>NW_020837969.1:16175708-16259434 GCF_003676395.1 Aethalodelphis obliquidens | reverse complement strand
TCGTGTGTTAGTTTCTGCTTTATAACAAAGTGAATCAGTTATACATACACATATGTTCCCATATCTCTTCCCTCTTGCATCTCCCTCCTGCTTTCTTTTTTAGATTCCATATATATGTGTTAGCATACGGTATTTGTTTTTCTCTTTCTGACTTACTTCACTCTGTATGACAGACTCTATGTCCATCCACCTCACTACAAATAACTCAAATTTCATTTCTTTTTATGGCTGAGTAATATTCCATTGTATATATGTGCCACATCTTCTTTATCCATTCATTCATCTGTCGATGGACACTTAGGTTGCTTCCATGTCCTGGCTATTGTAAATAGAGCTGCAGTGAACATTTTGGTACATGACTCTTTTTGAATTATGGTTTTCTCAGTGTATATGCCCAGTAGTGGGATTGCTGGGTCGTATGGTAATTCTATTTTTTACTTTTTTAAGGAACCTCCATACTGTTCTCCGTAGTGGCTGTATCCATTTACATTCCCACCAACAGTGCAAGAGGGTTCCCTTTTCTCTACACCCTCCCAGCATTTATTGTTTGTAGATTTTTTGATGATGGCCATTCTGACTGGTGTGAGATGATATCTCATTGTAGTTTTGATTTGCATTTCTCTAATGATTAATGATGTTGAGCATTCTTTCATGTGTTTGTTGGCCATCTGTATATCTTCTTTGGAGAAATGTCTGTTTAGGTCTTCTGCCCATTTTTGGATTGGGTTGTTTGTTTTTTTGATATTGAGCTGCATGAGCTGCTTGTAAATTTTGGAGATTAATCCTTTGTCAGTTGCTTCATTTGAAAATATTTTCTCCCGTTCTTAGGGTCGTCTTTTCATCTTGTTTATGGTTTCCTTTGCTGTGCAAAAGCTTTGAAGTTTCATTAGGTGCCATTTGTTTATTTTTGTTTTTTGCTGTTTCATCATTGGGTCTTTCCCCCTTTGCAAAGAAGCAGTCCACTGACGTTTGTTTTTTACTCATTTTGGCTAAGGTTAGCTTGTGGGGTTACTAAAACGGTGACTGAGACAAGTGCACAGTGCGGGAAAGAGGCGCGGATGGAAGTGGTAAATAAAATAATGGGTGGGCCACGTGCGGACTAAAATAAGTGTTGGATTCTGACGTAAAGCCTGCCACCAGATGCAGCTTGTCACTTGCCACTCACTGATAGGGTTTTGATATAAGTCAGCAATCAATTGATTTATTATGGTCTCTGTGCAGTCAAACCTCTCTGCTAGTTATAATCTGTATTTGCAGTCACCTCCTCAGCTCCATCTCAGATCATAAGGCATTAGATTTTCATAAGGAGCACGCAACCTAGATCCCTCGCATGCGTAGTTCACAGTAAGGTTCGAGCTCCTATGAGAATCTAATGCCACCACTGATCTGACAGGAGGCGGAGCTCAGGTGGTAATGTGAACGATGCGGAGCGGCTGTAAATACAGATGAAGCTTCGCTCACTTGCCTGCAGCTCACCTCCTGCTGTGCGGCCCGGTTCCTAACAGGTCACAGACTGGTACCAGTCCACAGTGTGGGGGTTGGGGACCCCTGGTCTAGACTGTCAGGTGATTGATTGTATAGTGATGCAATTAGATTCATTGATATGCCTTAAATCAGGGGTCCCAACCCCTGGGCCATGGACCGGTACCAGTCGACAGCCTGTTAGGAACCAGGCCACAGAGCGAGAGGTGCGTGGCAGGCAAGCGAGCGAAGCTTCATCTGCTGCTCCCCATAGCTCCCCATCGCTTGCATTACCGCCGGGACCATTCCCTTCCCCACCACCGTCTGTGGAAAAATTGTCTTCCACGAAACTGGTCCCTGGTGCCAAAAAGGTTGGGGACCGCTGTATTAAATTACTAATTCAGTAGTGCCACAAATCCATTTTCAAAACAAAATTGTTATTGGTTTTGAAATTTATTGATCTATGTTGCCAGATAAAATACAGGATGCCCAGTTAAATTTGGATTTCACTTAAGCAATGGATAATTTTTTAGTAATCATTATTGTCTCATTGTCATCATCATTATCATCATCATGATATCTGATACCCATGGAGTGCTATTCTAAGCATTTTAATTAATTTTTACCATAGCCCTATGAGACAGTTACCATTAGTATGTCCCGTGCAATATTTGGGACATACTTGTACTAAAAAACTTAGTTTTTCTGGAATTCAGTTAAAGTATGTCCCACATATTGCATACTTTTACTAAAAATTTACTAGTTTTTTATCTGAAATACAAATTTAATTGGGTGTCCTGTATTTTTATTTGCTAAATTGAGTAACCTTGTTCTAGGCTCTCACATCTAATCTTGTAGATATGGCTCCAAGCAGGAGGCGGAATTTAGTAATTATCATTGTCTCACTGTTACCACCATCATTATAGAATACAGCCATGGAGTGCTATTCAAAGTGTTTTATTTAATCCTTACCATATGAAGTAGTTACCATTAATAGCCCTGTCTGATGAGTAAAGTGAGGCAAAATTATAATCATTTTAAGAAAAAAATGAAAACCAATGATTTAGA
This sequence comes from Aethalodelphis obliquidens, assembly GCF_003676395.1. Lineage (NCBI taxonomy): Eukaryota > Metazoa > Chordata > Mammalia > Artiodactyla > Delphinidae > Aethalodelphis > Aethalodelphis obliquidens. Next base: position 16,256,905 of record NW_020837969.1, on the reverse strand, counting down.
AATACAGTGGATCTTAAATCATATTTGGATATTCAGGAGCCAGAAACATGATTCCCACACCTGGGATAGAGCCATTAAAAGTACATGTTTGAAATATAATTCATATATTTCTAAATGTGTTCATAATGTATAAAGCAGTATGCATTATGCTATGAATTTAGCATGCATGAAGCTATGAGAAATTTTGATAGCTGAAAATTTAGGAAAGGGCTTAGGTGGAAACCATTAGTAGGTATTTATATCCAGCAGCATTTTGTTTGTTTCCTTTCTTCTTTAAAATGAAGAAGTCAGCACTTCTCATTATATATAAGCTACCTCTGAAGGCTGTTTTTGGAATGGTTAAGACATTTAAACTTAGGGGGTTGTAATTTACCATTTTGGGTGAAGTCTCTTGCACTTGTAAAGAATCCTCCCCTTTGACTTTATAAACCCGTAAACTTTAATCTTGAAAGTTTTGATAATGTTTTAGGATTCAGAAGTATTCCAAATTTTTATCTCATATTCATGTATATCTATCTGTGGTTCCAAACTCTTAAAATTTTCTTGTTAACTGTATCTTACAACATTAACTATTTTACTTTCCATTTTATTTTTCAAGTTTTGGTTTCTCCTTCTTTCCTGAAGTATAATACATTAGTTTATTAATTGTGGTGTTTTTATCTTAAGTTGCTTCAGTTTCTCTAGCAATAAAACTGTGTTTGTTAGACACTTTAAAGGCTAAAATTCTATTATGCTATCGTATTTTATTTGTGTAACTAAGAGTTTCTTGCAAAAAGTGTTGCTCCTCTTTACTAAAAGTTATTTTATTATCACATTCCCTTAATTTTGTCCCATGGACATTCTTTTTCCTGTGGATATGCATCATTGATTTTTTTATGCAAATAAATGGGATAATAGGCTTAATAGACAGAAATTTACAAGCAACATTTTAAGAGATGTATTTATTTGCATAATAAACATGGCTGAATAAATAGTTGGCTTTTTTCATGACAGTTGACTTTCAAGGCCTCTTTAAAAAGGGCACTCTTCAAGTCCCTTCTTAGTTCCATGACTCTGTGATAGATTACAGTGCAAGCTGTTAAGTGTTTTAGTGTATCTAGTAATACAAACATTGACTAAAGAGCTTTATACCCTGACAGCTGCTTGACAAGGTGTTCTGCTTTAGTTGCATGCATAAGGCCCCAATACTCATTTCATTCCAAGCCAACCCATTCTCCTAGTTTATCTAGGTTTAGGAAACCAAGAGTGTCATTTTCCTTTCTGCTTTATTATCTCAGTATTCAGTAACTCTCCAATGGAGTAAATAGAGTTCTTGTTAGTGAAAATTGGAGGAGTCCTCCTTTTTCCAGTGATCCCATCTGCTAAATCTGAACTTAGAATGTTTTTTTTTTTGTAAGAGAGGAAGGTGGTTTCTCCTGATATTCTGGGATGGGAGGAAACTGTTACTTTGTGACTATCACATTCAAATGTCTAACAGAAGAATCACAGAGACGAATAACTTTTCAAATGGAAAATTGCCATGATTATTTGAGGAGAAGGGTGAAACTGACATTTAGGAAAAATTTATGAGAAATAGATGAGTTTGTAGTTAGAAATGAATTTAGTGCCTACTCCAATTAACTAGGTAGAATACTAGTTACGGCAGTCTCAAATCATAACAATGCTCACAATTTCAATGAATCGATATCTTTAGAATGCTGAATAGAGATGGTAAGGAAAATAATGATTTGTTAAGAGCAACATGGTATTATATAATGGAATATATCTTTCACAGTAGTTAAAATCTTGGACTCTGGGGTTAAACAGAATTGAGTTAAAATCTTGACTTCATTTCTTACCAGCAAACTGCTTCAATTTTCTAAACCTCAGTTTTCTTTTATTTAAAGTGTGAATAATAATACGTGACTTGTAGAGCTAATGCAAGAAAGGGTGCCTTCAGTGGAAATGTACAAAATTTCTGGAAGATAGAAAACACTGGCAATCAAATTGATAAGAGAAAATGAAAAAGCTCTGCAAAAAAAGAGAGAAAAGAAGTACATGAGAACACTATGTTTACATGAGTAAAAGGGCATATTCATAAAATTATTAAACCTGAAGGGGAAACTGGGCAATCAGGCCACTGGGTTAAAGAAGGGCAGTCAGATCACCAGGACGAGTGAGGACATCGCATCCCTCCACTCCAGCCCTTTGCACTAACCGGCAGGGACGGCTGGGCTGGACCACAGATTTAAAACCCAGAGCTGCCCTGGAAAACAAGAAAACTGCTTGTCTAGAAAGAGCTCCTATAGCAAGTTTGGGGAACAGTGAGAGAAGCAGAGCACAGTGAGTGAATGACAAAAGGGGTGAGGAATTTAACAAGAGAAAAACAACAAAAAGTGTCTCTGTTCTGGAGAACAGCATACTCCGTCCTCCACATTCTTAATAATGGAAACTGGTCAGAAGCCTGCCTACCCCTTCACATTCACCTTTTCTAAAGACACTGTATAAACATGATACATCAAGGAGTAGAAGCAGAAGCAGACTATTTAGTTATTTAGATTAGAGCAACATGTCATATGTGTACCTTTCCACCTTTTGAATTGCTTTTTTATATTCGGAGCGTTCTCACTTTTTCATGCCTCATGGTCACCCAGTAGAACCAAAGGACCCTATTCCCCAGCCTTCCTTGCAGCCAGGATGCTAAAATATGACTTACTTTCCACCTGGTACTTAAACTAACGTGAGACATGGATTCAGAAGAAGGAAAAGGCCAGGAAACACTCTACTTGGCAGAGAACAAGGAAGAGATAAAGAGTTTTTAGAGACAATGGAGGCAGATGTCCCAGCAGCAGCAGTGCCAGTGACCCAAGGACTAGGGATTAATCTGCAGCTAAGCCAGTGGGACAGCTTGGAAATTGTTCCTCCTTGGATAGCTTTCAACTGATTCTTGGGCCCTCCTGGGGATTATGTGTACTAATTCAAAATTTTTTAATAAATTTTTTTTCTAAATAAAGCCAAGGATGTGTTCTGTTGCTTTCATCAATGAACCCTACATGGTATAGTAATAGACTTCAAAGGAACTGGGAAGTGGATCTTGGTTATCTTGCCGTAGAAGTGGGACTCTGGTAGTCTGTAACACACAGTGGCAAATTGGAATCCCTGAAGTCCTGTATGAAGGGCATGAAGAATGCCAGGAATTCGGCGTGCACTGGGTGTGTCTACCTGGAAATAAATTAGCAACGTTAAAACTTTAAAATCTCGGTGTAAGGTATAGTTAAAATCACAGTGTTTCAGTGACCCTTCCATAATATTGTTTGCACAGAAGGATGTACATAACAACAACAACAAACAAATCAAAGCCAGATTATTAGTTGGGAAAGTTTGAGGAGCTGTTGACTGGAATGGGAACATTAGGGAAGATTCAAATGAATCAGAATAACCACAGTTCCTGAGCCCAACCTTGCCTCCCTTTTCAGCAGAAGGAGTCTCTCTTCCGCTGTTTGATGAAAGTGTTCTTTAGGAAAAATCCTATGGTAACCTGGCAGGGGGAAGCAAATCTACAAGAACAAGCAATTTCTCCTAATGTGCTATCCAACCTCACCTCATTGCCTCCAAATTCTAGCACGTCCCAGGGAGTCAATTACTGAGTCAAACCTGGGAAATGGCTGGGACGACAGCAGAAAGGCAAATATTTTGCTAAGCTTTACTATCAAAAAATCTGTCTAATATATGTGAGAATGCTTCTTAGGCTGCTCATTCTCCCTAGGTGAGGGAAAGAGAAACATAGCTTCTGACTGGGCTGGACTTAGCAGCATGGGAACCCTCAGCGGAGAATTTGTGCTCCATGTAGCCACTCAGGCAGCTGGGAGTGCTTCAGCTTTCTCAGTTTGTGCTGCACCCTAGACCCAATAGGGGCTGTAGAAATGAGCCTGAGGTGCCATTTATGCCTTGGTATAGTATACAGGATGGATTTTGACAGTGGAGACATAAAGGAATATTGGCGTGAACTAATCCTGTGTGACCCACTCATCAATTCCTTCTCTGTGTCCCTAAGAGCATCCTTTACTAAAGCAGTGAATAGAACATTGGTGTTGGGATGAGTGTCAGACAGTGATAGGAATTCTCTGTAGGTCAGGGATGATAGTGAGAATGAAGACCTAGAAATGGATCAGTCCAGGAGAATTTGAACAATTTTTAAACACAGATTTTGAAGTTCATCCCTTCTATAACTCCTTTCGTTCCCCTCTAATATTCCAGTTTTTTTGTCAACTTGAAACTCCATCCTCTGAAGCTTGAAGTCAATAAAAATGCAGCTTTCTGCCACCCTGAGCTGTCTGGTTTGGAGAGTGCCGTAGGGAAAAAGCTACAAACATGCAAATCTCACCCAGTGCAATTGTCTGCTAAGGGTGGCCTTATTTCCAACTTTAGTCTCAATTTTGGTTGCCTACCAGTGCCCTCAAATAACTATTTTTTTAAAAAACATATTATACAGATTTTATGATTGTTATCTACAGGAAACTTAGTGTGAGTGTTCCAGCTACTACTGTTGTATAAAAAATTAATCTAAAATTTAGCAGCAACAATTTTATTGTGCAACAATTTTATTGTGCTCATAGATTCTTTTTTTTTTTTGCGGTACGCGGGCCCCTCACTGCTGTGGCCTCTCCCATTGCGGAGCGCAGGCTCAGCGGCCATGGCTCACGGGCCCAGCCGCTCCGTGGCACGTGGGATCCTCCCGGACTGGGGCACAAACCCGTGTCCCCTGCATCGGCAGGCGGACTCCCAACCACTGCGCCACCAGGGAAGCCCAGATTCTTTTTTTTTTTAATTTTTATTGGAGTATAGTTGATTTACAATGTTGTGTTAGTTTCTGCTGCACAACAAAGTGAATCAGTTATACATATACGTATATCCATTCTTTTTTGGATTCTTTTCCTATATAGGTCATTATAGAGTACTGAGTAGAGTTCCCTGTGCTGCACAGTAGGTCCTTGTTAGTTATCTATTTTATATTTAATAGTGTGTATATGTCAATCTCAATCTCCCATTTTATCCCTCCTCCCTTCCCCCCCTTCCCCCCAGGTAACCATAGTTTTTTTTTTTTACATCTGTGACTCTATTTCTGTTTTGTAAATAAGTTCAATCCCTCCTTGGCGTATATCCAGAGAAAAACATAATTAAAAAAGATACATGCACCCCAGTGTTCATTGCAGCACTATTTACAATAGCCAGGACATGGAAGCAACCTAAATGTCCATTGACAGAGGAATGGATAAAGAAGATGTTGTACGTATATACGATGGAATATTACTCAGCCATAAAAGTGAAAAAAATACTGCCATTTGCAGCAACATGGATGGACCTAGAGATGGTCATACTGAGTGAAGTATGTCAGAGAAAGACAAATATCATATGATATCCCTTATACGTGGAATCCAAAAAAAGGGTACAAATGAACTTATCTACAAAACAGAAATAGAGTTATAGATGTAGAAAACAAACTTATGGTTACCAGAGGGTAAAGGGGAGGAAGGGATAAGTTGGGAGATTAGGATTGACATATACACACTATTATAGATAGATAAGTTAATTAGATATATATTTATATATCTATATATCTATATCTATATATATATAGATAATTTATATCTATAGATAGATATAAATAGATAAGTATTAAGGACCTACTGTATAGCACAGGTAACTCTATTCAGTACTCTGTAATGGCCTATATGGGAAAAGAACCTTAAAAAGAGTGGATATATATATGTGTATAACTGATTCACTTTGCTGTACAGCGGAAACTAACACAACACTGGAAATCAACTATACTCCAATAAAAATTTTTAAAAATATATTGCAAAATGATTACCAAAATCAAGTTAATTAACACATCCTTTACCTCACATAATTACCATTTTTTGTTGCTGTTATTGTCGTGAGAACATTTAAGATTTATTCCCTAGCAACTTACAAGTATACAATACAGTATTATTAACGATAGTTACTTGCTGTACAGTAGATCTCCAGAACCTATTCATCTTATAACTGGAAATTTGTGCCATTTGCCAGCATCTCCTCATTTCCCTCACCCCCCAGCTTCTGGCCACCATTCTTCTACTTTGTTTCTGTTTAAGCGGTGCTTTCTTAGATTTCACATATAAGTGAGATCCATACAGTTTTTATCTTTCTCTGTTTGACTTATATGAGTTAGTATAATGCCCTCAGGATTCATTCATGTTGTTACAAATGGCAGGATTTCCTTCCTTTTTATGGCTAAGTAGTAGTTCATGCATATGTACTTTTTCTTTAACCCATTTTCATTATCCATTCATCTTTCTTAGGTTGTTTCCATGTCTTGGTTATTATGATTAATGCTGCAACAAATATGGGTGTGCAGATATCTCTTTGAGATCCTGTTTTCATTTTCTTCAGATATATACTGAGAAGTGGGATTGCTGGATCACACTGTAGCTCTATTTTTAATTTTTTCAGGAACCTCCATACTGTTTTCCATAGTGACTGTACCAGTTTACATCTCTACCAGTAGTACACAAGGATTCTCTTGTTTATTGCACCCTTGCTGAACTCGTTTATTAGTTCTAATAGTGTTTTAATGGATTTCTTAGGATTTTCTAAACATGAGATCATGTCATCTAAGAGTAGATATATTTTATTTTTTCCTCTCCAGTCTAGACACCCTTTCCTTCTTTATCTTGCCTAATTACACTGGCAAGAACCTCCAGGGTAGTATATAGACTAGAATAGAAATGGTTGGAGTGGACATCCTTGTTTTATTCCTGACCTTTGGGGGAACACATTGGTGTTTCACCATTAAGTATGATGTTAGATGTGTGTATCTATTTTTGCCAATTCTCTCATTTGTTCCAGTTTGAATGACTTATTTTTTCCTCACTATGTGTAGTATATTTTTGTTTCTTTAACGCCTCATGATTTTTGTTTGGATGCCAGACATTGTGAATTTTACTTTTTTGAGTGCTGGGTAATTTTCTAAAAATTCTCTTTAGCTTTGTTCTGAGATAGTTCATTTACACGGAAAGAATAGGATCCTATGAGGTCTTGCTTTTCAGCTTTGTTAGCATTTAGTCTAGGGCTATTTTTTCCCCATTACCAATACAAAACCCTTCTGAGTATCTTACTCAGTGCCCAGTAAATTGCAAAGTTTTCCAGCCTGGTTGGTGGGAATAGGCACTCTTTCCACTCCTCTGTCTGCTTCAGCTGTTATTTCTGGTGGTTCTTTTCTTGGCCTTGAATAGTTTTCACATATACATTCATTAATCAGTAAGAAGCTATGTATATAAGGTACACTTTATGAAGGTGTCTAGAGTTCTGTCTCTGCAGCTCTCTCCTTTCCAATAACCTGTCCTGCAAACTCTAGCTGCCTTGGCCTTTCCAGTCTTCCAGTTATGTCTCCTCAACTGTGTGACACTGCTGGTCTTCACTAATAACTCCCTTCCCTGCATTTCAGCCTAGAAACCCTCTCCAGGCAGCAAGCTAGGACAAGTACAGGGCTCCTCTTATTTGTTTCTCATCTCTCAGGGATCACTGTCTTCATTGCTTAATGTCCAATGTCTTAAAAAATGTTGTTTTTTATATTTTGTCCATCTTTTTAATTGATTCAGGAAGGAGAATAAATCTGGAACCTTTTACTCCATCTTGGCCAGAAGCAGGTGTCTCTTATGCACGTTAAAATTTGACAATCATAATTATGTGGATTTTGGGGCCTCGGAGCTCTGGTTTGAGTTCTGAGTCTGCTGCTCAATCAGTGATACTCTTAGGCAAGTTATTGAACCAGTTTGTGCCTCAGTTTCCTCATCTGTAAAATGTAAAGACAATACCTACTTTGTGAGTTTGTTGACTTTTAGGTGAGAGGAAGTCAGGGAAAAGGGGCTTTTATTTTACTCGATACTATTTTCTACTGCTTAAATTTTTAATGTCAAAAGTTAATGCATATATTAATATACAATTTTAGAATAAAAACCTTTATAATCTAGTTCTGTACTTAGTTGCTAGCAGTACATAAGTCAACAGGCAACATCACCCATCTTCCCTAATTCTACACAATATGCAATATAAAACAACCTTTATTGAATTATGTAGCATAAAAGTTCTCAGATGGGCACTGCATGAATGTGGACCCTAAGAACTACTTTAAATTTATTTAATTTCTTCAAAACAAAAAAAAGGCATAAACAATTAAATGAAAATATGAAGTTTATTTTGAATTATACAAAGGTGTAAAGTGTATAATAAATCCTGTAAATTACACAAATTTAAAAATTATTTTTCTTTGAAATTTTAAGGCAAATTTTACTCTACCATAAACTTGTAATAACATTATATTGGGGACAAAAAAAGAGCAATCTGAGCATGTACTAATTTACCAATTCTTGTTTAATTTGGTAAAACTTTTGAATTAAAAATAGTGAATTAATTCAATCCAAGAGTACTCCTGTGTTACACCAGATTTAGTCAGTAGCATTGTATACTTCTTTTGCTTTCTGCTTTCTCAGCTGTAAGATTGGAAAGTTAATAGTGACAAATACTAGGAGGATGTGATAATGACTTGTAAACTATCTTACACACATCTGACAAGTGTTATAAAAATAAGAATGTCATTTTTATATTTTGAGAAACACAAATTGTCCCACTCCTATTATCAGGAGTCAGCCAAATAGATGTGTTAGCAAACAAATGCTTGTTCAATCTTGAGAGCAAGTCTGCCTTTTGAAGAAAGATTCTTTAGAAATGTTATGACACATCATGAGCTCATGTTATATATATACTAGGAAAATCTTTCTGAATTCCATACCCACTGTTATGGTATTAATTTTTTAAAAAGCAATACCGTTTTTATGTTTTTTTTGTAAGTGAGAGATTGCCTATTTCCCACAAAAGAAATATGCTTCTATTCTTTGAATCTATGGGATATAAGATTCAGAAATACTTTAGTGTTATTTGGTCAAATGCAAAAAGTCAGGAACGTTTTATTTTTCACCACTTATTCTGAATATATGTCTGATGAGATCCTTCTGTTTCTTATAACCTGGGAAATAGCACTACAGGGCTTGCTGTGAAAGGATGATAAGTGAGTTACCACAAAACCCATTTGTGCAAAACCATGGCTGTGGTTCCCCGTAGGAGTTGCTTAGCTGAAAAGACGAAAATATGGTCCAACAGAGAAAGTTGCTGGATCCTGGAGATCAAAATGCAATCTTCTGTGTGACTTGCATGCCTGCATTAGAGTATCTGTAATTTATCTTCTATTCTGGACCTCTGGATATTTGTAGTAGGAGTTTGGGAGAGCGCCTGAGCAAGAAAATGGTACTGGGCTGTGTGTGTGTGATCTTTGTAATAGTTTACATTAAACTTGATCCATTTGTCTTCTAAAAATACATCATTTGTAGTTTATTTGTATTAATAATAGCAAGAGATGTCTGTGTAAATGAATGGACTTGGTGATGTGGATTTCTTGATAATATATAACTGAACAATATAATGACTATCTGAGCACCCAAAGCAGCACTGCCTTACACACAGTCTAAGCAATCAGTTGTCCTTATAACAATCTCAGTGATTTCTCTGGCTCTTTTTTCTCAGGTTAAATCAGAAAACTTGGTTCCATAAAAGGAAAAATAAATAAATGTACCATAGATACACAATTTAAAACAAAACCAAAGAGCAGATCTATGTATTTGTGACTAGCAAAACTTTTTCCAACCCTCTAGCATAGGCAGACAGATCAGCGTGTTGCAGGAACACAACCTAAGTTGCCTTCTAAATTTGTCCAATTAACCTATGTTATGCTCTAACCCTGCTGCTAAAACTTCCTCTAACTCCTTTTTAAAAATATTACTACATGAAGAATACTCTACATGCTCCAGATTTAGCATTATAAACTTAATGGTAAGTTTGTAGCCACAATGAAAAAGGGCAAGAAAAATTATCTGTACATTAGATCCTGAAGGGATCCACGTTTAATCCCAGGCTCATAATAAAAAGTGTAATAGAAAAACTGAGCTATACCATAAATGTCTTGTAGAATTCATCATCCAAATAAGATTTCTTTTTGCTTTTGCTTCATTCCTGTGTTGAATGTCTTGGTTCAGAGCGAGATTGTGTCTACTGTAATAGATTTATAGCACATTAATATGAATTGATGCTCTAATGATGTCTGTTATCTTTGATTTTAGATTGATGCATTAGCTCCACTTTTTTTAAGTAATTTTTTCTTTCCCTCCTATAAGACATATGATCAGTGCTAAACCATCATAGACAGCTAGAGACACCGATGATCTCCCTAATGAACATAGCGGTCCCAGATGACTGATGAAACACTCATTCTTTCTGAGAGGTAATAGCCACAGGCTAGAGACAAATCTTTAGTTTTTCAGCCTAGATCTCTGCTACCGAGATAAAGTAGAAGGCATAATGAATCTGTTTCTAATAACCAAAGAGGTAATGAGCCTGTTTCTAATATAAGCATAGTTCTAGAATAAAGCAAAGCCAAATAAAATGCCAACTGAAATTATAATTATGATGAAACCCGTCCTAAGAGAAGATGGATCGGATCATTTAGAAGCAAGCTTTGGACACATTAAAATTTTTAAACTGTTCAAATTCTACTAGAGATTTGAACTCTTCAAACACTTAGGATTGACTTGCCACCTGGCAGCTTTGAACTCCAAGGTGTGCTACCTTTCAGGTGCAAGTTGCAAATTAAAATTGTGGTTTGCGAAATAAGAGGTGGGTTTATAGTAAACAGGTGGCTTCTGTTCAAAAGAGAATTGCTGGGGACTCTTTTATGACCATGCTGATGCTGTGACATATTAAGTGGAGCTTGTCACTTTTCCATCTGCAGTAGAAAACTGCTGGAGGTGGAACCTGTTTAGGAGGTGGTACACGCCATGCAGCTGCTCCGCCATGTCTCATAAATAAAGAACCCAGTTATGCCTTCATTCTGCTTTATTAAACCCAATTTATGAGGATTGGGTCATTGTTCTTTTAGGCAGTTGTCCATAGAGTATGGCTTTTAAAGAATTTGTTTTTGGATGTGATTCTTTAAAGATTAACTTGGTGTTAACAGAAAAATTGTGAACTGCATTCTGGGTTTATATTTGTTTGATTATACTTTATCCAAATGGCTAGGCTTGATGAAAAGCCCTTCCTTGGGAAGTGAAATGCCTATTTGTCTCACAGGAACTCTGCTGACTTGATTTAATCTCCCCTTGGACACACTTATCTCTAAAATAAGCAGTTTGGTAGAATGCTCTGTTCTCTGCATACATCATTCAACTCATTTACTTATTGCCCTATTACTTTTGTGATTCACAGACAAAACGAACATTAAAAGAAAGGTACTGTTTACTAGCTTTTGTCTGTTTTTCCCAGTAGGGAGTTTGATGCTTCATGAAATGAGATAGTACTGAAAAGCCAAAAGAACATATCCCATTTGGAGATATCAAACTATTTTGTTTAACTTTTAATAGTTTGCAAATCCTGACTTAGTGTTTTGCTTAGAATCAAATGTCTTGCTATAATAAGCTTGGTAGTTGAGGAATTTTTTTTCCTGCCTTAGGTCTGGATTACGTTCAAATCATTGTATAGATTAAATGACATTTAGTACATGTGATTTGTCTGCGAAATCCTTAATGTTAGGAAATTTTGACTTTTCTTGGCAGAATATTCTCACATGTCATGATGTCACTGGCTGATAAAACACATAAAACCACCAAGTCTAATCATGTCTGTGGGTTTCCAATATGTTTGGTAGCAAAAGAATTCCAGTCCCTGTGTACTTTCAAAGTTCACAGTGTACAGCAGGCAAAGAGAGGTATGTCCATCACCCAGAAAACATTGAGGAACTCATGAAGCATGTGATGTCTAACTTGCTCAGAAATTAAATAGTGTAAGTGATTTTGAGTAAGTTTTAAGGTCACCCATGAGTATTTTCTCCTCATTCCCACCATATATAAGTGTCAAGATGCAGTATGTGTTCAGGAAAGATACACATTTTGGTACAGTAGACAAACGTCCTTGATCCTTTCCAGAAATTATGAGTCTGTAAAATGTATTATCAAACTAATTAAGCGAATATATTCAGTTCAATAAAGCAGAACAAAATGTTTAACATTGTGATAGCTTGCTGAATTCTGAATAAAATAAAATAAGCTATGTGTTTGAGAGACTAGCATTGAAAATTGAAAGACCTTTGGTAGTTGAGGTGGACACAGACAGAACATTAAACCTCTGCCACTTCCTCATTTACTGTTTAACAATTGAGAGATCTAAGCATGTATTTAATAGACTGCTTTTATAAAAGATGATCTTCACCTCATTATTCTTTGAAGCAAATTGCTGAACTACTGGCATTACTTCCTATGTCCCAGAATTAGTTTCTTCCTATGTTTGATATAGTTTCATCATGATTTAGTTTAAGTAGCATGCACATCTCTAGAAGGTTTTTAAGACTGTAAATAGTTACATCAGCACAACTGCATTTATATTTCATAATAGTATTGTAGTTTTTGAGCAATAGCTAAAAATGTTATTATTTTTCCCCATTTTTTAACGTGTTTATGTCATGTTGGCTTTTCTCCTTTGATTATTTTCCTCCATGTTTTTGATGTTTTGAAATGAGAACTTAAAGAATTTGGAAAAACAAGTGGTATTTTAATCTCTTTTCAAGTTTAAGTTTATGATAGTGAAATGGCAAAGAATAGATTGGGGTTAAGCAGCTGTCTATGTAGAAGATGTCACATAACAAAATTTGGCTATCTGGACATGAATTTTGATTTTTTATAAAATGAAAAACTTATGGCTTGATTTAGAGATACATTCTATTATGAAGAATTCACTCTGTAAAATCTTACACCTCCTTTACAGAAGGGAGAACAATTGGTAGGGCAGTGCCTAGTGATTTTCAGGAGGACATTATAAAGAATTTATTCTCAGAACATTTGAGAAAGCATTAAATTTTAACAAAAGGAAATGAACATGATATGTTAGGTAACAGTAATACATGTTGAGATGAAAGTCATGATTATGATAATGTCAACAAAAGGAGATAATCGTTTTTCAGAAGAATCTGATCTAAAAGAAGCAGGGATAGCAGATACAAATACATGTAGAACTGTGATGGACAGGTTCTGATTGAGGGACTGTGATGAGAGAAACTGAATGGCAGTGTTCCGAAATAATACTGGAGATTGCCTAACTAGATGGAGGAGAAACTTAATACTTTTCTAATATAGTTCACAAAGCAGAGAAAATATCATGCTGATGGCTGACCTCAGACATTCAGAATACTCCTAAAACTGAACTCATGAGGGCTGTCTGTCCTGACTTTGTGCCGATTTCATTCCTTGGTTAGTGGAAACATGAAGGGAGCTTCTCTTCCATACTTAGTTCCAGAGTTCTAATAAGAAGAACTTTTTGTTAAAATATAAATGATAAGTATGTTGGAAGTCCTTGGAATTTGCCTAAATGAGGAAGGATATGTTTAGATGCATAACTTAGACCAGAAAGTTGCCTTCAAAAGAAAAGATGCCCACAGTTAGTCAGCTAAAGGGAAAAGAGAAGCTATTCAAAAGCATAATATTGACAGTACAATTTAAGATAATTCCAGTGAGGCAAAAAAAGAGAAAGGTATATAAAGAAACCAAAGTGACTGCATCGAGATCTTCCTTTTAAATTAGACTTTAATTATTATATATAGGTGTATGTAAAACAAAAAAATAAAGACATAAAATAATGGTTAGAATTTTGCAAAAGTGTCTGGAAATCAAAAGCTCTAAGAACTGAGCTTTGTGAAATATGTTAAGAATTATAAAAGGGCTTATTCAGTTCTTAACCAACAAAAATCCCTGGCCTAATGCAATTTATAATCTTGTTTGTGGGAGAGAGACGATATGTAATTGTTTTAGTCAGCTCAGGCTTCTTATAACAAGATACCATAAAGTGGGTGGCTTACCAATAACAGAAATTTCTCACGGTCAGAGATCAGGAGTCAGAGATTAGGGTGCCAGCATGGTCCAGTTCTAGCAGGAACCCACTTCCTGGTTGGCAGATGGTCCTCTTTTCTTTATGTTCTCACGTGATGGAGAGCAGAGACAGGAAATAAGCTTTCTCCTGTCTCTTCTTATAAGAGTACCAATCTCATTCATGAAAGCTCTACACTCATGACTTAATTACCTAAATACCTTGATATTGGGGATTAGGGTTTCAAATGAATTTGAGGGAGACACAAACATTCAGTCCATAAAAGCAAGAGGTGCTATGGAAAAGCCAGAGGGGGGTCAGAAGTAGAGATGGGCAGGTGCAATATTAAATAGGGTGGTCAAGGTAGGTCTCATGAGTAGGTGGTGTTTAAGCAAAGACCGACAGTTAATGGAGATATTTGTCATGCATGTAAACAAGGGAAAGAGCATTCTAGGCAGAGGAAACTCTAGCCCGAAGACCTGAAAATGGGAGCTCACTCTGGGGTTTTGAAGTGTAGTTAGTGTGTGGAGTGGAGGAGCAATGGGGAGAGTGCTTGGCTGGGCACTGGCATGAGGTAGGGTGCTGACGGTGTGGAGGGGAGAAGGAGAGACAACCCTAGGGCTTTGACCGTTATACTCACTGAAGTGGGGAGCTCTGACCACAGGAGTGATGTAATTTTACATAGGTTTCAGAAGAATCACTCTGGATGCTGTACTGAAGTAGAGGTTAGGGCAGTTAGGGTGAAAGCAGGGAAACGATTAAAAGGACTCAGAAAGCCAAATGAGGGTGATAGTTCCTCAGACAAAGAGATGTGGCAGTGGAGATGGTCACAAATGTTAGACTGGTGGTTTGTATTTTGAAGAGAGAATTTAATAGACCATATGCCAAATAACAAAGCCTGGACTTTAGAAGCTCATATTATTAACTGCCAGTGTCTCTTGAGAAGCTCACCACCTCAACAAATTTTTGTTGTTTTGTTTTTTGTTTGTTTGTTTGGTTTTTGGTTTTGGCCATGCTGCGTGTCTTGTGGGGTCTTAGTTCCCCAACCAGGGGTTGAACCCGGGCCCTTGGCAGTGAAGGCACTGAGTCCTAACCACTGGACCGCCAGGGAATTCCCTGTTTTTAAATGAATCTTGGCTTTAGACTTTTGGCTGTGTGAATCCAATAAATTGCTACTGCAGGGCCTGTGCCTTTGTGAAGTACATTCTCTAATCTGTACCTCACATGCCCTGTTTCAAATTTTGTCTCCTTGGAGTCCAAGACTCGCACTCAGAGGCTATATATCACTTCCTTACAGTGATTCTTTTTCTCTTGGCTGGGGACATTAAGAGTGAGGATAGACGTTGAATTATCTAAGATAGAAAACACTAAGATTGCTAGAGAGGATTTTAAGTTTCTGAAGTTCGAGAAAAACAGGTGCCAGGAGGATGTTAAAGGAGGAACCACAAGAAGGGACTTTATATGATAAGTGCCCGTGAAAGTTTAGAACACAGCTGACTGCAGCTGTAGAGATTCCAGCTACATACATTTACCTTGTTCTGTATTAAAAATTTATAAATTAGTCTACTTTTTGTATTTGCTTACAATGGAATAAGCCAATAGTTTAATCTTTTCTCCCTTTTCAGTAAAAAACGGCCCTATGATTTATGGTTTTTATAATCACACAACTGTTTTACTTTCTTAGTTGTTTACCTGGCTTCAAATACTATTTTCAGTGTGAGAGGACATAGTAATCTGAGCTGCCAGTGTTGTCAGCAGTAAGGAACTTAAACTGTCAAGCACTAATGTTTTCCAAAATATCTCATTAGACTACCACAGTACTTCTGCCATCAGTTCCTTCATGCTAAATATCCATTATTTTATGTAACTATCAAAATGACAGAATGACCTCAAGAATTCAGCCATAAACAAATGGAAATAGAGCCACTTTTGAAACCCTTTGTAGACACACTGGTTCTAGATTTAGTATGAACATATATAATCACAAATAAACTTAAAAGCATATGTGTATTAAGAGAGTCAGGAGATTCAACATTTAATTCATAGGAATTTCAGGAAAAAAATGACAGAGAAAATGAAGGGAAGGAAATAATAAAAGATAAAAAGAAGAGAAATAAAAAGAAGAAAACAAAATTTCCCAGAGTTCGAAAAGGTAACTGAGACTTAGGAAGAAGAACAAGTGAACAAGATTGAACCCATGCACCAATTTTAAGTAGAAGATTCTGAATGTTTCCAGAGAGGAGAGGAAAGCAAAACAAAGTAAAACAAAAATGACAAACAGTCGACTTACAAAGAAATGAGAATTCAGTTGCCATCAGTCTTCTCATCGGCAAAAATACATGCTATTTGACAGCAGAGCAAATCCAAAGTTTGAGTGAAAATTCATTAGAGCCTAGAATTTTGAAGCTAGAAAACTGTTAATCCTGTTTAACAGGATAAAGATATTTTCAGATATTCAAGAACAAATCATATGGTATACTTGTTGTGAATCCATTCTTAAGAACGATTAGCAGGCAATTGGCCATAAAAGCCGAAGAAGACAGAGATGAGAGATAAAAGGCCAACCAAAATTTTTGTACTATTAAGTGTATTTAAGCTCCTACCACTTGATTTGTCAGCTGCAAGAGATAATCCTTTCCCAGCTAACCATCCATAAGATGGTCATGAACTTATTCTAGTTCTATTTCTTCTCCCCATTCTATATTTTGATAATTTATTCTTTCTATATTAATGGAGTTTATAATAGTTATCCCCTATTTAAAAATTTTTATTGTGGTAAAATATATTTATTTTTATTTTATTTTTTGGTCACACTGCATGGGATGAATGATCTTAGTTCCCTGACCAGGGATTGAACCCATGCCCCATGCAGTGGAAGCACGGGGTACTAACCACTGGACTGCCAGGGAATTGCCATAAAATACATATTTTTAAATGTGTCATTTTAACCATTTTTAAGCATACAATTCAGTGACATTCGTACATGGACATGTGTAACCATCACAGCTATTTCCGAAATTTTTTCATCATCCCAAACAGAAACTCTATAATCATTAAACAGTAACTTCTCATTTCTTTCACTCCCCCCAGTCCCTGGTAAACTCTAATCTACTTTCTGTTTCTATGAATTTGCTTATTCTAGATATTTCATATTAAGTGAAATCATACCATATTTTTCCTTTGTGCCTGGTTTAATTCACTTAGCATAATGCTTTCAAGGTTCATCCCTGTTGTATCATGGGTCAGAACTTTATTGCTTTTTATGGCTTAATAATATTCCATTATATGTATATATCACATTTTAAAAACCCATTTATCCATTGATGGACCCTTCCATTTTTTTCCCCACCTTTTAGCTATTGTGAATAATGCTGCAATGAACAATGACATACACGTGTTTGAGTCTCTTTTTAATTATTTTGGGGTATATACCTAGGAGTAGAATTACTGGGTCATATGGTAATTCTAAGTTTAACTTTTTGAGGAATCATCAAACTGTTTGCTACAGTGGCTGTACCATTTTACATTCCCACCAAAAATGTAAAAGGTATGAGAGTTCCAATTTTTCTACATCATCACCAATACTTGTTATTTTGTGTTTTCTCTTGTTGCTGTTTGTTTGCTTTATTATAGAGTCATCCTATCAGGTGTGAAGTTGTGAAAGGGTATCTTATTGTATTCTCGATTTGCATTTCCCTAATGATTGATAATATTGAGCATCGTTTAATGTTCTTATTGGCCATTTATGTAACTCCTTTAAGGAATATCTAAGTCCTTCGCTCATTTTTCAGTTGGGTTGTTTGTCTTTTTATTGTTTTATAGGAATCCACTATTTTTCACTTTTATGTACCTTTTAAAACTGTGAGTTCTATAAATATATTCGATGCTTATCACAGTTATTTATACTTGAAACATCTCTAATCATTTAATTGTTTATGAAGCACATTGATAAATAAATGCAATGTTCCCATAGTTCTTACATGTTCTTCTTCTCAGTGGCAAAAGCTCAATGATAATTTGGCTAAGTACAAAAATCCTAGGTTCATATTTTCTTTCCTTGAGAATATAAAAAAATGTTGCTCCATTCATTTTATAGCATGTAATGTTGTTGTCAAAAATCCAATACCAATTTGATTTTCTCACTTCTATAAATCATGTGGATTTGGTTTTTGCGGGCGGGCCTGAATGATCAGAACATTCTTAACTTTAAAATCCAATTGTTATATTAATATCCTGGGTCAGCTTTTCCAGCTACTTGGTGTCTCTATATGTAGATTTGACTTTTAATTTCAGGGCAGTTTTTCATACATTTTTTCTGTTCCTTTTCTTTGGCTTTCCATTTAGCACTCCAGATATACTTACCTTTATTTTTTCCATTTTTATCCTTTCCTCCTATTTTTCTTACTGAATTTTCCATAATGTTATTCACTCTTGTGCTTTCTAAAATTTAGTCTTTATAAATTTGATTCTGTCTTATTTCCTACGATCTGTCAGTTCTCATTTTGTATCTTCCTTTGTCTAATCATTTTCCTTCTGAGCTTATCTATTTCTGATCATCTTGTTATCTCCAAGCTTTTGTTATTTCTTAATTTATTTTTAGCTCATTTTGCTAACTGTAACCTAACAGTCAGCCCTCTGTATTGGCTCATCCTCTGTATGCACTGTTCTGCATCCACAGATTCAACCAAGCGCAGAACTGATAGTACTGCAGTATTTACTACTGACAAAAAAATCCTCGTGTAAGTGGACCCATGCAGTTCAAAGCCATGTTGTTCAAGGGTCAAATATATTATTAAAATTAACTTCACGGATTGCTTTTTGTTTAATATAGCTATTAGACAATTTAAATTTACACACGACCTGCATTATATTTTTATTGCACAGTGCTGACTGGGAGAGGCAAGAAAAGGCTATCTAGAGTTGCACCTAAACAAAATATTCCCTACTGTTCCAGTTCCCTCAACATGGTTCATTGTGAGATCCTAAAGGGTATATGCCAAGTAAATTACCCCAGGATGCCCCCTCTCTGTATTTACATTGAAAATCAGTGGCACTTTTAGGGGTTGATAAAAGATTGCAAGATCCATAATCCCAGCCATATATAGTTGCATCATGTTATCATAAAAGCACAAAAGGTTTGTGACAATGTTATAAGTTTTCTACTTAAGGGACGGAAGCAAACAAATACTCAGCGCATAACATGTGCAGTTAAATATCTATTTTTAAACATTTATTCAGTGTCAGTAACTCTTTGACTTTATTAAAAGCTCATTATTAAGAACAGAGTCCCTTTTTGTAATCATCCAAGTCTCAATGTTGTCTCACAATTTGAATAACAGAGCTTTCTCAGTCTAATAAATGGTGGTAGTATAGAAAATGGACATTAATGACATTGCAAACCCATGAGTCTATTTATACTTAATTTGTGAAGTAACAACAACCTCAGGGGTGTGAGGAAACGTAACAAACAACAACAAAAGTAATTTTCTTCCTTTTTAAATCAGCAAAATGGAATGTCCAGAGGTGAGGGAGTCTTTGTTGAATGAAAAGACAAGTGCAATGTGGTAATGAAAGTATACTGTTTAACTTGTCATTTATTCGGAGCCTAGATTCACATGCCAAGCCTCAGGATTCAGCTTGTCTTAAGAACTTTTTAACAGTCACTTTAGATGCTTCCATAGAAAATAAAGAATGATAGGGCCATTAATAAGACATTTTTCAATTCTGAAAAGAATCTGATTTAGAGGAGGTTAAATATTACTTACAAATGGTCTAAATCTTCTACACTGAAAGTTAAGCATGTCACTTGAAGATGCTGTACTTTTTTATAATGAACTAATAAATCTTGCCCCCAAGGTGAGAAATATTATTAATTGACCTGAGGTGCTGTTCGGGTGGGGCCTTTGGGACTCCCACCACCAAGTCTGAGGCAGGGGGCTGGACAGGCCCACACTGGGTGGGTGATGTGAGTCTAATCTGTCAATAGGGCCTGGGGCAGTAAAGACTTAGTGTCTGACCCGGTGGGCTCTTGGGTCCTGCTTGCATGTGGTCAGACTAGAGCTCTCAAGGGTAAAGATTCCAGTATATTGCATCTATAGCTGGTGATTGGAGATTGTCATGTGGGGCAGTCATCTAGCCATCATTCAGGAAGGTGGCCCACTGACCTCCTAAAGTCTTGCAGAAGGCACAGTTCCAGGCCACCAAGATAAGTGTTAATAATGGCTCCCCACTGCCTCATAAGAATAAGGGAAAGAGTAGTGACAAGGATAGTGACCTAGCCCTTCTCCTGTGCCTCTGCATGCCTTGCTGTTGTTGTGTGCTCTCCTGACACCCAAGGGTATGGAGCTGCACATCCATAGTGGCCGGTGGCCCCAGCACTGATGAGAAAATAAAGGGGGTGGGAGGAGCATTTGAGACTCATCTGCTCTCCCTAGGCAAGATCCCTAGCCAGTGTTCCTGTGCTTTGCTTAGCACTGCTGCTCATCACTGTGCCTCAGGATTCATTACCATCAAGGGACTTGAATGCCCCCACCTGGGCTATAGACAAAATGACCTAATCAGATGTGGTACCCTGATCCCAGGAAAATTGACTGGCATGCCCCAGAGGAAGTGGGAGGCCCTGGAGTCCCCCTTTCCCCATAACCACCAAGAAGGTCTGGCACTATGAATGACCAGATAAAGACAAAAACAGAAAACCATGAATATGTGGCTAGGTACCTAAAACAGAAACAAGAAAAGAAAGAAGCCCTCCTGGCAGGAAAAATGGGACCTTAGCAGAGGACAGTTTCAATCTGAGACCTCTGGGTTGTGTACCCATTCTGCTGTGCTACTCAGCTACTTATGATGCTGTTGCAACAAAGACACTAACTCTGAGGATTTTAGGGAAAAACACCCATTGACCCATCATACCTGTGTGACACAGTGAAGGGTTTAATTCAAACCAACGTAAGTCCAGGGTCCTTAAACCAAACCAATCATTACCATGAGGGAGGCACTTAACCCCAAGGATACTGATTTTGGGATGTTTAGAGGAAGAAATTGAATAAATATGACAGAATAAAGAGAACATTTCCCTACACCCTTTCCACAAGTTTATTAAGTGACCAAAAAAGGGGGGGATGAAAGAGAAGAAAGAGATAGGAAGAGAGAAAGAAGAAGAAACAGCTACAGCTCCTATCTCCCCTACAATCAATAATATACTTACACACATGTAGTTCTTGTATGTCATGTTAATTGACAGCTTAGAGGTAAAAGAGTTCCTTGATTTTAAATTGAGATTGTGGAACATTCTATAATCACAGAAAAATCATTGTATATATATATATATATATATATATATTATATCTTATTAGCATTAAGTTACAATAACAAATATTTATTAGTAATAGTAGTTAAAAAACTGCAATAGCACAGTTGTATGTGGGTATCTATGGGGAATGGTTCCAGGATCCCCTGAAGATACTAAAATCAAAGGATGTTTAAGTCCCTTATATAAAATGGTATAGTATTTGCATATAACCTATGACCATCCTCCCATATACTTTAAATCATCCCTAGATTACTTATAATACCTAATACAATGTAAATGCCTGTAAATAGTTGTAAATAATATGTAAATGCTACACGAATAGTTGCTGGCATGCAGAAAATCCAATTTTGCTTTTTGGAACTGTCTGGATTTTTTTAAACAATATTTTCCATCCATGGTTGGTTGAATCCACAAATGAGGAACCCACATACAGAGGGCCAACTGTGTGTGGCAGAAGTGTCACATGTAATACTTCATTTTACATTTAACATAAAACAATATTGTATAGACAATGCCATTATTACTCCCTCCTCCAGTTTAGATGTGACAAATCCTAACAAAGTTAAGTAAATTACCCCGAAGTTATATACTTAGTAAGAAGTAAAGATAAGTGCAAACCTACATCATCTGATTTCAGAGACCATTTACTTAAATGCTCTAAGTACAGCCTTCCTTTGTGAGCGTAACTAGTAGAGAGCCTGTCACATGTGATGTAAGGCAGTGTATCCATGAATCACCTGGGGATCTTGTTAAAATGCAAACCCATAGATCACACTTTGATCAGCAAGGATGGGGGTCAGAGCATTGTGATGAGTGTTTAGAAAATAGTGTTGATGTTCTACTGATGATTTGGGCACTGGCTCACCCTTATAATTACCAGGCTCTAGGACTTCTATTCCTTGCTGGAAAGAAACATGCATTATATGTGGCATCCGTATAGAATATCTGTTGTGTTCTGGATATTGTCCTAGGTACTAGAGATAAAAGTCAAATAATCCATTGTCTCTATCTTCCAGGAGCTTCCTACGCAAAGGACTCTGAATGAAGCTTATAGTTTCCCTTCTGATCAGGGTGGGTGAGTACTATCTCAATGTTGGTGAACTGAAAATTGTCCACTGAATTCGAGGGGGAAGACCACAGCTAATCATGCTCCCACATAGCTGTGACAATAGCATATCTAGGTGATGCAGGTACTCCCTCTATTCTCCAGCATGACATATACCCTCCATGATTATAAACATTTCCTTCTTCCACCCAAATGTCCCTAAATTTTGCAAAGATACAACCATAAACAGCATTCTTGACATATTGTATGGTCCTGATAAATGAAAGTGTTATTATTTTTCACACATTTAAATTTTTTCCCAACTTATGGAATATATTGATTGAATAAATAAGAATGAAGTTTAACTATGCATATCTGTTACAAACTTCAGATATACTCTGTGAGCTGTTTTAAAACTTATTATGCTGTTACATATTTGTATTCTGGACTCATGCTGGCTACCACTTCTTCCCTCTAGCTTACATTAATTAGTCTACCAACAGAGATGAATAAGGCAGCTAGTGAATCAAGACTACTAGCATCAGGTGTAGTAGAATTGTAAATCAGTAACTATCAGAGTGAATACAAATTTATAAATTCAAACTGGATTGTAAAACAGCTCAAAAAGACCAATGACAAACAAAAATCTAAATTAAGGTGGTTAAAGTAGTTCAAGTAATTCCTATCTGGTTTTTGTACAAATGAGAATGAAATATTTACATGTCACAGGTAGCTTCATAATGCTAACAGCAAAATCAGTTGTTCTAGCAGGTGCTGGAAAAATCTATGGCATCATAGGGTGCAAAGCTGATACCAAATTATAAATACAATAATCAAATCTGAAAGTGATCACAGCTTAGAGAAATGTATAGCACATGTGAACTGAAGTTCATTATTAATCTTATAGAGGTATTTACTTACTGATTTATTCTTATTTATTTTTTCATTCATTCATTTTTGTTCATAGGAAGGTTCAAATCAACATATACAATCACCCTGTAAGGATTTCAAGTAGGGAGACAAAGGTATAGATATTTAGATATATTTAATGAATGACCACACAACTCTTCCTATTCTAATGTCTAGCAGTACATTCTTCACAGACATAGACTGGACTTCTTATCTTATGGGCTCTCTGTCAGTATTTTCAAAATTAGATAATAAGTAATGACTAAATTAGAGTATCTGTTACTGGCATCTCACTAAACCACTGTTATACTTTCTAATAGATCTCATAAAAAAATCATTGTTCTAGAGAAGCCTAACACATTTACCTACCTCTCCAGGTTCTTATACACATTTTGTGTATGTGTGCTTACTTTGTGGCCTCTTGGGCCACAAAGGTCACAGAGTATACACACATACACAAAATTTCCATGACATCTGAAGCTGGCACAAGTTCAAGATAAATAACATCTAACAATGTTAGAAAGCTTGACTTTCATGTGCCCATCAGGTAATGGAAGGTAGATGTCACTGCAGAGAAAATTTTCATTACAGGAAAAATGCATACTGTTTGACAGACAATTCATTTTATGCTTTTCACACAAAGATTATATCTCAAGAATTATGTTTCAAAGTCATGAAAAATGGGGAATACATTTTATATTTCTGACTGAAAATAAAAATAGTAATTAGCTCACCTTTGAGGAAATGTGATAAAAATATTAATGACTATTAAAACTCTTTAAAAGTACAGGATTTATAATGACTTAAAATAAATATTGTTTATATGAATTAGTACAGAAATATAGATTAATTTGATGAGTGCAGTTTAAAATTAGAGTGCTTAGGTAAATCATTCAGACATCTGTATGTCAAAAGGATTACTTTATGTGTCTTTATGGTAATTAAATTTCAGTTCTTTACAAAGCAAATGATGTAGATCTTATGGAATAAACATCTTCAATCACTATTACCAATGACGGTATATATGCTTCAGAAGAGAGATCTTGTCAGTACAAAGTAAAGTATTTGATTTATATGGCCTAATCACAGGTTATGAGGATTAACTACCCCTCCCCTTTCAAGATTTTAGAAATAATAGATGGAAAATAACTCAAAGTTCCATTTAAAGATAACACAGCTCTACATAACAATACAGAGATCAAATTTTACAATGGAAGAGAAGTTTCTTAAGTGCAATTTCATGAAGGGGACATATTCCAATATTCCAAAAATGTCTTTTTGACCTGATTAAGAATCTCCTTCATTTACTCTGGTGAATACTTTTCAGTAAAATGAGAAAGATTTGATTTTTTAAAAAAATATTAAATAATTTACATGATTAATTGATTTTCACAGTGCTACTTATGGATTTGTGGTTATATACGTAATGTTTATACATATTTTCTTGACTCATTCCAACACCAGTAGAATATTTTACCATCCAGGGTCATTAAAAACTGGGTTAATTTCTAAAAATTAGGATTGCAGGTGTGTTCAGGGGTGTCTGTGTGTGTGTGTGCGCGCGCGTGCATGCATGTGTAGCTGCTCCTCCTGGCCTATCAGCGTCATTCTTCTAGATCAGCTTTCTCTGTGTCTGGTAACATAGAAGATGACAGTTCTTGTAACAAGTGTTTCATAATTTTTCCAGAGAGGGACTAAATCTGTGTCGCAGTTAGTGTTTGAGACATTTTGAGAGGACTTCGTTGTCATGACTTGGTTAACAGCCTTTCTGACTGCTGGTCAGTGTTTTGGGATAAGGGCTTATCTTGGCTCAGATCTTCCATCCCTTCCTAAATCAATCAATGTTACTAGCAAGGCAGAGCTATGTTTTAACAGAGTGCCAATAAAGGAATGGTATGCTGGAAGATTGAAATTAAAATAATAATACAAATATATTTTATATAACTTATACATATTATGAGATGAACCTTTATGTAGCATATTTGTTATAAATTTTTCCATAGTCGTCTTCTTTTTATATGGTGATGTTATTATTTTACATTTTATATAGTCTCTATGGTGTTTTTTCTTTGACACTATAATTTTAAAAGACAGCTTTTCCAAGTACAGGGAAAAAAAACATCTAATTTTTTCTCTTCTTTCACTTTTTATATTTAACATTGGGATTAATTTCAAACAAGGTGTGAGATCATGGTCTAACTTTATCATTTTATATTCTCTAATCAATATCTGAACACCATGAATGGACAGTTGTTCTTGTTTTGCTGTTACCTTGTTATTCCAGTAAATTGTTTTACCTAGGTCTATTTCTGTGTTTTCTAGTCTCTTCCATTTATATGTTTATTCTTGTGTCATTTCAAATTTGTTTAATTTGTAAAAGTTATAGTGATTTTAGATATCTTATAGTTCTATTTTGTAACATTTATTCTTATTATGTGTTCATTTACCAGGTAAATTTAGAAACATTTTGTCATGTTCCAAAAATTCTTGTTGAAATTTTATTTGAATTTAAGCGTACATATTTGCAAGTTGACTTACAACAAATTAGAGTTAATATAATTGAGTTTCCTATCAGTAATGTGATGTGCAAATCCTTTCATTCAAATTTCCTTTTATGATGTTTAGTCACATTTCATGTTTGGCTCCACTTTTATATCTTATGCCTTTTATTTTCTTGTCTATTTTATTTTCTATATTTCATTTATGTTTTCATTGTTTTTTACATTTTGATTATGTTTTTGTCTTTTTTCTGTCTAGTGATTTGAAAAATATATAGCCCATTGCAATTTAAAAATTTTAAAACTACTTAAAAAAATGTACTTTTTTTAGAGCAGTTTTAGGTTCACAGCTAAATTGAGTGGAAAGTACAGAGTTCTCGTATATCCTGTCTCCACACACATATAACCTCCTGCACCACAATGGGACATTTGTTACAATGGATGGACCTACATTAACACATTATTATCACCTGAAGTCACAAGGGTTCATTCTTGGTGTTGTACATTCTATGGGTTTTGACAGATGTTTAATGACAAAGGAATATTATTCAGATAGAAATGATCTATCAAGCCATGAAAAGACACAGAAGAAACTTAAATGGATATTACTAAGTGAAAAAAGATAATCTTACAAGGCTACATATTGTATGATTCCAACTATATGACATTTTGGAAGAAGGAATACAATGGAGAGACAGTAAAAAGTTCAGTGGTTGCCGGGGGTTGGCATGATAAGGAAAGATGAATAGGCAGAATACAGAGGATTTTTAGAGCAGTGAATCTCTGTATGATACACTGGTGGATACATCGCATTACACATTTGTCAAAACCCATTTTAATTTTTAATTGTATTTTTGTTTTAAAAACCACTTGAAATTTTTCTACAATTATTGCCCTCATGAATGTAACTAGTTGGCTGCCAACAGATGTAATTGGACTCAGCTTTTGTGTAGCTCCAAGGTGGACTCAATAGCTATTCGCTCAATAGCGGACAAATCTGATCTCTAACAATAGAATCGCTTCTCAACAGTGAATCAGGGCACAAGGGCCTAATCAGCTCAAACAGGTCTCTCTTCTTTCTCTACAAATGGCTCAGTTTTTAAACACTTTGTGAGGCAGTTGAGGCTGTATTAACACTAGCATCCAAAATATTCTCTTGCTGCTTATTTCATGAAGAATTTCCAAAGACTTAATTGTTCTAATAAAATCATATAATGGTCTGTATGACTGACTTATATAAAACATCAGTTTTCAGCTCAGTCCTTCCTCCCCTGTTCTGTCAAATCTGCAGTACTCATCCCAGAATATTTTAAAGACTATAATTTTTCATGCCAGCTTACCAGCACTCCTCTGTACTAAGCATCTAATAGTTAGGCAGGCATGGAGGAAATTCACTGGGCACTGAGTGTTAAGGTGAAAATTCATCCTAAGGTGTAACAGGGAATTATAACTCGGGTCAGAGATCCCTTAAGAGGATCCCAAAGTATAATCCAGATTTCAATTAGAAGACCCTCTGCCCCTTAACTATTTAGATATACACAAGTCACAGTCCAAACCTCTGATTTCAGAGTTTACTTTATCAGGTTTTCCTCTTCTGTTTGATTGTGCAACCACACAGACCATCTGTTTCCGCTGCAAGGCCAGCATGGATACAAAATGCTCCTCCTCCATCAGTGGCTGCTTTATCAGGCATAACAATAATTTTGTTATTGTTTCCTGAAAATTTAGGGGTTTCTGGGAAAGAGTCAGGTCTACTCCACATGGCCTTTGGGACAACTTATAAAATTTCTCCTGCTTCTACCCTTGGTCTGGGAGCCTGATTGCACTTTCCCATCATCCTCCCCAGCAACTCATGCTCCTTACATGGTGCCTGCCTCCCAATACACAGCTCAGGGGGTGGGTGCTTTCAGGCCTTCCTCCAGCTGCTGCTTTTGTGGGGCAGTAACCCTACCAAAGTCCTTCAAGGAATTATAATGAATTCTTGGGTAAATGTTTTCCATTTCATGTAAGGGCAATCAACTTTTGAAAACTTTTAATTCTTCTCACTTGTGAAACCAAATATTTCAGTATAGATCCATTTCATAGTCACAAAATCTGCTACAGTGATATTTCTAATTTGAAGTGCATGTATAATACTAACACTTTTGCTTCCAGCAACTTAACATATGGTTTTGGTCCCTAAAATCAAGATTGAAGAGCTAATACTTTATTTCTTGGGGTGGAAATCTGTTTATATTAGCCATTGAGTTATATGTCACCTAAGGCATACAAGCTTTCATTTGTCACAGTTTTAAAGCACTCATGTCATGAATCATTTTTGTGTTTTTTTTAAGCTTTTATTTAATTATACATTAAAATAATAGTTGATTTAACAAGTAGTTGTCCATCTATCTAAGATTTAAAAATATATTATAAAAGTCAGAATAAAATATATTTCATAGTACATTTTAAGGAAACATCATTTTGAATCAGATTTCATGGTGTCTGTACAATGTATCCTTTGCCCCATTTCTAGAACAGATTTATATATAGATGGCAGTGTCAGAAGACAAGAGTTATGATTGTACTCTAAAATTTATTTTACTACAAACATAAACCCTAGAAAACTTTTACAATATATTTTCCCAATTGGTTTTCAGTATGAACTGTGCATTTTGAAAAATACCATGACTATTTTAAAGTCTGTAAAGGAGTGAAAATAAAGATTTACATCTCCCAAATGTAGCTTGTCATATAGATCCTCCACGTTTGTAAATGGACCCTGGTATTTAAGAAAATGAATTTTGTCTAAATTATCTTTGTTGTTATCAACACTTTGTATTATATTTTGTCTTTCATTTAGAGATTCTGCTTAGTGAGCACCCATTATATGTCAGGCTTTATTCCAGGTGCTGGGACATAGCAAGACCAAAACAAAGTCCCTGTCTTCATGAAGTTCACTTTCTAGTGGGAAAGGCAGATAATAAACATGAAACAGAGTAAAATAGGGTATATTAGATTGTGTTAGGTATATGGGTAAAAATAAAGCAAGCAAAGAGAAATAGAGGGGTGCTTGGCCTGGATGATGGAGAATTATGCTATTTTATACTGAATTGTCAAGATTTTATATACAGTTGTCACCCTGATAGGATGATATTGAGCATAAAATAAATAAGGAAATAAACCAAGTAAATTATCTGGGAAAAGGATATCCCCAAAAGGCCCTGGGGAAGGCCGCTGCTTGCCATTTTTAGGACCAGTAAAAGGGGGTCAGTGTGGCTGGAGCAGAGTGAGTAGGAGGGGGGGAGAGCACCTAAGATTAGAACCAAGGAGGGGGTGCGTGTGATCAGTAAAGCCTTGGAGTCCATGGTAAGGACACTGGCTTACTCTGAGTGATAGGGAAAGCCAATGGAAAGCTTCTGACCATAGGAGTAATGTCTTTTCTTTTATTTAAAATCATCATTCTGACCGTTGTGCAGGGCACAGAGCTAAAGCAGGGAAAACAGAATGGATGTTGCAGTAATCCAAGATGGAAGTGTTAGCACACATACACCCGGGTAGTAACGATGGAAGTGAGGAAGTGGTCAGATTCCGGATTTATTGAAGTACGACTGATATAGTTAGCTGATGGTTTGGGTGTGGCTATGAGAGTGAAAAATAGCCCATTTTTTGTTTAGACAACTGAAAGAATGAGGTTGCTGTTAACTGATGTGGGGAAGACTGTAAGCAGAGCAAATCTGAAGATGTAAAATCAAAAGCTGGGTTTCAGACATGAAAGATTTGAGATGTCTCTTAGATTCCAAATGGAGTTGTTCAGACAAATTTAGAATCCAGGAGTGAAGTCTGAGGCACAGATACAATTTTTGAAATCATCAGTATGCGGTTGTTATTTAATGTCATGAATCGGGTTGAGTTCATCTAGACCCTAGAGTGAGTACAGATAGAGAAGATTACTAAGAACTAACTTCTAGGAAACTCCAACATTTAGAAGTGGATTAACCAGGTAAGGATACTGAGTATACACAACCAGTTAGGTAGATAGAGAATCAAGACAGGGCACTTTCTCAGAAGCCTCATGAGTGAGTATTTTGAGGAGGTGAAAGTGATCAACTCTAACAAATACTGCTAATGGGTCAAGGAAGATGATGACTGAGAACTGGTCACTAGATTTTGCAAACCAGAGGTCAACAATGACTGCAAAATGAAGTTATTCAGTGCAGTGATTGGAGGAAAATATTATTAGATATTGATGAAGGGAAAATAGAGAGGAATTGGAGATAGTGAGTATAGGCAGTAATTTTGCTATAGAAGGGGACGAATAAAAACAAGAATTGAGAGTGCACAAGTAGAGATAGTTTTAGTTCAGAAATTTGGATTTGAATGATTAAGAGCAAATATTATTATTATTTTATTATTATTATTTTTTTTTTGCGGTACTTGGGCCTCTCACTGTTGTGGCCTCTCCTGTTGCAAAGCACAGGCTCCGGACACGCAGGCTCAGCGGCCATGGCTCACGGGCCCAGCCTCTCCACGGCATGTGGGATCTTCCCAGACAGGGGTACGAACCCGTGTTCCCTGCATCGGCAGGTGGACTCTCAACCACTGTGCCACCAGAGAAGCCCCAAACATTATTTTTAAGTGAGATTTTAAAGTTTCAAAGTAAAGGAACATAAGTTAATATAAAATGTCAGCTCAAGGGAAAATTATAGCCAAAGAGTCTTTAGGTCACACTAACGCTTTGTGTATTTTCAAAGAAGAATTGAAGAGAGATTATTTCAGATAAAGACGAGTATATACAAGGTAGGAGAAGTATATTCAAGTTCAAGTTATATCATTCCTTTCAGGGGGGCCACGCTGTAGAAGTGGTTTATTGTGTCCAGGGCACCATTTGCTTCAAATGTAAATAAGAGCAGTGTCAGCTGAGTCAGCTCTAAGTCTCTATCTGTTAACTTCTTAAATGATCAATGTCATAGAAGAATAAAAGAGGCTAGACCAGGATTCAAGTGACTTCTCCTTTTACTGAGAAGGATAGAGAATTGAGGGCAAGGGAATTAGGTGGTGAAAGATTCAAACTGATGCTCCTTGGCAATCTGTGTGTGGAAGGAGGGTAGACTCTAGCTATTTTGTGGTTTAAATTTGTGTCTATCAATGACAGAGTCAAAGGGGGAAACGTCTAATATGATTTTTCTCTCCTCACTGCAAACAAAAACAACAAAATCACTTGGTGACGTCGACAGCTCTTCTCTCTCGCTTCAGGCAATTGATCACAAATTGCCTATGCCTTCAAAATATAACCAATACTTGTTCCATTTTCATCCATTCCACCAATACAAATATGATCTAAGTCACCATTCCTCTTTACATGAATAATTGCAGTCGTTTCCTGTTTCTACAGGTCCATCAGGATTACTGTCTCAGAATAAGTCCCCAAATCTACCCAAGTCCTACCTAGACCTTCATTTGCCACCACCTGTCTGGTCTGATTCCCCATCGCTCCCTCCTCATTTCCTCTGATCTCCTCCATTCTTAAATAACAAGCATTATTGTCCCTAGGGCTCCTATAGTTGCTATTCTGTCTGCCCAAAATGCTCTTCCCATAGATGTCCATTGACTTCCTCACTTCCTGTATGTCTCTCAAATGTTACCTTATCAGAGGCTTTGCCTGACTGTCCTATGTTACATAGCACTGCTTATCTCCTTTGCTCTTCTTATTTTCCATGGTAATTATCACCACACTACCCATTGTATGTTTACTTTTTGTTTAGATATTGTGTGCTAGCTAGTATTTACCCAAATGAGTTGAAAACTTATGTTCACACAAAATCCCACACATGAATACTTATAGCAGATTTATTTATAATTGGCAAAAATGGGAAGCAACTAAGATGCCCTTCAGTAGATGAATGGGTAAGCAAACTGTGGCACGTCCATATAATGGAATACTGTTCAGTGATAAGAAGAAATGAGCTATCAAGGCACAAAAAAGATGTGGAAGAACCTTAGCTGCATATTGTTAAGTGAGAGAAGCCAGTGTTATGAGGCCACACACTAGATGAAATTCTGGAAAAGGCAAAGCTAGAAACAGTGAATGGATTGGTGGTTGCTCTGAGTTCAGAAAAAGGAAAACAGGAATGAATAGGTGGAACACAGGATTTTTAGGGCAGTGAAACTATTCTATGTGATACTGTAATAGTGGATACGTAACAATTTACATTTGTCAAAATCCATAAAACTGTACAACACAAATAATGAATCCATGTAAATTATAAACCTTAGTTAATAATAATGTATCAATATTTATTCATCAGTTATAACAAATATTCCACACTAATGAAAGATGTTAATAATAGAGTGGGGGTGGGAGCGATGAGGAGTACTGGAACTTTATAATTTTTGCACAGTTTTTTTGGTAAACCTAAAACTTTTAAATATAAACTAATTAATAAAAATGCATTCATATTTTCATCAATATAATCATATTATATTTATCACTAGCATATATAAAGTTACAATCTAGAACGAAAAGGAACAATACTATAACAAACAAACATGAGAGGTAGTGGAGGGCAATGGAATTTGAGTGGATATCTGTGTGTTCAGATTTCCTCATGTTTCATTGTGGGAACTCAGTAGATACAGTATCAAGTTGATAGATCAAGATATATAAAGATTTTGGAGATTAATCCTTTGTCAGTTGCTTCATTTGCAAATATTTCTCCAATTCTGAGGGTTGTCTTTTCATCTTGTTTATGGTTTCCTTTGCTGTGCAAAAGCTTTTAAGTTTCATTAGGTCCCATTTGTTTATTTTTATTTCCATTACTCTAGGAGATGGGTCAAAAAGGATCTTGCTGTGACTTATGTCATAGAGTGTTCTGCCTATGTTTTCCTCTAAGAGTTCGATAGTTTCTGGCCTTACATTTAGGTCTTTAATCCATTTTGAGTTTATTTTTGTGTATGGTGTTAGGGATATAGATTGCCAACAAACACATGAAAGGATGCTCAACATCACTAATCATTAGTGAAATGCAGATCAAAACTACGAGGTATCACCTCACACCAGTCAGAATGGTCATCATCAAAAAATCTAGAAACAATAAATACTGGAGAGGGTGTGGAGAAAAGGGAACACTCTTGCACTGTTGATGGGAAAGTAAATTGATACAGCCACTATGGAGAACAGTATGGAGGTTCCTTAAAAAACTACAAATAGAACTACCATATAACCCAGCAATCCCACTACTGGGCATATACCCTGAGAAAACCATAAGTCAAAAAAGAGTCATGTACCACAATATTCATTGCAGCTCTATTTACAGTAACCAGGACATGGAAGCAACCTAAGTGTCCATCGACAGATGAATGGATAAAGAAGATGTGGCACATATATACAATGGAATATTACTCAGCCATAGAAAGAAACAAAACTGAGTTATTTGTAGTGAGGTGGATGGACCTAGAGTCTGTCATACAGAATGAAGTAAGTCAGAAAGAGAAAAACAAATACCGTATGCTAACATATATATATGGAATCTAAAAAAAAAAAGGTTCTCATGAACCTAGGGGCAGGACAGGAATAAAGACACAGATGTAGAGAATGGTCTTGAGGACACGGGGAGGGGGAAGGGTAAGCTGGGACCAAGTGAGAGAGAGTGGCATTGACATATATACGCTATCAAATGTAAAATAGATGGTGGGAAGCAGCCGCATAGCAGAGGGAGATCAGCTGGGTGCTTTGTGACCACCTAGAGGGGTGGGATAGGGAGGGTGGGAGGGAGACGCAAGAGGGAGGGGATATGGAGATATATGTATATGTATAGCTGATTCACTTTGTTATCCAGCAGAAACTAACACAACATTGTAAAGCAATTATACTCCAATAAATATGTTAAAAAAAGGATATATAAAGATTTAATTTCATTATATAGTCATTAGGATAAAAATTAAATAATACAAGCTGCGCTTATCAAAAAGAAAACACAAGCAATGAAGTTACAAACAACATAGTGAAATACTTTTAATCAAAGAAAACATTGATAATAAGAACAATGTAAAGTAAGATGGTGGGACTATGAATAAATATGTCATATCAATATCAATACCTCTAATCAGTGTTAAAGCCACTATCATGTTTAATATTACATAAGCATTTCTGTTAAATCAGTAACAAGAGAAAGAACTATTTTGATGAATATTATAAATTCTCTAAATTCTAGAAAAATAAATGACATTTACAGCTTAAAAATGCAAAGGATTAAAAAATCCTTTCTTCTTTTCTGTTACATCCAAGTGGTATTCTCCTCTGTTGGCCCAATTCTACCTCCTCTTAAATCTATCTTCTTAAATTATTTTCTCACTTGTTTCTTCATCTTTTCTATGGATTTTCTGTAGCAGCATTTAAACATGCTCAAGGCCTTCGCATTCCCCCACACAAAAAACAAACAAAAATCAAAACCTTTACTGACGGCAGATGTCCTGTCACATACTGTACTATCTCTGTTAGGCTGCTAGGAAGAATTATTTTTTCACTCTTCACATCTCTGCTGTTTTTTGTTTTGTTTTATTTTTTTAATTCGCTCCTCAGCTCAGGACAGTCTGACTTCCATTCATTATTCCAGTGAAAATCTGCTCGTCACACTAGCAACATCTTACATAATACCTTAATCCAATAGATACTTTGCATCCCTCTTTTGGTCACTCAGCGACAGTGGGCTGGCTTTACTCCTTGAAGCTTTCTCTTTTGTAGTTCCGTAGGAAGCTCTCCCAGTTTTCTTTTCCCAAACACTTTCTGTTAAGTTTCTCTTCAGGCTCCTGTTCTTCTGCATAGCTAAGAACAGTGGACTGGAAATGGAAGAAAATGAATGGGGCCAATCAGGAGATAGGAGGAGGCTTGAATACTTAGGGAGAGGAAGGTGGCAAGGCTTACTTTCTGGTTTCTGGCTTATCCAACTGAGTGGTTGGTAGTAGCGTTTACAGACATCACTTGAGGATGAGTAGGATTGAGAATGAGAATTATGACTTTCTTTGGGGCATGTTGAACTTTAAGGCGTCAGTCGTTCTCATGATCTCACTCATAACTCCTCCACCTTCAAAAGCTACATTCAGCAAATTCACTGTTTCCTTCGAATTTCACTTCATTCACATTGTAAATTCTTTAGTTCATGTCACCATTGTCTTTTCTGTGTTATACAACAACGTCATAATTAATTTTCTACTTTTATCTTGTCGTCCAATTCTTGTTTCCCATTGTAGCCAGAACCGTCGTTGATAAACATAAATTTGTTGTTACTCCTTTGTAATCTTTCAAAAACTTCTTACTCTCACAGTGTTAAAATTCTTTCATGATTTGGGTTCTTCTTGCTCTTCAGCCTCATTTCTAATCAAGTTGCATCTCTGTCCTTTCTGCTCAGTTCTGTAGCACATTGTGTTTCTATCAGTTCCTCAAATGTGCCAAATTTTGGGCCTTTTCACCTTCCTTCTTTCTGCTTAGAACATACTTTTTTCGTATATTTTACTTGACTACCATCTTATTACTTTTCATGTTTTTGCTTAACAATTTCTTCTAAAGAGAGAATTTTCAGATTCCATGAGGCTCAATTAAATGCTTTTCCTATGTGATTCCTTTATTTAACTTATTGTATAACTTATTTTAATATTGTGATTAAATATTTAATTGCTTATACAACATATTTTTCCTTGACTACATGTTTTTTAAAAGAGATGACTATTTCTTGGTCATATCTGTATTCCCTTTGAATAGCATCGTGATCAGGTCATAGTATTGTAACTGGATGAAAAAATATTTATTGAGTAAATAAATAAAAGTCCCCATAATAAAACATAGATCATGAAAGTATGATTTGCCATTATACCAATGTACCATTTTATTAATAGTATAAATGATTGTAATAAATCTTATCACTGATAGAATTGTATAATATTTACTCCAAGAAATTTGTATTATATCAAAACTATTTGAATATTATTCAGTGAAGTTTTGAAAGCCATCCAATGCAGTGCTCTCCCTTACATTCATATCATTTGGCCTTATTGATATGGAGAATCTAATATGAATCAAATACATATTTATAAAACTATTTTAGCTATATAATTTTCTTAAAATATTTAACTTATCTGAGTATCTATAATTTCGTGATTTGTTAAGAGAAAGTTTACTCAGTTTTTATAAGATAAAAGTCAAGCATTGAAGGCACCTTCATTTCAATATTAATTTAAAAAATAGGCTCGGTTTTATTTTTAAATAGTTGATATATAGCCAGAGCATTTGGGGAGTTTTGGTGACATTTATCTGAATGTCTTTAAGTGACCTGGGGGTCATTTGGACAGACTTTGGATAGACAGAACATTCCAGGTAACTAATTTCCTCACCTTATACAAGAAAGTAAGAGTTGAAGAATGAAAATGTGCTCTGTCACCACGTGGGAAAGTACATGACTTTTCCCGGAGGCAAAAGCCTGCATAAGGTTCTTTTCAGCAAAGGGCAAGGATGGCTTCAGTGGAGTCATCTTCTAAAAGGCCAGGAAATAGCTACTCGTTTTCCCCTACTGCCTTGATACAGTTACTCTGTATTTGAAAAGGTGAAACAGAAGTTGACATATTTACGTGAGGGCCATGCCAAAGTGCTTCTGGCCTTTTTTGCGCTCCTGCTTTACTGCCTTACTGAGCCATTTTCTCTAGTGCTTGGTCAACACCTCTGTTACTCACTCTGTCTCAGAGACATCTAAATGAACTAGGACTCTTTTTTTGTTTAATTTTTATATTTTATTTTATTTTTTCCAGCTTATTGAGGTATAATTAACAAAAATTGTTTATATTTAAGGTGGACAATTTTCTGATATACATATACATGGTGAAATAAGTGTCACAATCAAGCTGCTCAAAGTATTCATCACTTTACATTGTGATGACTGTGTGTGGATATGTGTGTGTCGTAAGAATGCATATGAGAACTGGGCCTCTTTACCATTCTAAGTCTCCGAGTGCTTTTGGTTGTTCCTTAGCCCTCCAGATAGGAAGGGTGAGGATTACATGCATTTGATCAGTGCTTCAAACTTGGTTTATGAAAGAAAACATTGGTTTATTGGTTGTCATCACCAGAGGATCTATTGTGCCTCTCACTAAGAAGAGAAGAATCTGAGAGCTCCTTTTTAAAGGCCCATCATACTTAGTCTTCTGTACTTCAAGAACTTGTTTTATAATGTGATTTTTTTCTGCTTTGGAGAAGTCTTGAAAACAAAAACTGGATGTTTGGGAAAAGCATAGGCTGAAGAATGAGGTAGTAAGCATAGGTAAATCTGCTAGCTCCTTTAGTAAAGAAATCGATAATGTAAGCTCAGGATGGGCAGGATTTTCTCTTTTAACTGCTATAGCTGCAGCACCTAGAGCATGGTTCAGCATATGGTAGCTACTCGATAAATACTTTTGGAATGAATGAATAAAACCAAACCCAGGTCCTCTTCGGCTGACTGACAATGGGGAAAACATTTCTACTCAGAGATATGAAGGGGGGCCAACCCGACTCTCCTCCTCTGACACTCCTCCTTTCATTTGATGAAGAAACAAGTGTGTGGCTGTACTGGCGGAGGGTGACAGTGTGACAGTGCACAGCTGTCTGCATAGAGGCTGCACCATCCAGACCTCATGTGCCCAGCTGCTTTGGGGTTTTCACCTTGCTTCTGGCAGTGAGTGTGACTTTGCATGGATAACTGAGAGATATATGTAATTATTTTAAGACCCATTATTCAGTTTGTATTTTGTTTTTCTCTTATTCCCTCTAGGCAAGAGAAATCATAGTCCTCCCCCCAAAATTGCATGTAAGGATTGCTGTTTAGGATCTGGCCTTTCCGTATGGAATAGCATATGGTATTTGACACTATTTGTACCCAGAGCAGTTCTACTCCTTCTGGAAGAAAATTATTGCTAGGTTTCAGACATGCATCATTCTGATCTAATGTGAAATCATTTGAGACACTGTGACAGGTCTAGCACCAAGAGATGGTAATGTAGAAACAGTTTCTAAATTGTCACTTAAAACAGTAACAGATGCTGAGCAAGAAATAAAGTCAGAGTCTTGCTTTCGAGACTATTCTAATTGCTCTCTTATCTTTTGAACATATAGGAGTGTGCATCTTATGTTTAGGGAGTTACGAGTTTCAGAAATAAGTTATTAACTTAAGGAACTCACAAAAGATTACAAATGTGAAAGTGGATGTTTCCTGAATTCCATATATAATTGCTAATAAAATTCATGATGGTAATACTGAGTTAAACACAACTTACTTCCAAATGGTTATAAGCTTATGGTGGATGATGCTGTAGTCCAGCCAAAGAAACACAGAATTCATAATTGTAGATCAAGGACTTACATTAATACTTTTATGTGTGTACACACATATAAATTTTACAAAGTACAAATAATAAAAAATAGTGCTTTAGAATGTATCCATTTAATTTCTACATTTATAAAATTTTTATTTCTGTGACCTGAAAATGGAAAGTTTCCAACTTAACATGATCCCAAATGTGAGAAACAGAGCAGATGCATATAATTCATGCTGGAATGATGAAACTGGCTGCACCTTGAGTGTGCAGCGGTTTAATTTACAGTCTGTCCAACCACCCTAGTAGTGCAAGCAAATAGTGAATTTTTTTTAACCACTGAACTGACAATTTAAGTAATGTAAATATTTATAGCTCTCTTCTAACCCCAAACCTGGCAAAGTTTGTGCAAATCTGATTGCGCATTGTTAAAAAAAAAATGGGAGAGAGAAAGAGAGAGAGAATTTAAAATAACAGCATATTCAGAATAGGAAACTGGATTCTTGTCTTTGAAAATTTTCAAATAATGCTTAGCTGAATGTTATAAGTGATTTGTCTGCTTTATAATTTTTAAATGTTAATTTATATATACAATATGTATTAATTATGTGCCAATTTTAGTATGAAAGTCATTATTTTAGAAATTGATTTTCCTTGTTAAGAACTTAGTATTTAGTAAGAAATTTAGGCTTCTAGTAAATTGAGATTGTAATAACTGTGATGTAGTAATAAAGGTTGTATTTTATTTGTATAGTATAATTTTTAATATCTGAAGAGCCGTCACATATAAACCTCATTTATCCAGCACTATAACATTTTAATGTAGGAAGAGCAAGTATTCATATTTTTAACAAAATAAAGTTTGACATATATCCAGTCTTACTATTAACAAAGAAGTGCTATCTGATCAGATTAAGGAAAAAAAATAGTATCTATGGAGCAGGTACTATGTGCTCTACCTTTCACAATAGTGCTCTGATAATGGGATAATTATCCCCATTAAGATTTTACCTGGTTGAGTGATAGAACTAGAAGTTAAATAAAGATGTTTATATCTGACTTTTGCTGATTTTCATTCTACCAAACATTTTTGCTTCTTCCTGTTAAAGTTGTCATGTATGTATGAACTTGAGTTATAACTTAGATACACTTGCCATGCAGAGGAGTGGACAATTGAGCTGTTTTTAGAGTCCTAAGAATTGGACTGGAGTATGTGAACTGTTGTCCTGAACACCCTGAAAAAGCTTATCTTAAGATAGGAGAAAAAATTTGGAGGTGGTCTTTTTGACCCTTTTGGAAATTTTGATTCTCACATTTCAAACCACTAACATTTCAACATTCTTAATTTCCAAATAAGTTTTTTTTTTTTTTAATTCCTGACTTATCCTATTTCTAATTCTCACTCCTTCATCGATCTTAGAATTCTGAATCTTACCACATCCTTCACTCAGGGATGGAAGTGGTGCATGGATTCTGGCATGAATCAGCATGGTTTTAGTCTCTGTGTGATGCATATAGTTGCAGTGGGTGCACATTTCATAGCTCACAAACTTCTGTGTAGGACAAAAAATGCAAGTTTGTTTTTCTATAACAATTTGATTTATAATATGAACTGCTATTCCATTCTGGTGGCTAAAATGTTAATCTCATGTACTTCTGGGTAAACCCAGTCAATTCTACTTTCTCCCTGGGATTCCATTTAAGCTTTGGAGAGCTTTATTAGAAATGTCAATGTTTGGAGAAGTGAAGGCTGCTTGATTCAGCTGTCAGCTCCTCATACTGGGATAGGATAAGGTACACATTCTTCTTGTCTGATCCTTGGCTTCTTTTCAGTAGCCAGTCTGGCATATTCCACCAGATACTGAGTTCAGTAACTCTCACAATACAACCCACATGAGGGATGCAAGAACTTTGTCTAACCCTATCAATTTATAACTTTTCCTCTATCCTCAGTACAGAGGATCTTTATTTCCTTTGGGGCAGAAAAGTGACTTTCACTTTGTCAGACGTTCTTCCTAATCTATTATTTATAAATGAACTTTGATCCTTGGGTCCTTCCTTGTTCTAGTATTTGGTTTTCAAAGAGGCTGCAAAAACCTTGTCTCCCTTATAAAATGTCTTTTTTTTAAAATCTTTTTTAAATTTCATTTTATTTTTTATTATTTTTTTGATTTTTTTTTTATACAGCAGGTTCTTATTAGCTATCTATTTTATACATAT
Organism: Aethalodelphis obliquidens; assembly: GCF_003676395.1. Classification (NCBI taxonomy): domain Eukaryota; kingdom Metazoa; phylum Chordata; class Mammalia; order Artiodactyla; family Delphinidae; genus Aethalodelphis; species Aethalodelphis obliquidens. The sequence goes on along the minus strand of NW_020837969.1, from coordinate 16,216,629 downwards.
TAATGTATACATGTCAATCCCAATCTCCCAATTCATTCCCCACCCCCACTTTCCCCCCTTGGTGTGCATACATTTGTTCTCTACATCTGTGTCTCTATTTCTGCGTTGCACACCTGTTCATCTGTACCATTTTTCTAGATTCCACATACATGTGTTAATATATGATATTTGTTTTTCTCTTTCTCACTTCACTCTGTATGACAATCTCTAGGTCCATCCACATCTCTAAAATGACCCAATTTCGTTCCTTTTTATGGCTGAGTATAAAATGTTTTTACAATGAGTTTTGAAAGCTTATTTGGAGAAAAAGCCAAGAATAGCCTTGCTATAATCCTCCTTCTCTGAGGTAAGTAATAACTGTTACATACAGGTAACAGGTGTAAAGGGTAAAAAAAATGAATTATTTAGAGGAAGATAGATGGGTTAAAACATTGCATTGCTCTGTTTATTAAATAAAGGACATTCTAAAAGAGAAATGGTTTGTTTTAAGTTATAACATTTATCCTCATGGGATGAATCAAAGTGACTGTGTTAGAGCATGTTTTTAAAAGGATTATAATTGGAGAAATCAACACTTCTCTCACAACAATTGATAGAATACCTAGACAATAAATCAGCAGGAGTATAGAAGACCTTCTTCAACCAACAGGACATAGTCAACATTTAGAACACATTACTCCACAATGACACAATGGACTTCCTTTCAAGTGCCCAAATGTGGTAAACCAAAATAGACCATCTTCTTGGCCATAAAACAAACATCAACATGTTTTTTAAAAATTGAAATCATGCATAGTATGTTCTCTGACCACAAGTGAATAAAACTAGAAATCAATAAAAGAAAGATAACAGGAAACTTTTCAAACACTTGAAATCTAAACAAATATGTGAATAATTCATAAATCAAAGAGAATATCACTAGGGAAGAAAAAACTATTGAACTAATTAATAAAAGTAAAACGTTCTAAAATTTGGGGGCACAGCTAAAGCAGTGCTGGGGGGAAAATTTATAGCATTAAGTGAACACATTAGAAAAGGGAAAAGTCTCAAATCAATAATCTAAGCCTCCAACTCAAAAACTAAGAAACAAAGAGCAAAATACACCCAAAACAAGCAGAAGGAAGGAAATAATAAGAACTGAAATCTATGAAATTGTAAACAACAAAATTACACAGAATCAATAAAACCAAAGGTTGATTCTTTTTTTTAAAATTAATTTATTTATTTTTGGCTGTGCTGGGTCTTCGTTGCTGCACGTGGGCTTTCTCTAGTTGTGGTGAGTTGGGGCTACTCTTTGTTGTGGTGCGTGGTGGCTTCTCTTGTTGCGGAGCATGGGCTCTAGGTGTGCAGGCTCAGTAGTTGTGGTTGATGGGCTTAGTTGCTCTGCGGCATGTGGGATCTTCCCAGACCAGGGCTCAAACCCGTGTCCTCTGCCTTGGCAGGTGGATTCTTAATGACTGCACCACCAGGGAAGTCCCTAAAAGTTGATTCTTTGAAGAGATAATAAAACTGTCAAACTTCTGGCGGAACTGAAGAAAGTATTAAGCAATAAATAAATTAAGGAATATTCCATGTTAATGGATTGAAAGTCTCAACAATGAAAGATGTGACATTCCTATCAAATCCTTGAAAAATTTTTTTGTAAATATAAACAATATTATTCTAAAATTTATATGGGAAAACAAAGAACTAGAGTAGCAATTCTGCAAAAACAAAGGGTAAAGCAATAGGAATCAGTCTATCCAGTTTAATGACTTATAGTAATCAAGGTTGGATGATTCTGGTGGGAGGATAGACACATAGATCAACAGAATAGAGAACCCTTTAATAGACTCATAAAAATAAGCCTTACTGATTTTGACAAAGGCACAAAAGCAATTCAATTGAGGAAATATAGTCTTTTCAAGATAGATGCACCCCGATGTTCATAGCAGCACTACTTACAATAGCCAAGACATGAAAACAGCCTAAATGGCCATCTACAGATGAATGGATAAAGAAGATGTGGTATCCGTATACAATGGAATATTACTCGGTTATGAAAACAATGAAATAATGCCACTTGCAGCAACATGGAGGGACCTAGAGATTATCATGCTAAGTGAAGTAAGTCAGACAAAGGCAAATATCATATGATATCACTTATATGTGGAATTAAAAAAAATGATATGAACTTATTTACAAAACAAAAATAGACTCACAAACAGAAAACAAATATGTAGTTACCAATGAGGAAAATGGGGGGGGGGAGGGATACATTGGGAATTTGGAATTAACAGATACGCACTACTATATATAAAATAAACAACAAGGACCTACTGTATAGCACAGGGAACTATATTAAATATCTTTTAATAACCTGTAATGGAAAAGAATCTGAAGAAGAAATACATATATGTATATACATGACTGAATCACTTTGCTGTAGACCTGAAACACTGTAAATCAACTGTACTTCAATTAAAAAGAAAAGAAAATTAAAAAATTTTCTTGGAAATCATGAATAAATACTTCATATGTTAAACTTTAAATAAAAAGAGAAAAAGAAATATAGTCTTAACAATAAAAGGTGCTAGGACAATTGGATATCCATAGGCAAAAAAAAAAAAAATAGAAAAAAACAAAACTTCACTCATACATAAATTAACTCAAAGTTGATTATAGATTGCAATGTAAAGTATAAAACTATGAAATTTTTAAAAGATAACGTAAAAGAAAACCTTTGGAACTTAAGGTTTGGTGAAGAATTCATAGACATGATAAGAAAAAAATTGCTTAATTAAAGTCAAAATTAAAAACTTGTTTTTTGAAAGACCTTGTTAGTGGGATGAAAAGACAAGCTATAGACTGTGATAAAATGTTTATGAGCCATTTATATTACAAAGTACTCATATTTAGAATTACCTAGGACTCACAAAATTCAACACTAAGTTAAACAATCCACTTAGACGTAAAAGAACATGTTGTTAACATATATGGGTGACATACATGCACTTGAAAATGTATTCAACATCGCTAGCCATTAGGGACATGCAAATTAAAACCACTATGAAATATTTGTATATATCTGTTAGAACAGAGAAAATTAAAAATAGTGATAAAAAATGCTAAGGAGACTGCAGAGACACTGGATATGTCATACATTGCTGGTGAGAATGTAAAATAATATATCTGCTCTGGAAATTAGCTTGGGAGTTTCTTTTTAAAACTATGGTAAGTTTCTTACCATATGACCGAGCAGTTGTACTCCTGGGCATTTATCCCAGAGAAAAGAAAGTTTATGCCCACTCAAAATCTGTATACGATGGTTCATAGTGTCTTTATTTGTAACAGTCAAAAATTGGAAAAAAGGAAAATGTTCCTCAGTGGGGGAACGGTTAAACAAACTGGAGAGCCATGTAGCCATGGAACGCTACTCAGCAATACAAAGAACAAATTACTGATAACTATGACAATTTTGATGGATGTCAAGGCATCAGGCTGAGTGTAAAGAAACATTCTTAGAACATCACATACTGTAGGATTCTATTTGTACAACATTCTTGAAATGGCAAAATTATAGAGAAAAACATATTAGTGATTGCCAGGAGTTAGGGATATTTATGAAAATGGAGGTGGGTGTGACTATAACAGCATGAAGGATACTTTATGGTGGCGGAATAATTCTGCATTTGATGTAGTGGTGGTCACATAAGGATACACATCAGACTTTTCAATGAATGTATCATGTGTGAGAAGAGGGATATGCACAAATATTTGCTGCACAAAGGAGCTAACTATGGAAAGCACTGTTTGTCGACTGCCAGATATATTTTCTCCCTCTTAGGCACGTGCTAAGACTACACTGACCATGCTTCCTGGAGTTAGGTGTGGCCATGTCAGTAAATCCTAGTCAGTGAAATATGAGCAAAAGTGAGGCATGCCACTGTTTTTTTTAATTAATTAATTTTAAAATTTTTATTGGAGTATAGTTGCTTTACAATGTTGTGTAAGTTTCTGCTGTACAGCAAAGTGAATCAGCTGTACATATACATACATCCCCTCTTTCTTGGATTTCCTTCCCATTTAGGTCACCACAGAGCATTGAGTAGAGTTCCCTGTGCTGTACAGTAGGTTCTCATTAGTAATCTGTTTTATACATAGTAGTGTATATATGTCAATCCCAATCTCCCAATCTACCCCACCCCACCTTTGTCCCTTGGTATGCATACGTTTGTCCTCTACGTCTGTGTCTCTATTTCTGCTTTGCAAGTGAGTTCATCTGTATCATTTTTCTAGATTCCACATATAAACGATATTATACAATATTTGTTTTTCTCTTTCTGACTTACTTCACTCTGTATGATGGTTTCTAGGTCCATCCATGTCTCTGCAAATGGCATGCCACTGTTTTTTAAGGCTCATTTACCATAAAGGTGTAAGACCAAGCCACAGTATAGAGAACTTATAATTGAGAAGATATTCTGAGTATACAGAAATATAACCAGTATTATTATATCTGAATTCCTTTATTGTAACTTTATAGAGAAAGAACAATGTGCTGCTGAATCAAACAAATATCCTATAATGCAAATTTTAGTATAATAAATACCAAATGATTATACATATTTGTATACATGAATCAGCTCAATAGACAGTTGATTCATTGATAGAGTGCCTATTTTTTCCTAGGGTTACTTCCTGAAATATCTTTTCACTAGGTAAAGGTACTACTTTGGTTATAGCCTTGGTTTTTTTGAAAGTCAAAAGAAAGACTAATACGTATTCACCAGAAAAAAAGTTTTAATTAATAAGGTTATTTAAAGGATTATTTTAAACAATGTTTTTCATAATAAATATTAGATTTTGGATCAATTAAAGCAAAATTTTAAAAATATTATTATTTAGGAAAGTAATGGAGTTTTTAATTCTTGAGTGTTTTCATTAATATTTTTTCTAATCATAAGTTCTTGACCAGTTATGTTTTGCCATAAATGCTAAACTTGATGTCTTTATTTTTATACGGTTTCAAAACAGAAAATGTGAGAGTGAATAATTTTGTCGAGTTATCCTTTTTGTATTTACATGTGTATATATGTTTTTTTGCTTGTTTAGAAAAAGCTATTTATGTATATATCTTTATTTTTTATACAATTTTAAAGGTTACACTCCACTTATAGTTATTACAACATATTGACTGTATTCCCCAACATATCTTTGTAGCCGATCGCCCCACCCGTGTATTGCCCCTCACCCACCTCTCCCCACTGATAACCACTGGTTTGTTCTCTATATGTGTGAGTCTGCTTCTTTTTTTGTTATATGCACTAGTTTGTTGTAGTTTTTATATTCCACATATAAGTGATATCATACAGTATTTGTCTTTCTCTGACTTATTTCACTTAGCATAATACCCTCCAAGTCCATCCATGTTGCTGCAAATGGCAAAATTTCATTCTTCTTTATGGCTGAGTAGTATTCCATTGTAAATATATACCACATCTTCTTTATCCATTCCTCTGCTTTTAGGTTGCTTCCATATCTTGGCAATTGTAAATAATGCTGCTATGAACATTGGGTGCATGTATCTTTTTGACTTAGTGGGATTTTTTTTTTTCCAGATATATGCCCAGGAGTAGAATTGCTGGGTCATATGGAGTTCTATTATTAGTTTTTAGAGAAACCTCCATACTGTTTTTCACAGTGGCTGCATCAATTTATATTCCCACCAATAGTGCTGAAGGGTTCCCTTTTCTCCACATCCTCACCAACATTTGCTGTTTGTGTTCTTTCTGATGATAGCCATTCTGACAGGTGTAAGGTGACATCTTATGGTGGTTTTGATTTGCATTTCCCTGATGATTAGTGACGCTGACCATCTTTTCATGTGCTTGTTGGCCATCTGCATTTTGTCTTTGGAAAAAAGACAAAAAAAATGTTCTTAGATTGGAAGAATTAATATTGTTAAAGTGACCATAATGCCACAGGCAATCTAGAGGTTCAGTGCAATCCCTATCAAAATGCCAGTGGCATTTTTGACAGAACTAGGACAAATAATTTTAAAGTTTGTATAGAAATATGAAAGACTCCAAGTATTCAAAACAATCTTGAGAAGAAACAATCTTGAGAAAGAGAACAGAGCTGGAGGAATCACGCTCCCTGACTTCAGACTATACTACAAAGCTGCTATAATCTACGGTAATCAAAACAGTATAGTACTGGCATTAAAAAAAAGACCCTTAGATCATTGGAACAGGATAGAGAGCCCAGAAATAAACGCATGTACTTACGGTTAGTTAATCTATGATGAAGGAGGCAAAGAATATACAGTAGAGAAAAGACAGTCTCCTCAATAAGTGGTGCTGGGAAAACTGGACAGCTACATGTAAAAGAATGAACTTAGAACTTCTCTAACACAATATACAAAAATAAACTCAAAATGGGTTAAAGACCTAAATTTAAGACCAGTTACTATAAAACTCCTAGAAGAAAACATAGGCAGAAAACTCTGATATAAATAGCAGCAAAATTTTTGGGGTTCGTCTCCTGAAGTAAAGGAAATAAAAGCAAAAATAAACTAATGGGACCTAATTAAACTCAAAAACTTCTGCACGACAAAGGAAACCATCAACAAAATGAAAAGACAACCTACTGAATGGAAGAAAATGTTTACAAAATGATATGACTGATAAGGGATTAATATCCAACATATACAAACAGCTCATACAACAACATCAAAAAATCAAGCAAGCTAATTAAAAGATGGGCAGAAGAACTGAATAGACATTTATCCAAAGAGGAAATGCAGATGACCTACACATGTATATATATTTTTTAAAGTTTATGGGTCAGTAATAGCAATTCAGTATAAATACAGGAGAGAATTAAAGCCAGTAGTTAAAAGTACTTTGCATAAACAAAACCAGAAAAAGAACATACACATGATAATAGTAACCCATTAACAAAGAAAAATGGGATATTTTTCGTTGATAAACTTTATATGGATATAATATGGTGTGTCATTTAGTAACGTAAGTTTTCATGCTGATGAGAGGGCATTATCTATTTGCCTGTGGCATTGAAAATACAGAGAGATTGAGCTGGGAATTAGAAATGATATATTCGAATATGACAAGGTTTATCTACAACCAAAATGCAAATACATTATTAGATTAAGAGACATCACTGTTTCAGACAATTTTAGATTTTCATTTAACAACTCAAATTTGAGCTAAGTTATTTTTGAATATCATTTAGATAAAGAATAAATCTTAAAGAAAGAATAAATCTTAATTCAAGAGCAAATGGAAGATTGAACATTCATTGAGGAAGTACCATTACGGATGAAATGTCTGTTCCACTGTAATGCATTATAAAAATACTTTCCCTCAGTGTATGTTTTCCTTAAGTCTTCAAGTTAAACAGTGTGTGTTAAGTATGTGACTTAAGGTGAAAAAATATAGTGGAAAAATTTTGAGTTGTAATTAAATTATTGTTGCTCTGCATTGCAGTACGTGATTCTTTACTGGATTTGCACATGTGCTTATTCTTAGGCAGATTTGAGTGCTTTAATTAACTGGAGCTGGGTTTCTTTGTAAAGGTACAGAGTTCCTAAGTGAAAACAAGAGCTTCTTGCCATTACATAACGTTATTTAAATGATTCGTTTCACAGAATGACTGAAAATCAGGAAGGACCCTGCTGTCTTATAACAGCATGTGACGATACACCCCTGGGCCAATCTGGTGATTGTCTCTTAGGTATCTCCTTTATTTAAAGCAGTTTTATTCTAACTATATTACATTTAGATAATAATATGGTACAGAGCCAGGACTGAGGAAAGCTGTTGGCCCAAAACAGCATAAATAATTAAAATTTCAAGTAGAGTCTTGTGAATTTTATATTGATGCCATATTACTCCAGGAGAACACTGGCTCTGAGAATGTTTGTTTTTTGTAAATTGAATTTTTTTATTTTTAGATCCTATTTTTGCCTCTTAACAGAATTATTTCAGTTGCTAAGAAACTTTGTTTTCCTTACTAAAAAAAAAAAAGAAATTTAATTAAGGTCTTGTTACAGAGTTTCAATTTTCTTTTTTCTTTTGCTATCTAATTGATTCTCTGTTAGATTAAAAACATTTGATATTGGGAAAATATTTTCTTTTTTATATAACCAAGACTTCAAACTGGGAGATGATGATCTACCTTCTCAGTTTGTCATTATATTTTATTACTTTTTTTTTTTTTTTTTTCGGTATGTGGGCCTCTCACTGTTGTGGCCTCTCCCGTTGCGGAGCACAGGCTCCAGACACACAGGCTTAGCGGCCATGGCTCACGGGACCAGCTGCTCCGTGGCATGTGGGATCTTCCCGGCCAGGGGCATGAACCCGCGTCCCCTGCATCGGCAGGCGGACTCTCAACTACTGCGCCACCAGGGAAGCCCCTGTCGTTATATTTTCTAAACTCATTTAATGCAAGGACTGTGTCATTTCTGAAGTTTCTTTGGTGATTTGCACAGTACGTTACACATAGTAGAGTCTATTTAATAATTTTAATAATTTTTCTTGAATTAATAGAAGCAGAATATTAGAGATACATTGCCCAGTTTAAATTGTAGAATGATTCTTTTCTCTTAGAATCTCTAGTATTTAGGGTTTTAAAATGGTTATAACAAATCAACTACAAAATGTCAATGATTTACTAATAGACGTTTTTTTATTGCACACAGAACAATGTGGGTGTTCATATCATTGAGCAGTTATCCTATTAGCTGTGATTCTGGAACCTGGGTTCCTTCCTTTTTGTAGTTTTGCTGTTTCCTAGGACCTCCACAATCTCTGAATTTACCTAGCAGAAGATTAGAAAGTATGGGGAAGGTACAACCACTTCTTAAATGCCTAGGTACAGAAAGGATGCTCCTAATTCCTAGTTACATTGACTGGAACTAATTTCGTGGCCATGCCCAGATGCAAGGGGAGAGACAGAGAAGTGGAAGGGAGAATTTTAAACAGAAGGAATTAAAATAAAAAAAAGAAGGCACAAGAGTGCCTGTTACATTCCGAGAACAGAGAGTTGTCTGCTTTGTCTTCAGTATTATGAGATAGAAAATGTGTGATAAGGACTGGAGCTGAAAGATGAGGTAAAACTAAAATGTGAAGCGTCTTGAAAAGGAGGTGGCGAGATAATTTTTTTTGGTGGTGGTGGGGAGGATCTGAATTTTAGAAGACAATATTTATTTGTAGCCCTGTGGAGGACTGGAGTCATGAGTGAGTAGATCAGAAGATAACCTTCCACACAAGGCCCACCATTTCCTCAGATATTTTTAAGTGGTGGAAGGAGGAGGAAGGCACTTCAGTTTCTCCTTGTGTCTGAGGGCTAGGCTGGGTGCAGCACAAAAACACCCAGCTGGGAGAATAGAGATATCTAAAAAGACAAGCCTGTGACAAGCTAAACCTGAATGTTTTATTATTATCAGTGTCTTCTTCAGATCTTTGGAAAATACACACATAACATAATATTTAGAAATAACATTTTTGCCTCACACAGATTTTTTCCTCCATTTTTACTTATTACAAATAATTAACCTACACCTATATACTTAGGTAATATATATAGGTAACTCATACCTATTACAAATAATGTATAAAGCAACAGCATGCCTGTTTTTTGGTTTTTGGTTTTTGGTTTTTTTTGCGGTACGCGGCCCTCTCACTGCTGTGGCCTCTCCCGCCGCGGAGCACAGGCTCAGCGGCCATGGATCACGGGCCCAGCCGCTCCGCGGCATATGGGATCCTCCCGGACCGGGGCACGAACCCGCGTCCCCTGCATCGGCAGGCGGATTCCCAACCACTGCACCACCAAGAAAGCCCCAGCATGCCTGTTTTAACACCGCCTCCCAAACCAGGATATCTTTTGTTTCTAGACTGAAACACAAATTTTAGTAACATGATCTAAATAGGTTGGGTTTATCTAGGAGCTAAAACATCACTGGAGTGTAACTTATTTAGAAGTAAGAGGGGATTTATGGCAAGTAAATGCAGTTATTACTGTTAGTATGAAGCATATATTACTATTAGCTTGATTTCTCCATTAAAAAATTAATGATGGGGCTTCCCTGGTGGTGCAGTGGTTGAGAGTCCGCCTACCGATGCAGCAGACACGGGTTCGTGCCCCGGTCCGGGAAGATCCCACATGCCGCGGACCGGCTGGGCCCGTGAGCCATGGCCGCTGAGCCTGCACGTCGGAGCCTGTGCTCCACAACAGGAGAGGCCACAACAGTGAGAGGCCCGCGTACCGCAAAAAAAAAGAAAAAAAAAATTAATGATGGTTGTGAAGGTAACATTTTTATTTAGTCCTGGTTCTCTTTAGGAAAAAAGGTATAAAAATAGTGAGAATGAGGCTGAAGAACTACAGATAAAATAATTTGACACCAAAGTACTATAGCTTTAAATATGATCTGAATATGAGTCCCTTATTCACAAGAATATTATTAATGATAATTTATTTTCTAGCATGATATAACAGAATTGCCTTTATTTTGTTGTTTGGATAATTGGATAATGAATATTAGTGACAGTAATAAATAATTTGAGTTAATTTTCATTTATTTTGTGAGAAGTAAAAAACAGTGGTAAGAAAAAATATAAACTTGCTTTTTGGCAGTTCAGCAGCATTGAAAATGCCAGTTCTAAATAGTTATTTGCAGTGGAGTAGCACAAGTATCCCTGTGGGGAAAAATGAATATTGAAAAATGTTTTCTTTTGATTTTGGATTTTCATGGATGAGAAAAGTGCCTTCAAGGAATGGACAAAAAAGCTACATAAATTGAATTATAAGGACAAAGTAAAATACCAAATTAATCAGGAAATCTAGATGAAATCCCATTGTTCCATAAAAAGAAAAAATCATTATCTTTTTACTTCTTGGTTAATTGCAATGGATGGTATACTCAATGTCAAATCTTAGGAGACTGACAGTTAATTTAGAAGAGAATCATTTTATTTAGAAAAGCAAAAGAGGCATTTATACACTTAAGTTGGAACAATATGACTATTATGCAGCCTATGCAACCATATTATGTGCAGTGTTAGGGTAGAAACAACTTAGTGCTCTTCAATTCCAAATGACTTACATGGTTTGCTTTATAAATTTTCTCTTTGGAAAGCACAGAGAACTCTTCAGCTCCTCCGTGGCTGGCAAATGAACCAACACTGCAATGCCTGTTACTGGTATTTTAAAAGTTGTACTGCAAATTGAGGACACTAAAGAGCATTTCTAAATAAATAATAGAGCATTTCTAAATAATAGAGCATTTCCAAAACAATAAAATTGAGAGCAAGTTATTATTCCTTCTGTAATGCTTGTTAATTTTATATAGTTAGAAAACTTTTAGAACTGAGTATCATTTCTCACATATCAGATTGGCAACAATTGAAAACTTTGAAAACATACTCTGTTGAGCAGGGTGTGGAAAATCAGGCACTCTGATGTATTGTAAGGGGGGTTCAAATTCATAAAACCCCTGTGCAGGGTAATATCTAAGAAACTTGTCACTCTGTTTACTCCTTGCCTTAGCATTCTCATTTCTATAAATGTAGCTGGAAGATTCACCTCCACAAATAGGGAAAAAACATGCACAACATCCTTTTGTGTGGCATTATCTGTAAAAACAAAAGATGGGGAAATAAAATTAACGTCCATCAATCTAGGATGAATAGCCAAATGTAATATTATCAACTGTACACACACACACACACACACACACACACACACACACACACACACACACACACTCGAGGAATGAAAAAGGTTTCTGCTGTAGCAGTTTGATCACCAGGATATATTTGTAAGTGATCAAAGCAGAGAATACAGGATATTGTATGTATTGTGTAAAAATAAGGATAAATAAGAATACATACAGCTTTAAAAAATATGTTTAAGTGGAGTTGAGTACAATAGGAAATTTCCTCCTTGTTTCTACCACTGCATAGTGTGTGTGCGTGTTTTAAACTTCTGTAACCCTATACTATGTATATATTTTTTTCATTACCGTAATTAATTCTCAAATTGGTTCTCCTCTCACCCTGTTAACTTGCCATTTTCCTCTGGAACTTTTGTTTCATTTAAATGAATTTGTGGGCTTCCCTGGTGGCGCAGTGGTTGAGAATCTGCCTGCCAATGCAGGGGACACGGGTTCCAGCCTTGGTCTGGGAAGATCCCACATGCCCTGAATCGGGCAGGTCATCACCGTATCCCTGACCCATGGATGCTTTCATCACACCTTTTCTAGGCCCTGAGACCTACACTTCTGTAATATCAAATTCAAAAATATCTGGCCTGGCATGCCAGGCTCTTGATATGCTTATTCCATTTACCTCTCCAACTCACTGAAATGAGTCTATTTGCAGTTCTGTTATATTCTCCGCCTTACATGTCAAACTCAGGTTTTCTCCTACTGTAGATTTCTACACCTTATTATATGCTGTATTTTGTTCTTTTTTTCCATGATGATATGAATAAGCCACTTAACTTTTTTGAACATAACTTTTTTGTTTTGCAAATTGAGGAGTTAGATTAGACGGTCTTTAAAATCGCTTTAAATTCTAATCCAAAGTATGATTTATGATTTTTTTTTAAATCTGAAATTCTTCTATCATGTTTTGATGAAATTAAGGCAAAATAGTAGAAAATGACCTATTTATTTCTTTTATACAAGTGAATAAAAAATAACATCAATTACTGAGACTTTATACTTTTATGTTTTAGTTACTTGTGTTGTATTATTTAATAACAAAAAGAAAATACTGCTTAGTCTAGACATAAATACTTTGTTCTTTTCTTCTGCTAACCATAACTTTCAGATATGGGCTTATAAAACAATATTTGCTATGAAGCACCAGTTGAAAAATTTTGGCAATTATAAATATCTTATGTAGGTTTTTGTGGGCATATGTTTTTCTTTCTCCTAGTGAAGTAACTAGAATTGGAATTACAAGATCTTGGGATATGTTAATTTTATAATAAAACTTTTTTTTCAAAGTTAATGCTACTATTTTACATTCTCATTAACAATATATGAGACTTCCAGTTGTTTTAAATCCTTGCACATGTTAGGTGTCACTAATTTTTTTTCTGTGTCTTACATATCTCCTTGTAGTTTTAATTCATCTTTTCCTCATGGCTAATGGTATTGAGCACTTTTCCATGTAAATATTGGCCATTTGTAATCCTCTTCTGAATCACTGCCAAGATATTTCATATGAGGTTGATTGTCCTTTTATAAAATTTAAAAAAAACTTTATTTCTAGAGCAATTTTAGGTTTACAACAAAATTAAGAAGAAGGTACAGAGATTTTCCATATACTCCTTGCCCCCAGAAATATATAGCCTCCCCCATTATCAACATCACCCACCAAAATGGTACTTTTTTTTTTTTTTTTTTTTAACTAAGAATAAGTCTACTTTGATACAACATAATTAGCCAAAGTCCATAGTTTACCTTAGGGTTCACTCTTGGTGTTGTACATTCAGTGGTTTTGGACAAATGTCCACCATTATAATATCATACAGAGTATTTTTACAGCCCTAAAAATCCCCTGTGCTCTGCCTATTCATCTCTTCTGCCCTCTATCCCTGGCAATTACTGTTCTTTTTATTGTCTCTGTATGTTTGCCTTTTCTAAAATGTCATCCAGTTGGAATCAAACAGTTACTAGCCTAGGCTTCTTTCACTTAATAGTATGTATCAATATTTAAGGTCCCTCCATGTCTTTTCATGGCTTGATAGCTCATTTCTTTCTAGTGTTAAATAATATTCTTTTGTCTGGTTGTATCACTATTTATCCATTCACCTATTGAAGGACATCTTGGTTGCTTCCAAGTTTTGACAGTTATATATAAAGCTGCTATAAATATTCATGAGCAGATTTCTGTGTGGGCATAAATTATGAACTTCTTTGGGTAAATCCAAAGGAGAGAAATTCTTGGATCACATGGTAAGAGTATACTTAGTTTTGTAAGAAACCACCACACTGTCTTCCAAAGTGGTTGCACCATTGTGCATTCACCAGCAATGAGTGAGAGTTCCTTATGCTCACATCCTTGCCAGAATCTGGTGTTGTCAGTGTTCTGAACTTTGGTCATTCCAACAGTTAGCGGTATAGTAGTATCTCATATTTTAATTTCCATTTCCATGATGACATATAATTTGGAACATCTTTTCATATTCTTACTTGGTATCTATATATGTTCTTTGATGAGGTGTCTGTTAAGGTATTTGTTTCAATTTTAAATCAAGTTGTTTATTTTCTTATTGTTGAGATTTAAAAGTTCTTCGTATATTTTAAATAGTAGTCCTTTATCAGATGTGTCTTTTGCAAATACTTTCTCCCAGTCTATGGCTTGTCTTTTCATTCTCTTGACATTGTCTTTGGCAGAGCAGAAATGTTTAATTTTAATGACGTCCAGCTTATCAATGATATTTTTCTGGGATTCTGCTTTTGTTATTGTAACTAAAAAGGCATCACCATACTCAAGGTCATCTAGGTTTTCTCCTGTGCTATCTTCTTGGAATTTTATAGTTTTGTGTTTTACATTTAGGTGTCTGATCCATTTTTAATTAATTTTTGTAAAAGGTGTAATGTCTGTTCTGTTTTTTTCTTCCCCCAATCTTTGTTCTCTTAGTTTTCTTGGTTTTCATGGATTCTATTGATATATTCTCTAGCTCAGAGATTCTTTCCTCAGCCATGTCGAGTCTACTAATAAGCCTGTCAAAGGAGTTCTTCATTTCTGTGACAGTGTTTTTTTTATCTCTAGCATCTCTTTTTGAGTCTTTCTTGGATTTCCCTCTCTCTATTTACATTGCCATCTGTTCTTAGGTTCTGTCTGCTTATCCATTAGATTCCTTAGCCTATTGATCATAGTTGTTTTAAATTCCTGTTCTGACCTTTCCAACACTCCTGCCAAGTCTGATTATGATCCTTGCTCTGATCTCTTCAAATTGTGTCTTTTACCTTTTGATATGCTTGGTAATTTTTTTTTAAAAGCTGGGCATGATGCACCTGATAAAAGGAACTGCTTAAATAGGTCTTTAGCGATGTGGTTGTGAAGTGTTGGAGGAGGAAGTGTTTTATAGCCCTGTGATTAGGTTTCAGTCTTTTCGTGAGCCTATGCCTCTGGACTGTGAATTTCACAAATGTTCCTAGGTTTTTCTCTTTCCCCCTCATGTGGGACAGGGTGGCTAGACTGTGCTGGAGTTCAGTATTTCCCTTTCCCAGCTTAGTTAGGCTCTGATAATAACCCAGCAAGTTAAGGTCTGGTTAACTAGTTTCCCCTGAGGGCAAGACTTGTAAACAACAGAGAGGTCTTCTATATTTCAAAATGATTCCTTTCCCCCTCCCCCTTGCCAGAAGTTTGTGGGGATTTTTCTGTCAGATATTTACTGTTTGAACCTCAAGTTCCTTGCGGTAAATCTCACAATACTGTAGGCCCTCCCTTTGCCTGGGTCCCCCCGTAATTTTTAATGCTCAGACTTGTCTGCACTCAGCCTCTGGCAATTCATCCATTACAGTTCAGGTTTTCCTACTCTGGCACTGTTGCCTCTGGCAGTTTCTACTCATGAGTCTCTGATCAGTTAAGCTGCAACTCCCTGTATTTGCCTGTGCGATTCGCCAACCTTAAGGGCAGTGATTTGCCCTGTGTTCTCTCCTGTCTTATGGATCCAAAAAGAATCGTTGATTTTTCAGTCTCTTCAGCTTTTGATTTGTTAGGATGGAATGGCAACTTCCGTAAGGATCTGGCATGTATCTTTTCCAATTATAGTTTTCTCCAGATAAATACCCAGGAGTGGGATTGCAGGATCATATGGTAACTTTATTTTTGATTTTTTAAGGAACCTCCATACTGTTCTCCATAGGGGCTACACCAATTTACATTCCCACCAGCAGTGCAAGAGGTTTCCCTTTTCTCCACACCCTCTCCAGCATTTATTATTTGTAGACTTTTTGATGATGGCCATTCTGACTGGAGTGAGGTGATACCTTATTGTAGTTTTGATTTGCATTTCTCTAATGATTAGCGATGTTGAACATTTTTTCATGTGCCTTTTGGCCATCTGTATGTCTTCTTTGGAGAAATGTCTATTTAGATCTTCTGCCCATTTTTTTCTTGGGTTGTTTGTTTTTTTGACATTGAGCTGTATGAGCTGTTTGTATATTTTGGAAATTAATCCCTTGTTGGTTGCATCGATTGCAAATATTTTCTCTCATTCGGTAGGTTGTCTTTTCGCTTTGTTTATGGTTTCCTTGAAGTCTTTTGCACCCACATCTTACCTCTTGGAGTCCTTACTGAATTTCTCCAGTCCATGATGGTATCCCCTTTTGCTAAAATCTTTCCCAGTGATTGTTTGCACTAGTATCAGAAGTATACAACTCATAAGAAAACTCCATGGGTAACACTGTTTAAGCCTTATTCACCAATCTGTCCTTGTGACTAGCTCCATTCCTGACTTAGAGTATGTGCTCATTATATTTGGATAAATGAATGAAGAAAAGCAAGGGCGCTATTTTCTGGGGGCAGGAGGAATGGAAGGAACCATGCGAAAATAGTAAGTCAGTAAGGACACTGGAGAAATGTGAAATAACCAAGATTTGCTGTAGAGTATCTGCTGAGGAAGGAATGAAGGAGGAGTTTGAAAGGGGATGCATTTTAACTGTTGCTGAGACTAGGCATGAAGACTGGAGAAAATGATAGGGAGGGAGCAGGAGGCATCATTTTATGTCCTTTTCAGAGGAAGACTTAGAACCAAAAGTGCAGTATTCTGGATTCCTGAGTCAAAAGATGGATATAATTATACCAATATGTTTATTTAGATTTATGATGGAAGGAGGCAACTGGTCTTTAAACCTTTATATTTCTGCTGCATTTAGAATGTAGCCTGAAGGCCAGCCACATTAACCAGGTAAACTTCGTTTGTCTAACAAATTTGGGTCATGTCTGAGTGAACAGCTATGAGATACTACATTGTATTATTTATATTTTTTAATATTATTTTTAAGTGTTTGGCAGTATATATCGTGATTTGGGCTGAGTCAGGAGTGTTGGGTGAATATAAAACACATTATGGGGGATCCTTGCAGCCTTGATAAATATTTTGACAAAGGCCTGCAGATGCCTCTCACCAAGAGCAGGAACTGAGTTTCACATACCTCTCTTAAGTACCTCTCAGTTTCAGATATGGTCAAGTGTTTCTGTTGATAAGAAAAATACAAAAACAGATTGATGGAAATATAGAACATAGAAACATTAGGAGAAATGAAATCACCAAGTTTTTTATATTAAATAACCACAAAAGTCCAGAAAAAGAAAATAATGTCTAGATATTTGCAGTACTAGGTTTGAATTATATGAGAGTAAGTAATAGTGATAAATCACTCTTCAAATTGCAATCTTCATATGTCTTCATATACAATAATTTATTTTTATGAACTTGTTAGAGTATTTATCAAATCTTCATGAATCTTTTTAGAGAAATAGGGGAAGGGAAGAGATATATGGTAGTAGAAAGATACAGAAATGTAGGTACTAAATTTTTTCCAGGCCAAAATATAGACCAGCTTTTGTTCTTCAGCTCCAAGGGCCAAATGCCCTGGTGGAAATAATGGCTAACACATGAATGCCGTCAAAATATGGTCTGCCCACCTATTATGAGGTTTGCTTCTGTATACTACTCACTGATGCATCCCTAGAGTCTGCATGAGCACCTGGTGCATATAATGGTCACATGCTCAATAAAATGTTTATTGATCTGAAACCAACTTTTATAAGAGAGGCATGAACATTTTGAGTCTGGGTTTGTTTAGAGGATATTTTTAAAAAGTGTTTATTCTTTTCATATGAAAATAGGAGAGGGATTCTTCAATTCTGATACTACACGTAACTTGGACTTAATGCTGTGTTTTCTACCTCTTATAATCCAGGAAACCTCCAACTTACAAATGAATTTTACTAAAAAAGTTTGCACTTTTTTTGCTATTGCATTTTCACTAGTGCATTTTATCAGTTCAATTTGGTAAATATGTGTTGCTTGTATACACATACAATTGTTATGTAAATTCCAAAGAGGAAACACATCGTTCTAGACACAGAGTTTAGCAACTAGTGGAGGGAACACAGGTATACAGAAATAATTTCAATATAAGGCTGATGGCCAAATATGCTAGAGTGGAAAACATAAACAATGTGGTATTTGAAGATGAGATAAGATATAAATTCTAATTAGCAGAAAAAAAATTTATTTTAATAAAATTATAAGGCAGAAAACAAAACTGCTCTGTATATTTTAAAATCTATAATAGCACTTGAAAACTAAGAAAACATTTGTATAAATAAACTCAATTTCTAAGACAACAAACATTATTATTATTATTATAGATGAACCTATAGTCATAGAGAAACATTTATTAAAGGCCTACCCAAGGACCAAACAGTTTAATAAATTGAGAGCATTTTGAAATATGCTAATTACAAATTATTTTGAAAATCATCAAACAAAAAGTGATTGTTGCTTTTCATGGGTTTACTTTTTAGGGCATTTCCTACCACTGGGATCCAGGTGGTTCATAAAAATGCCAAATTGTATTTGCCTTCCTTCCTGCTTTATTGTTAGTCATTTCTTATTTATGTTGGGAACAATGAACTATTTCATATGAACAGAAATCCCAAATCAGAATGTTTTTATTGGCATTAGTAGATGTTTTTTAGAAGGATTTAGCCACTGTCCATCCTCCATGATTTTAATAACCATTATATACAAGAATCCAACCACCTTCTTAACTTTCACCTTTAACCATTTGAAACCTTCTTTAATGTATTTCATTTAACAATTATTTCATTAACTTACTCATTTTTCTGATATCGATTAAATTCTTCATGCATGCTAAGCATAGATCAGTGAATAGATTGACACAATCCCTGCAAAGTAAGTAACATTGGAGGGGACAGTCCAGCAATGGATGACCAAGTAAATATAATAATGTGGGCACTCTAGGAACACAGAAGGAAAACATTTTCAAGAATAGGGCTCAGAGAAGGCCTTTTGGAAGAGGTCACACTTACACTCAATCTCGCCAAGATGAGAATCCCTTCTCCAGGTGAAGAGAGAAGGAATGAATGACAGGGTGCAGGTAGTGGTGAAATGGCCTGGAGGCAAGAAAGAGACGAGAAGAAGGTAAAGAAACTCAATATTGTTGAAGGATAGAGTACAAGGAGGACATTGACGAAGGATGAGTGAAGAGTTAAGCAGAAGGCAGGTGGCAGAGGACTTTGGAAACTGTTTAAGGGCATTTAGCTATAATACAACAGTCAAAAGCCATGAAGGTCATTAAAGTTTTAGACAGGGCAATGCTACATTAAGGAAGGTCACTTTGGCTGCAATATGAGAAATCTATTGCAAGGGTACAGAATGTGAGATAGGAAGGGGACATTTTGGTTATACTTCAGAAGAGAAACAATGGAGGTCTGAATTAATATAGGACCCAGGGACAGAAAAGAGTTGAGTAGCAATTGAAACTGTCAAGACTGGACAGTTGGCTTGGTGTCAGGAGGTGTTGATGATGTTTTCCAGGATTTGCGATTAGGTGATGGGAGAGATGGTAATGCCTTTTACTGAGGCAGGAACACTGAAGAAAAAAGTGATTTGTTGGGGGTTGATCTGATGGAAGAGAATGAGCAGTTCAATTTGCAGTCTCAGTGCTATGAGACCTCCCTCCAGGTGAGGATGTATAGAAACTTACTGGATGTACAGATTTAAAACTTAGGAAGGACATATGGTGAGTGTGTATGTGTGTTAGAGAGATGATGGCCTAGGTGAAAAATAATATTTGATGGATTGATGGATAATAAGTGAACTTCCAAAGATATTGAGAAGGATTGACAGAAGGTAGAGGAAGAAAAAAATCACACAAGTGGTATCATGAGAGGAGAGCATTTTCAGAAGGGTAAGACAGTGAACAACATAAAATGGCCCTGAGAAAACAAGCACTGTATGATATCATATGTGTTGCAACATGAAGGTCATTTGTCCTTTGCAAGGTCGTTTGTGGAGGACGATTGGGGTGAAAGCTCAGTTGCAGTAAAGTAAGGATTTCTTAGTTCAGGGTGGAACATGTAGCTGGAACTTGTAGACAATTTGGTTTAAGAAGTTTGTTCTTGAAGGTGAGGAGAGAGCCAGAGTAATAACTAGAAGGAAAGAGCCAGTCAAAAGAGATTTTATTTTATGTTTGTTTGTTATATTGGGAGAGACCTGAAAAAATTTCACTGATGATGGGAAGGAGCCTATAGAGAGAGTGTGAGAATATAGTAGCGGCCAGAGATGGAATACAAACTGAAATAACTGAGAAGGTAGGAGAAGGCAGGATCCAGAGTCAAGGAAGAGAAAGTAACTGTGCATAGAAGAAACATATCTTCTAACAGATTATGGCAGAAGGAGGAAAAGGAAGGTGTGGATTCCACCAAGGCTTTATAGTTTGTGATGGAATATCTGAAGGGGTTCGTTTTTGGTGATGGTTGTTTTCTCTAAGAAGTAGGAGGCAAGGAACCACAAAACTACTTGATTTGGCAAACTATCATTTTAATATCCACTTCATCTAAAAAATAGGGGTATTAATATTTGACCGGTTTCCTCTGGATATCAAATTGAATGTGCATATCTTTATACATTTATCACTTGATGTTGGAGGTTACATAATGATATCAGAAAGAGGATATCAAGGTATTGAAAGTTTGAAATATATATGTATGTATCATGATACAAATAAATGTATATGTATCATTGGAGATATATGTATATCCAATGATTGTGTGTGTGTGTGTATACAAATATATATATTCATACAATTGACCCTTGAACAACAAGGGTGTTAGGGGTGCTGACCCCTCTACGGTTGAAAATCTACATATAACAGTGTGGTTGACCCTCCAAATATGGGTTCTGCATTCAGGGATTCAACCAGCTACTGGCAGATCGTATAGTACTGTGTTATTTCTTGAAAAAAAATCCACATATAAGTAGACCCCTGCAGCTCAAACCTGTGTTGTTCAAGGATCAACAGTATCTATATGTATGCAGGACTGACTGACAATAATTGTATCTAACCTGTAGATCCATTGTATGTGTATCTACTGATTGACTGTAAATTCTTCTCTCATTTCCACCATTACTACCACCACCATTACCACCAGCATCACTAAACAATTTTGTGTATCTTACATGTCTTTTAATCATCATATCTATCCTCAAAGGTAATATTAACATTTCCATTTTAATGTTGAGGAAACCAAAACAAAGTTCAAATAACTTGTCAAAAGTCAAATAACTTGTCTCCTACACAGCGTGTAGGAGATAGATCCAGGATTTTATTCAGACTATCTGACTGCAGAGCCCTGATCCTGGCTGCTAAGCTGTACTGGTGGTTAGCAACATCAAGTTCACTCATCGTTTGAATGAGTTACTTGGAACCCAAAGTTCATAAATGTTTAGAAAGAAGCATTTGGAGAGGAGTTACTCCACTATATCCTGTATTGATAGTTATTCCAGAATGTAAGAGAGCCAGAATGAAAATTTGGTTATCATTCTTATACATACATGCATATTTTAAAATGTTTTCAAACACCTAGTGCTATAGGAACAACTGATTATGGATATTTTTCCTATACATTTTAAGAAAATAGAGAAAAATAAACCTTGTCTTTTGTTTTAAAACTACCTTATTCAAGTTTTCATGAGTGCCTTGAAATTGCATTCATTTTATAAATTAGTAAATAATATTTCTCTCATTGTATTAACATTTTTGTGCATACATACTTTAACCAGATTCCATTTCAACCTTTTTCTTTCATGGTAAATTAATAATTTTATGTATTCTAATATGGAAAACCACTTCATTATGGATTTTTAAATTCGTATCTTGTTTAAATATTTCATAGAGGGAAAACAAAAAGCTATTTCTACCTGGGTATTATATAGAACAAGCAGTTTCTATACCTTTCCAAAGCTATATCTTCTTTGGTTTTGAGTAACAACAAAGACATATCCAACTTTGACATACCTGGAAGAATGTAAACTTTTGGATCTGATACACCTAGGTTATAGACTATTTGTCACCATAAAGTTTGACTCCTTTTCAAGATGAGAAACAGGACCTAATTTTGGCTTCATAAAGACATGCCACCTTTCATGGACGTATATACAGTACCAAATGTAAAATAGATAGCTAGTGGGAAGATAGCAAGGGAGATCAGCTCAGTGCTTTGTGTCCACCTAGAGGGGTGGGATAGGGAGTATGGGAGGGAGATGCAAGAGGGAGGGGATATGGGGATATATGTATACATACAGCTGATTCACTTTCTTATACAGCAGAAACTAACACACCATTGTAAAGCAATTATACTCCAATAAAGATGTTAAAAAAAAAAGACATGCCACCTTTTTGATCTACATACTCAACCAGCAAACAAAAACACAAGAGGTACATTTATCTAGCTGATAGGCTTCTGCAGTATCTCTTCAAGCCAACAGGATCTGTGCCCCTGCAGAACAATGTAGTCAGTATGTCTATGGCCCTGATAACCCTGAAAAATTATCCATACATTTTCTACATACCAGACTAACCAGAGCCAAGGGGAATATCGTGTCCCTACTTTGTTATTATCTGTCTGATAAGTTTAAATGGGGAAAATGCTTTTCAGTTTTTTCCATAGTCATTGAAACTATTTTAATCTAAATAGTAACCTTAACATCAGTGTGACATTCCAGAGCTACTGTCTCATACAGTTTTAGTTTTCCCCCCACTTTGGAGAAATGACCTTGCACCACTGTGTTAAAAAGCAAGTAGCTGCTTCAATATTGACATCAAAGGGTTTGTTCAGTACATTTCAGTATAATAATTACAAACAAGAAGAGAATGCATTTTTGCATATCATAAGTGTCTTCTGAAAGTCACTAAAAATCCTATATCAATCTAGACACTGATTATGGCCATTGTCTCTTTTATGTAATATTTATTTTCACAGAAATGCCTCAGGTGAATACAACTCTTTCCAGCTTGAGGTTTGTATTTTGGGAAATAATTCACAGAGTTCAGTGCTTCCAACTTTGATAGAGTTATTGTCATGGCAGCGCCAAACATCTTTTTCTGATACTTGCTTACACATAGAGACTCTATGGGCCAAGTGATGAGAAGCAGAAGTTTAGTGCAGGTGCTTGTCCTAGTATACACATATTTGGTATTCAGCTCTTGGTAATAATGTTTACTTGCATGATGCATTATTGTTTTCAGAGAGCTGCCATATCCATTTCTCTTTGCTACAGACCTGTGGCTGTAATTTCTAAATCACTTCAAAAGGTGTCCTGCTTGAGAACATGTGCACTATCACTCCTGCTAGAACTGCATATCTTTGGACATTGTTATTGCTTCTAGATAAAATAATAGTGAGAGGAGATATGTTCAGGTGTAAGAATTGAGGAAATATGTTTCATTTAACAAAGAGCTCATCAGGTGTCCAGTGGAAATCAGTGATTACTTTTAGTGAAAAGTTCTTCCCCAAGTAGAGCTTCTTGACCTATTGAAGGTGGAGGTATTTTTCACTGCTTGCTTTTTCTCAGAGAAAGCAGAACCATTACTCCTTGCAGTGCTGTGGGGCAAGAATAGTGGGAGCTCTGCTGTCCTACAGTGATTCCGCCATGTAGAACCTGGGTAGGTTCAATATGTTAATCTGTTGTGTCATTCCTTTGTTGAGGACAGGTCAAGGATTTCCCTTTGCCTGCAGAGTAAGTAATATTTATGGTTCTTCGCGTGGCCCATAAAGCTCTGAATATTTCCACCCTCGCCTTCTTCCCCAACATCATCGTTACCATTCTTCTGTTGCCCATTTTACCCAGACAGACAATTTTTATTGCTTAAAGCTATCTCAAAGCTTTCAGCTGGTTTTTCTGAGTTCAAAATTGTTCTCCCAGATACTTAGAGAGCTGGTTTATTTCCATTGTTTACATTTTATTTCAGATGCTAGTTCCTTAAACAGGTCTTTACTCACCAAAATAACCTGCCCTGAACCACCCCTTGAGTCATTTAGTGTATCTTATCCTGTTCTGTTGTCTTCATATCATTTATATGTATAAATACTACATAACACTATGTATAATGATCTGTAGGTATTTGTCTGAGATCTGATTTCTCTCTTCCTTAAGCTCCAGAATTTAAGGTCTGTTAAGTAGGGACTGTGTCATATGCATTGCTGATTCTCCAGTGTCTAAAACAGGGTCTGCCCCTGAAGTAGATACACAGAAATTTTTGTTAAAAATTAAAAAAAAAAAAAAAAAAAACAACCCCAACAACCCACTTATTCCTTGTAAATGCTTTACTTCAGGAGAAAAAAAGACCATTTAAATGACTCAGGCTAACTTTTGAAAATTAGTACTGTAAAGATTCATTTATCTTCTGAAAACTTTTTAGAGTTCCTTTTATTTTTATTTATTTATTTATTTTTTACATCTTTATTGGAGTATAATTGCTTTACAATGGTATGTTAGTTTCTGCTTTATAACAAAGCGAACCAGTTATACATATACATATGTTCCCATATCTCTTCCCTCTTGCGTCTCCCTCCCTCCCACCCTCCATATCCCACCCCTCTAGGTGGTCACAATGCACCGAACTGATCTCCCTGTGCTGTGCGGCTGCTTCCCACTAGCTATTTTATGTTTGGTAGTGTATATATGTGCATGCCACTCTCTCACTTTGTCCCAGCTTACCCTACCCCCTCCCCATATCCTCAAGTCCATTCTCTAGTAGGTCTGTGTCTTTATTCCTGTCTTACCCCTAGGTTCTTCATGACATTTTTTTTTCTTAAATTCCATATATATGTGTTAGCATACGGTATTTGTCTTTCTCTTTCTGACTTACTTCACTCTGTATGACAGACTCTAGGTCCATCCGCCTCATTACAAATAGTTCAATTTCGTTTCTTTTTATGGCTGAGTAATATTCCATTGTATATATGTGCCACATCTTCTTTATCCATTCATCCAATGATGGACACTTAGGTTGTTTCCATCTCCTGGCTATTGTAAATAGAGCTGCAATGAACATTTTGTTGCATGACTCTTTTTGAATTATGGTTTTCTCAGGGTATATGCCCAGTAGTGGGATTGCTGGGTCATATGGTAGTTCTATTTGTAGTTTTTTAAGGAACCTCCATACTGTTCTCCATCGTGGCTGTACCAGTTCACATTCCCACCAGCAGTGCAAGAGGGTTCCCTTTTCTCCACACCCTCTCCAGCATTTATTGTTTCTAGATTTTTTGATGATGGCCATTCTGACTGGTGTGAGATGATATCTCATTGTAGTTTTGATTTGCATTTCTTTAATGATTAATGATGTTGAGCATTCTTTCATGTGTTTGTTGGCAGTCTGTATATCTTCTTTGGAGAAATGTCTATTTAGGTCTTCTGCCCATTTTTGGATTGGGTTGTTTGTTTTTTTGTTATTGAGCTGCATGAGCTGCTTGTAAATTTTGGAGATTAATCTTTTGTCACTTGATTCATTTGCAAATATTTTCTCCCATTCTGAGGGTTGTCTTTTTGTCTTGTTTATGGTTTCCTTTGCTGTACAAAAGCTTTGAAGTTTCATTAGGTCCCATTTGTTTATTTTTGTTTTTATTGCCATTTCTCTAGGAGGTGGGTCAAAAAGGATCTTGCTGTGATTTATGTCATAGAGTGTTCTGCCTGTGTTTTCCTCTAAGAGTTTGATAGTTTCTGGCCTTACATTTACGTCTTTAATCCATTTTGAGCTTATTTTTGTGTATGGTGTTAGGGAGTGATCTAATCTCATACTTTTACATGTGGCTGTCCAGTTTTCCGAGCACCACTTATTGAAGAGGCTGTCCTTTCTCCACTGTACATTCCTGCCTCCTTTATCAAAGATAAGGTGACCATATGTCCATGGGTTTATCTCTGGGCTTTCTATCCTGTTCCGTTGATCTATGTTTCTGTTTTTGTGCCAGTACCATACCGTCTTGATTACTGTAGCTTTGTAGTATAGTCTGTAGTCAGGGAACCTGATTCCTCCAGCTCCGTTTTTCATTCTCAAGATTGCTTTGGCTATTCGGGGTCTTTTGTGTTTCAATACAAATTGTGAAATTTTTTTGTTCTAGTTCTGTGAAAAATGCCAGTGGTAGTTTGATAGGGATTGCATTGAATCTGTAGATTGCTTTGGGTAGTAGAATCATTTTCACAATGTTGATTCTTCCAATCCGAACATGGTATATCTCTCCATCTATTTGTATCATCTTTAATTTCTTTCATCAGTGTCTTATAATTTTTCAGCATACAGGTCTTTTGTCTCCTTAGGTAGGTTTATTCCTAGATATTTTATTCTTTTTGTTGCAGTGGTAAATGGGAGTGTTTTCTTGATTTCACTTTCAGATTTTTCATCATTAGTGTGTAGGAATGCCAGAGATTTCTTTGCATTAATTTTGTATCCTGTTACTTTACCAAATTCATTGATTAGCTCTAGTAGTGTTCTGGTGGCATCTTTAGGATTCTCTATGTATAGTACCATGTCATCTGCAAACAGTGACAGCTTTACTTCTTTTCTGATTTGGATTCCTTTTATTTCCTTTTCTTCTCTGATTGCTGTGGCGAAAACATCCAAAACTATGTTGAATAAGAGTGGTGAGAGTAGGCAACCTTGTCTTGTTCCTGATCGTAGTGGAAATGCTTTCAGTTTTTCACCATTGAGGATGATGTTGGCTGTGGGTTTGTCATATAGGGCCTTTATTATGTTGAGGAAAGTTCCCTCTATGCCTACTTTCTGGAGGGTTTTTACCATAAATGGGTGTTGAATTTTGTCGAAAGCTTTCTCTGCATCTATTGAGATGACCATATGGTTTTTCTCCAATTTGTTAATATGGTGTATCACATTGATTGATTTGCATATATTGAAGAATCCTTGCATTCCTGGAATAAACCCCACTTGATCATGGTGTATGATCCTTTTAATGTGCAGTTGGATTCTGTTTGCTAGTATTTTGTTGAGGATTTTTGCATGTGTGTTCTTCAGTGATATTGGCCTGTAGTTTTCTTTCTTTGTGACATCCTTGTCTGGTTTTGGTATCAGGGTGATGGTGGCCTCGTAGAATGAGTTTCGGAGTGTTTCTCCCTCTGCTATGTTTTGGAAGAGTTTGAGAAGGATAGCTGTTAGCTCTTCTCTGAATGTTTGATAGAATTCCCCTGTGAAGCCATCTGGTCCTGGGCTTTTTGTTGGAAGATTGTTAATCACAGTTTCAATTTCAGTGCTTGTGATTGGTCTGTTCATATTTTCTGTTTCTTCCTGATTCAGTCTTGGCAGGTTGTGCCTTTCTAAGAATTTGTCCATTTCTTCCAGGTTGTCCATTTTATTGGCATAGAGTTGCTTGTAGTAATCTCTCATGATCTTTTGTATTTCTGCAGTGTCAGTTGTTACTTCTCCTTTTTCATTTCTAATTCTGTTGATTTGAGTCTTCTCCCTTTTTTTCTTGATGAGTCTGGCTAATGGTTTATCAATTTTGTTTATCTTCTCAAAGAACCAGCTTTTAGTTTTATTGATCTTTGCTATTGTTTCCTTCATTTCTTTTTCATTTATTTCTGATCTGATTTTTATGATTTCTTTCCTTCTGCTAACATTGGGGTTTTTTGTTCTTCTTTCTCTAATTGCTTTAGGTGCAAGGTTAGGTTGTTTATTCGAGATGTTTCCTGTTCCTTAATGTAGGATTGTATTGCTATAAACTTCCCTCTTAGAACTGCTTTTGCTGCATCCCGTAGGTTTTGGGTTGTCGTGTCTCCATTGTCATTTGTTTCTAGGTATTTTTTGATTTCCTCTTTGATTTCTTCAGTGATCACTTCGTTATTAAGTAGTGTACTGATTAGCCTCCATGTATTTGTATTTTTTACAGATCTTTTCCTGTAATTGATATCTCGTCTCATAGCCTTGTGTTGGAAAAGATACTTGATACAATTTCAATTTTCTTAAATTTACCAAGGCTTGATTTGTGACCCAAGATATGATCTATCCTGGAGAATGTTCCATGAGCACTTGAGAAAAATGTGTGTTCTGTTGTTTTGGGTTGGAGTGTCCTATAAATATCAATTACATCCATCTTGTTTAATGTATCATTTAAAGCTTGCGTTTCCTTATTTATTTTCATTTTGGATGATCTGTTCATTGGTGAAAGTGTGGTGTAAAGGTCCCCTACTATGAATGTGTTACTGTCGATTTCCCCTTTTATGGCTGTTAGTATTTGCCTTATGTATTGCAGTGCTCCTATGTTGGGTGCATAAATATTTACAATTGTTATATCTTCTTCTTGGATCGATCCCTTGATCATTTTGTAGTGTCCTTCTTTGTCTCTTGTAATAGTCTTTATTTTAAAGTCTGTTTTGTCTGATATGAGAATTGCTACTCCAGCTTTCTTTTGCTTTCCATGTGCATGGAATATCTTTTTCCATCCCCTCACTTTCATTCTGTATGTGTCTCTAGGTCTGAAGTGGGTCTCTTATAGACAGCATATATATGGGTCTTGTTTTTATCCATTCAGCAAGCCTGTGTCTTTTGGTGGGAGCATTTAATCCATTTACATTTAAGGTAATTATTGATATGTATGTTCCTATTCCCATTTTCTTAATTGTTTTGGGTTTGTTATTATAGGTCTTTTCCTTCTCTTGTGTTTCTTGCCTAGAGAAGATCGTTTAGCATTTGTTGTAAAGCTGGTTCGGTGGTGCTGAACTCTCTGAGCTTTTGCTTGTCTTTAAAGGTTTTAATTGCTCCATCAAATCTGAATGAGATCCTTGCTGGGTAGAGTAATCTTGGTTGTAGGTGTTTCTCCTTCATCATTTTAAATATGTCCTGCCAGTCCCTTCTGGCTTGCAGAGTTTCTGCTGAAAGATCAGCTGTTAACCTTATGGGGATTCCCTTGTGTGTTATTTGTTGTTTTTCCCTTGCTGCTTTTAATATGTTTTCTTTGTATTTAATTTTTGACAGTTTGATTAATATGTGTCTTGGTGTGTTTCTCCTTGGATTTATCCTGTATGGGACTCTCTGTGCTTCCTGGACTTGATTAACTATTTCCTTTCCCATATTAGGGAAGTTTTCAACTATAATCTCTTCAAATATTTTCTCAGTCCCTTTCTTTTTCTCTTCTTCTTCTGGAACCCCTATAATTCGAATGTTGGTGCATTTAATGTTGTCCCAGAAGTCTCTGAGACTGTCCTCAGTTCTTTTCATTCTTTTTTCTTTATTCTTCTCTGCAGTAGTTATTTCCACTGTTTTATCTTCCAGGTCACTTATCTGTTCTTCTGCCTCAGTTATTCTGCTATTGATCCCTTCTAGAGTATTTTTAATTTCATTTATTGTGTTGTTCATTGTTGCTTGTTTCATCTTTAGTTCTTCTAGGTCCTTGTTAACTGTTTCTTGCATTTTGTCTATTCTATTTCCAAGATTTTGGATCATCTTTACTCTCATTATTCTGAATTCTTTTTCAGGTAGACTGCCTATTTCCTCTTCATTTGTTAGGTCTGGTGGGTTTTTATCTTGCTCCTTCATCTGCTGTGTGTTTTTCTGTCTTCTCATTTTGCTTATCTTACTGTGTTTGGGGTCTCCTTTTTGCAGGCTGCAGGTTCATCGTTCCCGTTGTTTTTGGTGTCTGTCCCCAGTGGGTAAGGTTGGTTCAGTGGGTTGTGTAGGCTTCCTGGTGGAGGGGACTAGTGCCTGTGTTCTGGTGGATGAGGCTGGATCTTATCTTTCTGGTGGGCAGGTCCACGTCTGGTGGTGTGTTTTGGGGTGTCTGTGGACTTATTATGATTTAAGGCTGCCTCTCTGCTAATGGGTGGGGTTGTGTTCCTGTCTTGCTACTTGTTTGGCATAGGGTGTCCAGCACTGTAGCTTGCTGGTCGTTGAGTGAAGCTGGGTGCTGGTGTTGAGATGGAGATCCCTGGGAGGTTTTCGCCGTTTGATATTATGTGGAGCTGGGAGGTCTCTTGTAGACCAGTGTCCTGAAGTTGGCTCTCCCACCTCAGAGGCACAGCACTGACTCCTGGCTGCAGCACCAAGAGCCTTTCATCCACCCGGCTCAGAATAAAGGGAGAAAAAGTAGAAAGAAAGAAAGAGGATAAAATAAAATAAAATAAAATAAGGTAAAGTAAAATAAAGTTATTAAAATAAAAAAATAATTATTGAGAAAAAAAATTTTTTTTAAGTTAAAAAAAAAAACGGATAGATCCCTAGGACAAATGGTGAAAGCAAAGCTATACAGACAAAATCTCACACAGAAGCATACATATACACACTCACAAAAAGAAGAAAAGGGGAAAAAATAATAAATCTTGCTCGCAAAGTCCACCTCCTTAATTTGGGATGATTCGTTGTCTATTCATGTATTCCACAGATGCAGGGTACATCAAATTGATTGTGGATATATATATATATATATATTTTTTTTTTTTTTTTGCTGTACGCCTCTCACTTTTGTGGCCTCTCCTGTTGCGGAGCACAGGCTACGGACGCGCAGGCTCAGCGGCCATGGCTCACGGGCCCAGCCGCTCCGCGGCATGTGGGATCTTCCCAGACCAGGGCACGAACCCGTGTCCCCTGCATCGGCAGGCGGACTCTCAATCACTGCGCCACCAGGGAAGCCCGATTGTGGAGATTTAATCCGCTGCTTCTGAGGCTGCTGGGAGAGATTTCCCTTTCTCCTCTTTGTTCTCACAGCTCCCAGGGGCTCAGCTTTGGATTTGGCCCCGCCTCTGTGTGTAGGTCGCCTGAGGGCGTCTGTTCTTCGCTCAGACAGGACGGGGCTAAAGGAGCAGCTGATTCGGGGGCTCTGGCTCACTCAGGCCGGGGGAGGGAGGGGTACGGAATGCGGGGCGAGCCTGCAGCGGCAGAGGCTGGCGTGACGTTGCACCAGCCTGAGGGGCGCCGTGCGTTCTCCCGGGGGAGTTGTCCCTGGATCACAGGACCCTGGCGGTGGCGGGCTGCACAGGCTCCCGGGAGGGGAGGTGTGGAGAGTGACCTGTACTCGCACACAGGTTTTTGGCGGCGGTAGCAACAGCCTTAGCGTCTCATGCCCGTCTCTGGGGTCCGGGCTGTTAGCCACAGCTCACGCCCGTCTCTGGAGCTCCTTTAAGCAGCGCTCTGAATCCCCTCTCCTCGCGCACCAGGAAACAAAGCGGGAAGAAAATGTCTCTTGCCTCTTCGGCAGGTCCAGACTTTTCACCGGACTCCCTCCCGGCTAGCCGTGGCGCACTAACCCGTGCAGACTGTGTTCACACCACCAGTCCTCTCCCTGTGGTCTCACCGAAGCCCGAGCCTCAGCTCCCAGCCCTGCCCGCACCGGCGGGTGAGCAGACAAGCCTCTTGGGCTGGTGAGTGCCGGTCGGCCCCGATCCTCTGTGCGGGAATCTCTCCGCTTTGCCCTCCGCACCCCTGTGGCTGCGCTCTCCTCCGCGGCTCCGAAGCTCCCCCACTCTGCCACCCGCAGTCTCTGCCCACGAAGGGGCTTTCTAGCGTGTGGAAACGTCTCCTCCTTCACAGCTCCTTCCCAACTGGTGCAGGTCCTGTCCCTATTCTTTTGTCTCTGTTTTTTCTTTTTTCTTTTGCCCTACGCAGGTATGTGGGTTTTTTTTTTCCTTTTGGGAGGTCTGAGGTTTTCTGCCAGCGTTCAGTAGGTGTTCTGTAGGAGTTGTTCCAAGTATAGATGTATTTCTGATGTATCTGTGGGGAGGAAGGTGATCTCTGTGTCTTACTCTTCTGCCATCTTCCCCTCTCCTCCCTAGAGTTCCTTTTAGATGTAAGTTTGTTGGCATCCCTGAATCTTTTTTGTTTTTTTTTTTAAACTTTATGCATTGCTTTTAATAATGTGATGTGTTTCTGTGGGAAAACTGGTTTGTACCATATTTGCAAGTGTTGACTGATAACCACCTGCAGTGAATGACAGTTTGGCTTCCGTTCAAGGAGCAGACAATAAAAGGAACCAAATTAACGTTCTGAATTCTGCTCATGGAGAAAAGAGGTTAGGTGGAGAGCTGC
Source organism: Aethalodelphis obliquidens (assembly GCF_003676395.1). NCBI lineage: Eukaryota > Metazoa > Chordata > Mammalia > Artiodactyla > Delphinidae > Aethalodelphis > Aethalodelphis obliquidens. The sequence goes on along the minus strand of NW_020837969.1, from coordinate 16,184,543 downwards.
CCTTCGAGCTCTCTGTGCCAAGACAGTTAGTGGGAGAGGGTAATAGACTGTGGGGCACCGAGTGAAGAAAGCTCTCTACAGAGGCTCAGAGCACTGTCCAATTCTGCTGGCTTATCAGATTTTCTCATGTGTTTCCAGTGATTGTTACCCTCCCTTGGGTCTGCACACTTTGACTACTGTCTGTGTTCTTCTAGGTGTGCTGATCTATACAGCTCTTTAGAAAGAAGCTAGAAAGCAAGTCATAATTTCTTAGTTAATGCAGCACTTTAAATTGCAAAGGACTCATCTTTCCTTGGAGGACTCAGATCATCCCAATGCCTAGCATAATCAAAGATCTTCATAAAAAACTGGAGAATAAATCAATGATCACCCATTTCATTTTGATTACTGGTCATACTGTCTAGTTAAAGACAATATTTAAATTAGCAGTAAGAGTAAAGGATAGAACTGAGCTGGGCTGTATATATTTTCTACTAGCTAAAGGCAATTCATTATGCTTACAGGATAGTCTTGGCCTCTGTGAAGTTTTAGTCTGTTAATTTTCTTGCCTCGCTATCCAGTTTCATCTCTTCTTTTTGCCACCTAAACACGTAAACTCCTTGGGAGTCAGTTGTTGCCCTATTCTTCCTCTTATATACTCCTGTCAGCACCTTGTCCACTTTCATAGCTTCAAATCACCTCTTTGTGTGTAACTCAGAACTATGACTTCTGTGATCTCTCTTCTGAATTCCATTCTTGTCTTCAACATATTTTCTCACATTTTTATATTTATCATTTATTCTGAAAATCGGCTGCCTGTTGTCATTATTTTTATAACCTCGAGTAGAATAATCTCATTTTTTATATGTCATTGACTCTCTAAATTTGAGGTCATGTTTGTATAAGGAGACTAGCATAGTGGTACCTGGGCCATCACCTCCTGTCCCCACTGTGAGGGGACTGATTATGCCTGGTTTGCAAATTTATTATTAATCTACCCATTTATATATATCTCTTCTTAGCTCAGGAATTAGCAGTGGCTCCATAACTGCCAGGATCAACCAAAAGACAACATGATTTCTATTAGTGTGTGAACTTGCAGAAGTGGTTTTACAATAAAATACTGTTTCACTTTTAATGAAATTTAAATTCACTATTTAAATGAAAATGAGAAATGTTCATTTTCAAGCATGATGTCAAACATTTTTCAAGTTTTATTAAGCAATATTATTCACACAAATGGATGGAGACACGCACTTACACCCATTTGAACAAATACTTCTTTTTCCCCAAAATTCATTTAGTGTTGCTCCAGAGTGTCATTATTAAGTTCTTTCCTTCATCCCTCTGTCTCTCCCTCCATTTCTGGTTTCCTTCCTTTCTGCATTTCTTTCCCTTTCTTCTTTCCTTTATTTATATGCCTAAGAAATTCACTCAGCTCTCTGTTTACTTAACTATGCATTTTTAATCATTGATTTCTTTAAGTGACATTTTTGTTAAATCATCTGAATATTTCTGATTTGGGGATTCAGATTTTAAATATTCTAATTTCCAGATAATTTTTAATTTTGTTCTTCAATAAAATGTGTCCTTTAAGAATATGAAAATTCGAGCTTTCAAGAACACATTATAAATCTAATTTTCTACTTTCTCCTTTGATCTATGGATATGACTTAGCAAAATTATAAATAATATTTAATGAATTATAAAAGCCTTACATCCATAAGTCTTGTAGAAATGTTTAAGTAATTTTGAAGCATCACTTTTCAAGCAGTGTTATATTTATGTTATATCAATTTTATCTGAAGTCTTTTAGCTGTTAGTTTATACAGTATTTCTAGTTTGGAATATTTCCTTTCCAGAAATTCCTGGAATATATGAAAAGCAGTACTTTTATTTTTGCTGCAGTAATATTAATCTGGTTAACTCCAGTAGTCCAACATTAATTTAATGGTTGGCAAACAAATTTGGTTGAAATCCCTCTCCTAAGCTATCAGACTCCACCTTAGTAGTCTGTCACAGAATTTGTGGGTGATTTAAGTCGTTGGGCAATCTCCTGACTCTGTGTTATCTAACATCTTCTCATGATACAACTCCCAAATACTTCTGCTTCAGTTATCATTTATGTATTATCTCTATTTTAACATCATTTTGTTCCTATATTTTTGGATTTCACAGTTAGGTAAAATTTCAAAACAAAAATTGGGATACCAACACCAGGTTATCTGATTTTAATTTTTAATGTTAGAATACTAAAATTTAAATTAAACAAATTCCTCTCACCTAATGTCACAGTCAGTCATCTATTTTTATCTATCTATCTATCTAATTTTTCTAATTTTACTATAAACTGGAACACCATTTACCTTCCAGGGAAGGTGAAACTCTCCTTGCTTTCTTTTAGATTTGTAATTTTTTTTTCACTAGCTGTCTCTTGTTTACTCTTTTTCCAACAAACAATGTCTCACTTTCATACTTCCATGGTAACCGTTTTCTATCCTGCCAATTTACAGAGTTCCTCTCTGTTTGTACCTCTCATAGTTACAATTAAAGAGCTTTCATAAATAAACAATCTTAATTAGAACTAATTTATCACTGAGAAAATCTTGTTACTTCTGCAACATGCAGAGCAGCTAAAAATGACATAAAATGGGTAACAAAGAAGTCTGATGGAATGCAATTTTCCAGAAATATTTATTTCTTTGAGTTACATTGTAACTGTCTCTATATTCAAAATATATATGCAGAGGAATCGGTATGAACGCTTCAGTCATTACAATTTTCTTCAGTCCATGTTTAAAAAGACCAGTGTATCAAGATCCTGTGGGATTTTTATATATACAGACTAGCAAATTCAGCTAGCCAAATTTTGAGTTTAGACTTTTTCCAGTTGCGCTGAGAAAACCTACGTGCTGGAAAAACACTGGTATTTATTCTTCAATGATGAAGAAATCCAGAACAGCTTTTAGCATTTTTCTATATTATTCACCAAACTAATAATATAAACTCAGGAGTTACCTCTTCTCTGTCTTTACAGCCCATTATTGTCTCTTAATAGAATGGTGTAGAATGGTATCATCAAGTTACTTATACATGCTTAGGCCTATTAAAAGAGCCTCAAACACTTTGTTCAGTTTGATTCATGTAGGAACATTGACCTAACCATTCCAAAAAATATTTTTTTGTGCACCCTTCTCCTCCAAATATGGTACCATGTGATGGAAATAAAATGGTAAATGGGATAGTTAAGATAACTACATGGATATTGGTCAAGCTTATATTTTAGAGAGGGAAGTATGCAATAAATAGGAAAGCAGGTAGAAGGAAAAAAATAGAATAGTTTCTTCTTGTGAGTTCTTTGAAGCTTAAGGAGGCCTAATTTCTGTTGAGTGATCAAGGACAGCCTCTTTGCTGTACTGATGTGAAGCTGAGGTCTAATAGACGAGAAAAAGTCAGACATGCTGCCTTCAGGAAGAAGGAACAGGAGGTGAAGAGGTGTTGGGTGAGAGAAAGGGGTGGGAACTGACTGAAGGCCAGTATGGCTTGGGATGCTAAGTGCAGGGGAGGGTGGATAGAAATGAGGCCAGGGTGGGGAGTGGTAGGGCTCTCTAAGCAGGCCTCTTAGGCCAGGAGAGAGTTTCCATTGAAGAGTTTGCTCATTTCACTGCAACAACTGCCAGAGAATTATGTATATTGAATGCCTTTGTGTTCATATACGTGGAATGAATGTGTGACAGGAACTATTAAAGGAGTAAGAAGAATGTTTTCATGCAGCAGCAAAGCCAACTCAGTACATTCTGTCCCCAAGAATCACAAATGAGCTTTAAACATGGGCTGTTTTCATGAAGATTAGTTTACAAGAGCCCACAAACCACAGCTGAAATTCTGTTTAATGATCAAGTACAACTTGGTCATTTGAATCCTGGTTATGAAGCCCCTCATGGATTATTTAAAGAGTTCACCCTGGTTTGTTTAACCACAAAAATGCAAATTATTCTACAGTTTTAGAATTGTAACTTCTTAAGGGTGTTATCTAAAGAAAAAAAAATCATATTGAACAGTGTTTGAACACAAGAATTTCTATGTGGGTAAGACAGGTTTCTCTTTCTCTCTTTTTCTCTCTCTCTCCCCTTCCTTCCCTCCCTCCCTCCCTTCCTTCCTTCCCTCCCTCACTGCCTTTTTGTAAAATATATTTATTGGAGATTTATACTCAGTGAAAAAACTTTAATATATTAGTTAGATATATTCCAGTAGAAATGTGTGAAATAGTTCTAGAAGAAAAATTTCTCTATTTGAAAATACAGTGTCATCAAAACATAATAAATGTAGAATGGGAGCCTCTCTGCTCTGGTTTTCTGTTTCCCCACCACTGGTGCCTTACTTGGACTACAGTAGGATACACACATTGCCATGACTCCACTTCCCTGGGGCAATTTTGCAAGTGTGCACATAATCCTGGTTTACATTCTGCATTCTCAGAGAATAGCTGAGACTGGATTTAACCAACTGGTGTTTATGTCATACTTTCCAGGGGAGTGAGAATTGTGTGGTTGATAGAAGGTGTGTTTACTGATTTTGTCAAGAATCTGGCTCAAAGCCCTACCACCAGACAATGAACACTTTCATAGAGTTTGGTTCTAAAATCACAATCATAAAGGAAAAGAAAAGAATAAAGGAAAAGAATCCCTTTTGGAGTATTGAATTATAGGTTTGGTATGTTATTAGAAACTCCTTTTCACTCTCAAATCAATATCCTTGTTAAGAAGCTGGAAGTACCAGACACTAGTTTTCAAATCATTTTTTTCCTGGCCATATTTGTTAAAACAATACTTTGAAAATATTCACATATTATTTTCCCCAATTTTCCCTTTTTTCTCCTATTACATAATTCGAGAACATACACTTGATTCAAAATATTTTTGCATCTTATAAGTACAGTGTGACTAAACAAGAGATTAGCTCTTTCATTTAGAATCCCCTGTGTTCAGATGTAATTGTCACAGGTAAAGCCTGTGCCATAAAGAGGGGCATTAACATTTTAATTTAACAAGGTAAAGAGTGTAGAGATATTCTGTGATCCGGCTAACAAATCACTAAGGACGGCTTGCTGATGAACTAAAATGGCAGTAACATTAAACCGAAGAATTTGGACAAGGAACATTGTGTTTCACTGAGATAGCCATTAGGAAGTGAGGAAATTCAGCTGAGTATGGAAAAGCTACGGTGTCTGTGTTCTTATGCAATCAGGTATTTATTCTCTCTCTCTTTCTCTCTCCCTCCCTCGCCCCTATTCTTGCCATCAATACAACTCTCACACAGTCTTTGTAATGCAGTTTTCTCTCAAAATTTTATGTTCCCCTTCAGTAATATCCTACTTCCCTATTTCTAAAGTTGGACTTCATCTCTTAATACAGCAATTTAGGAAATCTATATTTGCTTTCTTTGTTACTTAAATTCCCACTTCAGCCTTTATCATAAATTATTTCTTTACATAAACTATTCTCTGCTGAATTGTGTTCTGCTAGCCAACTCCTAAGGGGGTTGTTTTGTATTTTCACTTATTTTACAATTATCTATAATCATAACACGTTATCACACTGTATTATGCTTTTGTAATTCTTGGTAATCTCTTTCTACTGAGTGTCTGAAGAGCAGGGAACATATTTAGGGTGCTTACTGTTGTACCCATAATGTCTATCTAGTATAGTGCCTGGTCTATAGAAGGGTCAAATAAATATTTGTTTAATTAAAATCTTAATAAATTAGTTGTAGAAAGTTCAGAAGGTGCAAAGTAATGCAAAAGAAAACGAAATTTTAGAAGTTTGTATTCTCATCATCCAGAAAATTTTAGTTAAAAATCCTATGTACAGCTCCATATTTTCCATGTGTGTACAGATTGATGTGGTTCATTGTGTTAAGAGTGCAAAAGATTTTTCTTACTTAGAATCACCACTGTTTCTTGAGGTGTTTTACTTTTTTTTCCCCAAAGTGAAATTTTCTTCATATCTTTTTTACCTTTACATACATTTGTTCCTTTCTTGCCCTCATACACACTCACACACACACCCTAAAACATACACAGAAATCTGGGGGTTCAGTTTTGTTTTAGATATTTTGCATTGATCAGTATTTTCTCTCTTGGTTTTCTTTTCAATCCCCAAATTATCAAGAAGAGTCTTCTAGCACCTTCCCTGTCTTTGTGTCCTGTTTAGCCAACCAGTTCTTGACTCTAGTACGGAGAATGAGATAGCAGCTTGGATGCCATCAATGTTTTTATGTTTTGTGCAGCTCTTTAGCTGTCTGGGTGTTCTGGGAAGAGTAGGTTTCTAGAATTTGGAGTATCTGGAGTTTTGGAACTTTATTTTTGCTTCCTTCTGTAATTTAAAAAAATAATATACAAGTTTTGGGATAGCAGGTCTTCTGTGTACATACAAAGGAATTCCCTTTTGCATCTTTTTATTTCTTTTCCTGAAGGTGAGCTGCCAGTTGCCTTAATAGCTTCAGGCTTTTGTTTGATGTGTCTTTTTAAAAAAATTACATTTATTTTATGTTTGTTGATGTTATTGTTGTTATTCTTTTCCTTTTCCTTTTTTTTTTTTCCCCCAAGACTGTATCCCTACATTATTACATTTCCCACAAACTCTCATTACTTGCTTTGGCCCGAGACGTGGGTGCCATTTTTCTTTCCTTTTCCTTTCCTGGCTAGTATAAAAGCAATATTTGTCATCTGTGAAGAAGACTTCTAAGTGAAGGCTTATAGCTTCAGGTACCATGACAACACATGTGGGAATATCCTAAATGTACCTACCAGTTTACTTCAGTGCACAATTCTCCAGAATCGGGTTGCTGTAGAATTTTCTAACACTGGGGAAAAAAATCTTCAGTTTTGATGAACTTTGGAATCCTTTAGTTGTTATGCCAATGGTATATCCCTAACTCTTTTACAGGTTTTCTTTGCTTATTTTTTTCTGATTATTTGAACAATATTTTCTCCTTAAATATTAAGGATATTGGCACTTTTTTCAGGTAATAGCAAATCTCTTTAGATGTTTGTGATATTTTTAACATAGAGGTTTTAACATTTGTGTAGTCAGATCTAGTATCTAAATAAAAATATTTGCTTCTGTATTTATAATCTAGACTGACTTGTGATTTTTCTTTTATTTTGCTATATTTCTAAGATTTTAGTACCAGCACTGTGCTAGCTTAGCTTCATAAAGTCAGTTGGTAAAATTCCATCTTTTGGTAAGCCTTATAATAATTTTGTGGCAAGGAAATTATTTCTTACATGTTTGAAAGAATATAAATGCATTCATAGGACAACCAAATAGTTATCTCAACCCAGATCTCTTAATTAACTACTGACCCACCCCGCTGTGAAGTTTCAAAAGCTTCTAAAATCTAGCATAATCAAAGCTGAATCCAACACATCAACCCATGCTCTGTTCTAATCCCAACACATTTTTTCTCTTTTTCATGCCAGTGAATAACTTCATCAGGTTCTTATCAGGTTCATCGTAGAAACCCGGGTGTCATGCTGACATCTCCTTTTTCCTGAAATGGATCCATCTCCATGCCCTGCCTGTTCCGTATCTCTTGGATCTACCAAGTCCATTTCATTTTTTTGCTATCATCTTACTTTTAGGCCATCAACATCTCATTCAGCTTTCCAGCTGGATTTCTTTCCTCTGTTCTTGCCACCTTTAATCACATTTCTGTAGTGTAGCATAATCTTTTAAACAAAAGTGGGGTTTTGCCTCTAACCTATATAAAACTTTTCCATGTTTCCCCATTGCCCTTGAGATAAAGTTCACATTCTTTGTATATCTTGCATAGATTTGCATGATATTACAACTTCTTACCTTTCCATCAGTCTCTCTTACCATTCCCCACCTCACACTCTAAACTTCGACCACACTAAAATGCTCTCAGGTTTTGAACAAATTTCATCCTTTTATGGTTATGGATGATGGTCATAACTTCCTGCAGTCTGGAATGCAAAATACAATCATCCACGGATGGCCAGCCACTCTTCCCTATTTTCACCTTGCAGATGTCTCTGAATTGACAATCATGTTTTAGCTCAGAGTCCTCCTCTTTCAAAAAATCTTTTTATAAAGTTGGGTTAGATATCCTCCTATGGATACAATTATCTTCACCTACCTTACCATTGATAATATTCACTCTAATTGTTAATTTGATGTCTCATACAGATTGTGTGTATGTTATATATATCATGTGTTCCTACGAAATGGAAATATATGTGAACATTTATTGTATAATCAATTTTGTAGTTTGATTTTATAATTTTATAATGGTTGTTGCACATATTTCCATATTGATGAAGGTATTTCTAAGGAGCATGTCTCAAGGTCTCTCTGAGAATACCAATTCCATGAGAAATTCTCAGCAAATATTCATCAATTATAGATACACAATGAATAACAGCATATTCCAAAAGATCCTGAAATACAGAAATCATTTTAACATTTAAGTCAGAATTTAAATATCTATTTTGTGATAGGGCCTTTGTCTCTCACATTACATTTTAGTAACTTCAGAATAAATTCTGAGGCATAGACTTTGAGAAATATTATTCAACAAGATGACTCTTATTTAGGCCTTATGTTGGTATTTATTTGTGTGTGATTATTTTCCCTTGAACAAGGAAAGGTCTGTAGACACCAGATATTTGCTGAATGATACGGTGGAGAGTCTCCTTGTTTTCCAATACCTATGCCTAATTAGTTTCAACATCCTTTTGTCAGATATTCAGCAGGAGGTTGGAAGATTTGTATAGTTCCTGTGATGCTTTCTGTTGTCCAGCAGCCATTTTTCTAAAATGAGTCTTCTGAA
>NW_020837969.1:15944855-16175698 GCF_003676395.1 Aethalodelphis obliquidens | reverse complement strand
GTTATTTTAAGAGTCTCCCCTTTTATAAACTGTAAATTGCAAGCTGCAACACCAAGGTATATATATATATCTCGTATTGGTTCTGTTTCTCTGGAGAAGCCAGATTAATACAATGATTATTGGGAAGCTTTGGTTTATTTTTGTGTTACTTAACCCTGCTTTTCTTTGCTTCTTCATTCCCTGTTTCGTGCCTTACGTTGCAATTATCTGATGTTCATTATTCATTTTCTTCTCTACTATGATAAAATTGTGCATTCTATTTATATTATTTCCCTTATATTTTAAAAATGCAAATTAAACATTAAATTTTTTAACAGTGACTATCTACTATGAATTTTCCACATACTTTAGAAGATTCATAATGCTATAATTATTTTCTTCCATTTCTATGTTATTGTAGTCAAATATTTTACTTTGGCTTTGATTTTATCTCACCAATTTAGTTTTCTAAATATTCTTTATGCTCAAAGCTGACTTAAGTTTATCAACTTGTTTTTTCCTATTTTTCAAAATTTCTTTTTCTATTTTACCTCATCCATTGCAGTCTCTTTATTATTTTTAACAAGGATCTATAGATAATAAAGATTTTTACCTTTGAATGTCTCAGTTTTGAATTAGATTCTGGCTCTTTTACTCATGCATGATCTTGGAATATATTGGTTTGTTGAATTATGCATATATCCCAAATAACAATATAATATCAAAGATCACATTTGTTAATATCACCACTGATCTCATCAGGAAAGTCTTTAACTACTCTGAAGCCATAAAGCTCATTGTAGTGGGAGTGTTTTCTAAAATTCTGATTTTCAATTGAAAGCTTAAATTTTATCATTGGTAACAAATATGTCCATTGTTTCCCTTGAAGTGACAGCTTCACTGTGTTCATTTCTGAAAAAAATCTTTCCCAAATACTCAAGTCTGAATAAATACAGTTTTCTGTCAGTCATGACGCTCCATGATGAAGGTAGTTAGTTCTGCTCACAGCTCAAGTAATGGCCCAGGTGCTTTTGTTCAAGACAGCTATCTTACTTTGCTGTGGCGAAGAGTGCTTTCTGCATATTTCTCATTTCATCACACTGAATATTTTTTAAAATGTGCTTACAGGTTGAGATTTAATTAAATAAATAAAAATCACTGCTTCATCAAGGCATGGAGTAAAAAATCACTTGTTTCCTCTGAGGATGTGATTGCGAAGGATGCAGTGACTGCTGGTATAAGGAGACAGCAGTTTTGCCCATCCTTGTTACTGCACCATATTTGCAAATGTGAACATGCTGAAAAATAAACATAAAATCCTAATATTATTATAAACATATTTGACCTCATGGACCCCCTGAGTCTTGAAGACCTCCTTTGGTCTTCTCATGGATCACACTTTCATGGTAATGCTTAGAAAATGGCAAAGAAATAATATTTTTATTTTATTTTTTAGTTCTTTCATTTTTTTTTTTTTTTTTTGTTGGTTGCTTTTTTTCTTAAGAAATAATATTTTTAAATAGTATTTTTCTCTTGGTGGTAAAAATATGGAAGATATTTTATCCTTTAGAATATTTTTATTATGTTTTACTATGAGTTCATATTATTTTCATGAAGAAGAAAAGAATATTGTGATTCAGATTCTTGCTTGTAAACTGATAGGCTTCTAAATAGGAGAATAAAGTTTAATAAAGGATACATGTTTTTTTCTAAGTGTGCAAGATATTTGGGCATGTTTTGGCTGAAAGTGAGTGATGTGGAGGAAGCTAAGTCTAAAGATAAAGAAGAGGGTATCACTGACAAAAAAGGTCACAGGTGACAAGAGGGCAAGTGAGGCCAAAGTATATGGCCCATTTACATAGACACACAATCATTTAGGGACATGGGAAGACAGGTGCTTCTACTTACGTTCTTTTCAGATGGTCTTAGGGTAAATAAATGGAATGAATGTCCATTGAACATGTATGTGAAAGAGAGAACTGAGGTGTTGAGAGTCCTCTAATCAGGACAGACAATATAAAGCATGGGATCTAGTACAAAAAGAAAACGGGGACTCCTTGTTCCAAAATTATTAAGAATTTCAAGATGGCTAGTACGTGTGAGGCCCTCCTAAAGACAGGAGGCTGCCAGGTTGATACAGAGGCTGCATATTCATGAACCCATACTAGTCTAACAATCTAAACGTGTTTTAGAGCCAAAATTCTGTCACAGTGTATTTCATTCCCTGAAAAAATTCAAATATTTTCCTCCAATAACATAATAAAAAACATAATAAAACAACAGGATATCTGCCAAATATGGGCTGCTTCTTGAAAAAATTTTTTTTTGCTCTTTGGGGCTTTCAGTAAAGTCAAAAAATATCAGAGCTTCATTTGTGGAAATGAACATTCAAAGGATCATCCTCTGTAACGAGTATTTCTAAACTTGACATGTTGTGTTTTGAAGTTTGTTCATTAAATATTTTCTCAGTTTCACACCTTTGTAGTTTAGAATAATCAGTCATTTTGGCATGTGTTTCCAAATGTAACATTGGCTGTTGTATCTTCAGATTTAAGTGTTTAGTAATGTAATGTCACTGAATATCTAGAAACATAATTTATCAGGGAATAAGTGTAAAGATTTTCAGAAAAGTGAAGCAATCATATAATAGGTATTCAGTAATAAAAAAGGAAAATAAAATTTATATGTATTTGTACTTTAATCTATACATTGTTCTTTCAATGTGGAAAAATTATTTTCTGCTTTCTTTTCTTTAAAAAAAGTGGTTGGAGTCAAATCGTGTTGTCTTCTGGTAGATCAGTTACAAAATGTCCTTATTTCTAGGGACAGAAAATCAATTCCATGAAAGGGTGATGAATGAGACAGGATTCTTAAAGTTGATCTCCTGCCCTTTTTTGTATGTAGTGAACCACTTTAACTGATGGCAGGTGTTTCTTTTTTAGGTACATTTCCTTTAATAAGGGTATATTTTTTTATTTAAAATTTTTATTTTAATGAAATTTATTTTCTTTCTAATGTTACAAGCAATACATGTTCATTGCAGATAACTAGAAATACATACAAGCATAAAGTAAAAATTAATAATCACCCATAATCCCCATCCCCCAGAGACAATCATCATTAGCATTTTGATGCATTTCTTCCCTGAGTCTACATGTTTATTTCCAATTTAGTTATAATTAACCTGCATCTCTCTATTAGTTCCAGGTATATATAGCATAGTGATTAGATGTTTTTACACCTTACAAAATGATCACCATGATATGTCTAGTTACCACCTGTCACCATGCAAAGATATTACAATATAATTGACTACATTTCCCATGCTGTACATTTCATCCCTGTGACTCATTTTTTTTTTTTTTTTGAACTGGAAATTTGTACCTCTTTAACTCCCTCACCTGTTTCACTCATACCCTAATCCCACCTCCTCTCTGGTAACCAATTGTTTGTTCTCTGTATCTATGAGTCTGTTATGTTTTGTTATGTTTCTTTAATTGTTTTGTTTTTTAGATTCCACATATAAGTGAAATCATATGGCATTTGTCTTTCTCTTTCTGACTTATTTCACTTAGCATAACACCCTCTAGGTCCATCCATGTTGTCTCAAATGGCAAGATTTTATTATTTTTTATGGCTGAGTGATATTCCACTTTTGTGAGTATGTGTGTGTGTGTCAGTATATTAATATCTTCTTTACCCATTCATCTGTCGATAGACTCTTAGGTTGCTTCCATGTCTTGGCTCCTGTAGATAATGCTGCAGTGAACATAAAGTTGCATTTATCTTTTGGAATCTATGTTTTTGTTTTCTTAAGAAAAATACCCAGAGGTGGAATTGCTGGATAGTATGGTAGTTCTATTTTTAATTTTTTGAGGAAACTTGGTACTGTTTCTCATAGTGGCTGCACCAATTTACATTCCAATAAATAGAGTACAAGGGTTCCCTTTTTTCCACATCCTTGCAACACTTGTTATTTGTTGTCTTTTTGATAATAGTCATTCTGACAGATGTGAAGTAATTTCTCATTTGGTTTTGATTTACATTTCCCCAATTATAAGTGATGCTGAGCATCTTTTCAAGTGTCTGTTGGCTATCTGTATATCTTCTTTGGAAAAATGTCTATTTAGTTCCTCTGCCCATTTTTTAATTGGGTTGTTTGATATTTTGATGTTGAGTTGTATGAGTTCTTTGTGTATTTTGGATATTATCCTGCTATCAGATATACCGTTTGCAAATATCTTCTCTCATTCAGTAGGTGACCTTTCATTTTGTTGATAGTTTTCTTCACTGTGAAAAGCTTTTTAATTTGATGTAGTCCTATTTGTTTATTTTTGCTTTTGTTTCCCTTGCCTAAGGATACATTACATATCCAAAAAATATTGCTAAGGTCAATGTCAAAGAGCGTACTACCTGTGTTTTCCTTCTAGAAGTTTTGTGATTTCAGGTCTTTCATTTAAGTCTTTAATCCATTTTGAGTTTATTTTTGCATATGGTATGAAAACATTTGATTCTTTTATTGAGGGGGCTGTCTTTTCCCCACTGTATATTCTTGCCTCCTTTGTACAGGTTAATTGACCATGTAAGTGTGAGTTTATTTCCAGGCTTTCTATTCTTTCCATTGATCTTTGTGTCTGTTTTTTTACCAATACCATACTGTTTTGATTACTGTAGCTTTGTGGTATAGTTTGAAATCAGGGCAAGCGATACATTCAGCTTTGTTCTTCTTTCTCAAGATTGCTCTGGCTATTTGAGGTCTTTTGTGTTTACATACAAATTTTAGAATTATTTGTTCTAGTTCTGTGAAAGATGTCATTGGTATTTTGTTAGGAATTGCATTGCATCTGTACATTTTCTCGGATAGTATGTTCATTTTAACAATGTTGATTCTTCCAATCCATGAGCATGGTATATTTTTCCATTTGTTTGTATCATCTTCAATTTCTTTCATCAGTGTCTTATAGTTTTCCAAGTACAAGTCTTTTACCTCCTTGGTTAGATTTATTCCTAGGTATTATATTCTTTTTGATGCAATTGTGAATGGGACTGTTTTCTTAACTTCTCTTTCTGATACTTTGTTTTTAGTATATAGAAACCCATCAAACTTCCATATATTAATTTTGTATCCTGCAACTTTACTGAATTCATTGATGAGTTCTAATAGTTTTTTGGTGGGGTCTTTAGGATTTTCTGTATGTAGTATCATGTCCTCTGCAGACAGTGACAGTTTTTACTTCTTCCTTTCCAATTTGGATTTCTTTTTCTTGTCTCATTGCTGTGGCTAGAACTTCCAATACTATGATAAAGAAAAGTGATGAGAGTAAGCATCCGTCTCTCATTCCTGATCTTAGAGGAAATACTTTCAGCCCTTTGCCATTGAGTATCATGTTAGCTGTGGGCTTATCATAAGGAGCCTTTATATCAAGGGTATATTTTAAAAATTCAGTAGGTGCGTTTATTCAGTCTGAGGATTTTCAATCCTATTAAGCCTAGTTTTTTACTGAAGTATAGTTGATTTACAATACTGTGTTTCAGGTGTACAGCAAAGTGATTTAGTTATACATCTATGTGTATATATATTCTTTTTTAAAAATTATTTTCCATTACAGGTTATTAAAAATTATTGAGTATAGTTCCCCTATTTTTAAGTTAGTAATGTTTGTATAAGAACAACATACACATTTTTAATACAATAAAAAATTGAACAATACCTAAAGGTTCCTTGAAATGACATGTATTAGATATGTAACTATATCACAATAGGAAAAATGTTGGGTTTCAGAAAGAAACCATGTTCCATCACTATTGAGATATATTTCTGAGAAATCTATTTAATATTTTCCTGAGGACTCTGTGTAAAAGTGAGCAATACATTTGTGAAACTGAGTTTTGGTTTAACTAGAGAGGGGCTTTATTTACTTCCTCATGAATGAATTTAACTATTTTTAGTTAACATTTCATAGGTTTCAGATCATACAACTTATACTAAGCCAATAATCAAGCATGGATTAATTTTTTTAAGCATTTATTTGTAATTAACAAACACATAGTACTTATTATGTAGTATGCTCTTCTAAGCCTTTCATAAATATTCACTCATTTAATTCTCATAACAACCCTGGATGAAGGTACTGTTATAATCTCCATTTCACAAGTGAAGCAAAAAGAGGATAAGTGGCAGTGTCCCTCGAAGTCAACAAAAACCATTCTGTGTTATTAGAACTCAGGATAGTGTTTACCTTAACAAGTGATTAAAAGGGTTATAAGAGGGGTTTCTTGGGCTCATGCCATTGTTTCTGGATATGGTTACTGTTCCTAGGTTTGTTCACCTTGGGAAAATATGTATAGGTATACACTTGAGATAAATATACTTTTATTTCTCTATATTAGTCTATACATTATTATACATTATTGGTCAGTAAACTGTTGGGGAAAAAAGAGTTCAAAAGTCTTGCTCAAGATTACACAATTTACAAATGGCAGAGCCAAGATGTGAACCCAGGCTTGCCTAGGCTGTTAATCACCATGGTGGTAGGATATATTTTAGAGATACAGATTTTTGTTTTTCTCTTTGAATTTTCTGCACCTGGGCCTTTCCCATTGCTCCATCTGGATAACAAGGCCCCTGGTATTTCCCTGCCTCAGGTATCTTCGCACGTTTGAATCAAAATTTCAAGAAGACAACAATTTTTTCTGACTTTTTTCCTGTATGTAAAAACATAAGGACATTGAAGAAATAAATTGTATAGAGGGGAGATAGAAGAGATTGTCTCTTCTATGAAGTCGGTAGTTCCCATACTTTTTAAGGACCTCTTCCCTCTTCTAAAGCAGTGTTCAGAGATGGTGGCAAGACTTCAATGGGAATGACTATTGGTGAAACTAAGGTTGCTGAACCCAGTGCCCCAATATTCACAGCTTTTACAGCCAAGGGGCTTCCAGGGACCACTATGGCTTTAATCAATGAGGATGTCATCAGTGACCATAACTGGGTAGATATTAAATGCATTTCTTTCACTTTCTAGGCATTATTTGAACCTGTAGATTATTTGAATCAGTTGTACAATTTTTGTGTGTGCATTTAGTTTACTGAAAATCATTGCTTTGGGAAAAAATAGGGAGTAGAAAAAGAAAATTTAAGCATAGATATTCCTGTATTTTATATATGTATAAAATACAGGAATATCTATGCTTAAATTATATATATGTGTGTATGTATATATAAAGCATGTGTGCGAGAGATCATCTTAATCAAGAGATTTTTTTGGTTATTTTCCTAATACACATTTTCATGTTTAGTGTAAAAGAGGAAATGAATAATTGTAAATGAATGACCAAGGTACTGGTTTTGAGGTTTTAAAAAACAAATTCTCATTTGTATATTTGGAATAGGCCTTTTTCATTGACCTGCTTTTTTATCAGTTTTGTGAATGTAATGAAATTTCTGAGGCTAAGTACAAATATCTGCAGTTTAAATTGACTTTAAAGAAAGGAGTTCTAAATTTCTCTCAGTCTTGAACATTTAATATGTGTAAGACAGACCTCCTGATTTCAGGAATAGTAAAGAATACATAGCCTCAACAGGCTGAATCATGCTATTGTGTACTAAAGAAAAGAAAGAGAATGGTAGATTCTTTCAGGCTGCTCCTGATTATTAGGATATCACTGGGGAAAATAGGAGGTAGGAAACTCTATTAAAAGTAGATCATTCACACATATTGCAAATATCATGACACTCCAGGGTTTTTACCAAGTCTGTGCGCTCAGCATTGGAGTCAGGGTAATAGTTGCTTTTTGTCAACTGAAGCCAGCACTAGTGGCTTCTGGCTGAGTTTAGAATTAATTATTTAGCTAGTCCAGATCCAGAGTCGCTTGGTATGGTATATTCTCATTTTGGCCCAGAGGCATAAAATCACAAAAGCAATAAGTGCAGTGTAGAAATTGGTAGAAAGCCTCAAGGTGGCTCTTGGGAGAATCACTGCAAACTATACACAGTTGCCTGGTCTTGAATTTTAAGCTCACTGGGTGCCAGAGAACTGTTAACGCTTTGTAATTTTGGCCACTAGAGGCAATTTTGTTGTTTGTTTGTTTGTCTGCTTCAAGGAACCAAAGTTCATCAGTGAGTCAAAGACAGTTACTGTCTATAATGCACAACAAGTATGATTGGATTGTTTTCCATGTTTCCTTCTCTGTGCCCAGCTTGCTCTCAGAGCCGTCACTGTCTCCTCCTGCTGAGCCTCTGACTCCGTAGACTTTCTGTCTATCCCTGAGGTTTTGAAGCCTGCAATACAAGACTTTAAAATACCTTCTTCTCTTCCACAAGAAGCACCGGGATTTATGTTCACTCTCAGAGTATTGGGCCTGATAGCCTCCTTTTCTCTCTTTGTAAATACAAAATACATGAACAACACTATATTGGATATGGAACTTTAATTTTTTTCCCTAGAAAGTAAACTTGATGGGTTTTATATATAGGAAAATACTTTTTAGAGATAAATTTTCCATTTGGGTTTTTGCCCAGGTTTACTTTTTTCAGTATCATATACAAGATCAAAAGAATTCAGGAAATGTTTTATGAGGTGTAGCCCTAGGTGGTAGAATGAAAAGTAAGGTAAATTACTATGACATAATAGTAGGGGGATTAAAAAAGAGCAAAATGACTTGATGCTACTACTTAAAGGGAGAACAGGGCAACTTTGAGTGAGGAATTTTATCTATATTCTGCCCCAGAACTTCACTGAACCTATTTACACTATGGTAACCTCTGAGTTTCTAGGAATCTTATCCAATGGATTCTTTTTTCTTCTTTGTCATTTTCTTTTACTTACTTCTTTTGAGTAATTTGACAATGTGGACACTCTTCATCTTGAAATTCTTTTTCCTCTTGCAACTTATTCCCTCAGTTTCTTTTGGTTCCCTTCTTATTCTCTGACCACTCCCTCCTATGTCTCTTCAGTAGATTTATTTTTCTCCACCCATGTCTTAAAAAATTCTATTTCCAAGGATTGAAGCCTAGGCCTTCTTTTCCTTCTATTTTATTGCTTTACTCAGGCACTCTTGTTCATGTCTGCTCTTTTATCTACTAATTTATAATGATGAACCCAAATTTATATTTTGATCCAGGATTTTTTCATGTGCTTTAGAATTATATATAAAACTACCTTTTATATATTTCATGTACTCTTCAGACTCAGCATTTCAAAAATAGGAATCAGTGGCTTCCTCTATCTCACCTGAGATGCTTCTACTGCATTTCTTCTCTCATTTTGTGGCACAGACGCTGATATGATGGGCCTGACAGTTATCTTACCTGCCAACTCTTTCTTCATTCTTATACTTTGCTGTAAGTCATACTATTAATGCTTGTTAATTCAGTATCATATTTGGTCCCATGTTCACCCTCTCTATCCCCATTGACAATGACTTATTTCAAGCCTCCTTCATTACTCATTTGACCCTTTAGCAATTCTGATTCACTCTCTCCAGTCCTGCCCTCTCCAATCTATCTTCCATATGGCAATAAGAGCAATCTTTCTAAAATGGTAATTTGAAATCATTCCCCAGCTATCCTATCTCAGTGGCTTCCGAAGTCTATAAAATATGATTCATATTTCTTATGTGTGCATGCATGTGTGTATGTGTGTTGGAATTAAGTCTGGGACTTGAATTCATATCACCAGATTGTGGTGATGGGGGGAGGGAACCTATAGTCATCAACCATATCTATCTATTGGGGACTGATTATCGTCTCCCCAAATTAATAAATGTAAAAATCCAAAATGGTTAGGTCAGCCCACAACACAGGTTAAGGAGTTTGTATTTAATTTTTAAGAAAAAAGGAAATCACTAAAGTTTTTGAGCTGGGTGATTACTTTGTTGGTTAGTACATGATGCTTTTGAGTCACAGAAAAGGATTACTCACTGATAGAAAATTAGCTTCAACTCTTGCTAAACTTGGTGAAGTTTTCTGTATATAAATATGTATGTGAGCTCTATGAGTTCATGTTGATGTATTATCCCAAATTCATAACTATTTCTACTATGCTTCTAATAATCATAAGAGCAAACAGATCTCAGAACAAATATTACTGGTTTTCAAACTTGGGAGTTTCCTGGGTGAAATCTGAAACTGGCCTCCATACACGGAGGGCAAGGAAAGACCAAAGAAAGAGGCAGACCACTCTAGATTGGTAGACAGCAGGCTTAATAAAAGAGGGAACTTACTTATGAGGCTTATCTTGGGCAGCCACAAGATGAGTGTATCTCCAAACCTACCACCAGAATCTTAAGTTTATAAAGGGGCCTTTACAGGGTTCAGTCACACAATCCAGATGGTCGGAACAACACACTGGTCTCTCAGGTCCATGTCTTTGAAAACAGCTCCCACTGTGGGAATGATGGGCAGAGTGCACATTCCAAGGACAAGGAAGGGGGTAAGAAGCCCAGATTGCCCTGGTCTTGCTCTCAGGTCAACTGGTAGTCATGTCCTCTCAGTGATCTCCTCCAACTCTTTATCCTTTGTGACTAGCTCTAGCAATCTTATATGTCCTCCTCTTTTGTAATGTGCCCTGAACAATTCATCAAGGGGTTTTACAAGCATGGAGGTGGCTCCTTTCGTGACGATCTGGTTGCTTTGGAGGCAGATACCACAGCAATAGAGGCACATGCAGTACAAAGCACAGATCAAGATGATACCCAAAATAAGTAACAATTGTTTTCATCAAGAGCCCCATGATCCAAATTGCTAATTTATCAAGTTCCCTAGGCTGGGGGTGAGATCACTCAGGGTGATTTTATGTTTTTATATGATTTAATAATGATGATACGTTACTAGACTCATCAAGTATGAACATGTAACATTTTGCTTGGATAATGGCACAGCTGCCTCCTTGAGAGACAGTAATAATGTTCAAGGTCATCTTATTTTGGACAATGGCTTTTTTTCATTAGAGACATTTTAGCGTTCAGTAAAGCCAGGCTTTGTTATCATTTAAACCTTGTTAGATGAATTTAGTAAGGGCTTCTATGTGTGTTATATTGTCTTTGAGGTCAATGAGGGAACAAAACTTGCAGCCAAATGATCATAACAGTGGAAAACAGCATATGTTCATCTTGCTTTAGGAGAGGGAGACGGGCAATTTTTGTTATCCTGGGGCAGATTCTTCCCTGTGCCCAGGGAAAACTCAGGGTGTATTGGTGCAACTACCCAGGTGGAAGTCATGGCCAAAGATTTGTGCCATATAATCATTGAGCTCTATTTGGGATGAGCTGTTGAGCCTCTACCATATGAAGGTAAATTGATCTTATGATTCAGTGGCCAGGAGTCTTTATGACTTTAATGCATTTGTGGTCATATCATGAACACTATGCAACTAATTGATGAATAATTTTGTTTGTTTGTTTTGGACTTTAACATTTAGATTACTTTAAGGCATTATTCTTCAAACTATTGTAATGCCAAAAATTTGGGTGTTCTTGTATTATTTCTCATTCATCTCTGTACTTATTATTGATGTCTTTGTTTTCTCCATGCATACTTAATTGTGGAGTGATGGCATTGGATACATCAAACTTGGTAGTTCTTTTTCCCCAATATTCAGAAGACGTTCCCAAAAACTCCAATCCAGGAGAGGTTTTGCAATAGTTACTCTGAAACCAGTTCTCCCCTTCTGCTACCATCCTACAACAGATCAGGAGGATTGGGCAGCCAAATAAATGAAAAATAACAGTGAGTGAGACTTGCTCTCCCAACTATATTTCTTTATTCTTGTGGTTTTGGAAAATTTGATCAATGCTAAATTTCTCTGTTGTGGAGTAACGAACATACAAGCATGAATATAACTTATGAAATGATTAAAATTCAATTAAAGTTAAAACACCAAGTTACTTTGTGTCAAAGCGTTAACAAAATTTAAAATTTACTACTTTCTGTTAAGCTCCAGATGTGGAAGCCATAGTTATACTTTAATAACACTAGGCTATGTTATGTATTTGTCTTAAATGTGTCAACCTGTTGGGAAGAAAAAGTGTCAGAAAAAGATGTTAATATTTCAGTCTCTGACAAGCTGTCTACCAAATGACTTTCCTATGACAATAAATAGGCTTTGCCCGACATGTTTATTTACATGCTATTTAATATACCTTGCATTGAAAGGAGAAATATAACTTGAATCAGTGCCAGATTACTTTGCTCTATGCATATAAGAAGATAAATTCAAGATCTCTGATACAAAATAACACTAATCATTCACTAGTGAATGAGAACCACAAATTCTTCATGCCTTACTTTCCTTTGTTTTTCACTTTAGGGGAATCCTGTTCTTGTTTTCTCTTTTTGAAGTGAATGAAGTAACTGAATAGAGAAAAACAAATATGATAAAATTCTGGAATTCACTGTACAATGGTTTTTCCCCTTTCACAAGTTTGCAAATAATAAATTTATCAGAATATAATTATGGATGATATTTTTCTCTTTTTTTATATTTCACCATTCATTATTTTGGAAAAGTTGTTTTAGGTTTTTGATATTTTAGAACTCATACAGCTTCTAAGGTTAAAGACCAGCATCAGAATCTTAAAATGTACATTATTAATTTTTTTCATAAAAATTTCTTCTTAGATGCAACAAGATTGCTTTTATAGTTCAAAACAAAATGATCTGAGCAGGTGCTTAAATTTAACATAATTTGGGGCTTTGTGGAGGTAAATTATATATTTAAAACAATTCTTGTTTGATAGCAATTTCAGAATTCGCTGAAATATCTATTAACAAAAATATAGCACTTTGATGATATGTTTTATAAATGACCAATATTAAATAACTATAAGAAGCCTTTTCAATGACTATAGTAAAGAAAAGGGGTTCTGGATTGCTGTTGCTGGAAAAAATATGGAGGTGGACAATGTAAACACTGCCCAAAACAGCCCTGAGATCCACCATCTTGATCTCATTATATTCAGACTTTGGATATAAGGTGAAAGTTTAAACAGGTGACCCAAATTGGCTAACTGGAGACCAGTAAGGTCAGTATAGGTAATAAAACCTCTACCACCACAGTAAGTCTCTTATATCAGCAAAAAGGTATTTTTTGCAAATAAATAAATTCATTACTACTTTATAGTATATTACACTTTTATATTTCTTAAGGTATAAATAACCATGGAAAGATATATTGTAAAATTAAAGGAAAGGAAAAGTGAAACTAGTTACACTCCTTCCTGAGAACCTTAAATTTTGCTGGAATATCAACATTCTTCTTGTGTCTGAAAGTTTGGTGTGAATATTTGTAAGGCAGAATGTATTTCCCAGTTAGTCCACACATATCTGTGGTCTTCTTTATATCATACCTGAGACATTTCTCCAAAATTTTGTCCAAATCATCAACAATGAGATAATTTTCATCACTATGTCAGATTGACATAGACAAATCATGTCATCACTACCTTTGTAACTATTTGCGTCAGCACACAGATATTATTTCAATGACTTTTTCCTTCACTAGAAAGTTAGGCAACCTATAAGAAATTTGGGTGAACACTTAAGACACCTTTCTTGAAATTAAAATTAACTCAGGAAAATATAGCATTAGCAATCCTGAAAAATAATATTATTATGAGTTTATTTGAAGAGTCTCAACTTTATTATTTTAATCTCAATTCAAATTAATGGAAAATAAAATTCGTAGACAAACCAGGCAGAATGCAAACCATTGAAATACATTTTAATCCCAAAACTGAGGCTTATTTTCTGTTGATGGCCTCATTTGAACTCTGCAATTTTCTCTTGCCATTTAATGGCAGTGCAGAATACTGGCAGCTGCCTTGCATCAGAATTGTAAGCTGTCAAGGTAAGTAGGTATGAAACCTGATAACTTTGGTCAATTACAGGAACAGTTCTCTAACTGCAATTATGTACTGAGCTAAGAGTTCACAGCATTAATTCAAAAGGTCCAATCCAGATTATTGAGGCTTGCAGTCCTTTGGGGGAATTCTTATGTTACTGAGCAGGCTTTTGAGCCCATATTTATCCAAAGCGACAATGCTTTCATCTTGAAGTTTCACAGTGCATCTCCATTTCAGTTGACACACACACACACACACACAAAAGAAGATCCATCTTTATAGCCATTTAAGTAATCATGCTTGGCTTTTGCTGCTTTGCAGTGCCAGAGATCAACATTTTGCTACATGCGTTACTGACAAGTGTTGACACTAAACTGTGCAAATTAAAACTGTGTAATAGACCCAAAAGAAATTCAGAAAAAGCTACCTTCCTAATGGCATTGTCTGGCATATCCAACACTGAATGTAAAAATCCTTAAGAGTATAAACACAGAATGAATATACACAGTTAGCATTTGGCTGCCTGATAAAATCTTTTGTTACTTTCTAAACTTAATAGTAGGACAGATTTTTTTCAAATATCTCTGTGTATATATGTGTACATTTAAAGCACATCTACCGCCGTATATCTCTCTTAACATACAGTTATATGTACATTTTAAACCTCTGCTGATACTTTGATCCAATAATTAACTACAGGGTTCAGCTGACCACGTGAAATTAGTTTGAAGCTTTGTGGGGGTATTTGAAATCGGTTAAGCTCTCAGATTTGCTTGTCTTTAGTGACATAGGACTGCTGTCTACAAATTATCACCATCCACATGTATCCCACTCCTACTGTATAACAACATTGACAGCTACTCAAGTTATTTGTTTGTTTATTTGTTTTGTAGGGGAATTTGCAGTTTTACAGACGTTTGCTTCAAACTATTTAATAGAAAATAGGAAAACATATAAGAAGGTAGAGTGATGTGAGTTCTTCTGTATTTTAAGAGAGACTGTTACTTTCTCTTGTGGCTTATACGAGGTTATGATAGCAGATAGAGCCCAAATGTAGGTTCATTTCACCTAGTACTTTTTTAGAAAATATTATTTAACAAACTTTTTCCATTTTTGTATTTGTATATAAAATCTATTTTATTTCTCCAATGATTCCAGACAGTAACACAATGTGTTTTTCAAATCTTTCTCTTTGTGTTGAGAAATTCATGTATATTCCTGCAGTTCATGAAGGACCCTAAACAAACAAGTTTCAAGTTTCTAAAGAGTAGTTATAAATAATGAAAGAAAAATATTTTTTTCACGCTATGGGAAAATTTGTTGAAAGTAACCTTTTAGCTTTGTAGAACATAGCAATCAATACTTGATTATATTTTTGCCAGCAAAATATTCTTGGCAACCTGTTCACTACACAAAATTATTACTATATATTTTTTTATTTTTTGCAAATAGTTCTTTTGGCACTGTTCAAAACAGTGAAAAGAGTGTGCTACTTGATAGCAACTTTTCTTGTTGAGACAGCTCTTGTTGAGAGTTCAAAATTATAATTAATTTTCACACATAGTAGGACTGAGATTATGCTTAGGAAAAACACGTTGCTTCATTTTAAAACAATGCAAAATACAAGCAAAGCAAGCATTGCAAGCCAGAAAGGAAAATACCCAAATAACTGTTGCTGGGAGGAATCTAAAAGCCCAGTGCAGTGGTTCACGTGAATATTACAACCAGTTATAGGCTTAACGTCTAGGGTTTTTAATTGCCAGCATGGGGACAGAAGGTGAGTTTCCAAATCTGTTTGAGTAGAAACCAAAACTGAGCCCCATACATAAAGCCAAAAATCCTGAAGTACTGCTTCCTCCGTGAAATGGAGACTAGAAAAAATGTCATTAGCCCAGAGAACCGATGGCACCAACACAAAACTGGAATACCAAGCAGGTGCCAAGTGATGATGTGGAGTCTAATTTCACACGACATAGGTGGTGAGGGAATTCTCGTGAGAAAAGTGAAATCAGTCTAGATTCTTTGAAAAGCTTATAACCCTAACAGGAACAAGTGTTACGAACTGGGACACTTTTGATAAAAAGGGAGAACCACACACATCATTAGATAACCATAAATAGTTACACCTATACCAGGAAGCAAACTGCTATGAGTGAGACCTAGCTGATATAAAAACAGAAGGTTTATACACTAAGAAGTTTCTGAGAGTGTAAATCAAGTGTATTTGTTTTTTTCTAAATTTTAGTTTAGTTTAGTTGCGGGCCTCTCACTGTTGTGGCCTCTCCCGTTGAGGAGCACAGGCTCCGGACGCGCAGGCTCAGCGGCCATGGCTCACGAGCGCAGCCGCTCCGCGGCATGTGGGATCCTCCCGGACTGGGGCACAAACCTGTGTCCCCTGCATCGGCAGGCGGACTCTCAACCACTGCGCCACCAGGGAAGCCCAGTTTTCTTTTTATTGGAGTATAATTACTTTACAATGTTGTGTTAGTTTCTGTAGAACAAAGCTGTATGTATACATATATCCCTTCCCTCTGGAGCCTCCCTCCCACCCTCCCTATCCCACCCATCTAGGTCATCACAGAGCACTAAGCTGAGCTCCCTGTGCTATACAGCAGCTTCCCACTAGCTGTCTATTTTACACATGGTAGTGTATATATGTCTATATTACTCTCTCAATTCGTCCCACCCTCCCCGTCCCCCCCGTGTCCACAGTCCATTCTCTACATCTTTGTCTCTCTTCCTGCTCTGCAAATAATCAAGTGCATTTGAAATGATCTAAGAGAAAGGAAAGAAATCATTAAATAAGAATGAGATTTATTAAAAATAGATTTTTTAATTAAAAAAACACCAGATATT
Organism: Aethalodelphis obliquidens; assembly: GCF_003676395.1. Classification (NCBI taxonomy): domain Eukaryota; kingdom Metazoa; phylum Chordata; class Mammalia; order Artiodactyla; family Delphinidae; genus Aethalodelphis; species Aethalodelphis obliquidens. The sequence goes on along the minus strand of NW_020837969.1, from coordinate 16,159,024 downwards.
TTAAACATTAGATTATAATCTAATAATGCTGAGTAAAGCATTAGTGGGCTTAATTAAGTGGAATATAGATATGCAATCACTGAATATAGATCAGTGAGGGAAAGAAATAGAAGATGTGAAAATAAATTTGAAAAATGCAGGAGTGCAGGCAAAGCTCCAGCCTTTATCTGTTAAAATTTGCAGAAGCAGGGAATTGAGAAAATGGTGAATGTGCAATATTCTAAGATAGTTTGTTAAGGCTTTCCCAGAATTGAAGAAAGACAGGAGTGTTCAGATTGAAGGTTTATACTAAGTTCCAAGCAGCACAAATAAAAACAAATGCCCACACAGGCACGCTGTGGTACAGAGGCTGAGCATCAAAGACAAAGGGGCACTGCAGGTCACTTATAAACAATCAGATAGTAGCATCAGTAAAAGTCAGGTGACAGTGCAATAATTGTGAGGAAAAACAAAGACAATTTCAGACTTAAAATACTGAGTTGCTGCTCACAGAGGCTCACTGAAAATTCTTACATAATGTTTACTTCAGCAATAAAACAAACAAACAAAAAAGCACCCAGATGAAGTAGATGCAAAGTAATTGTACACAAAGAAACTAGTAAAAGTTGTTACATCTAGATGGGTATTGTTTGGAATTAAGAAGAAATTCGGGGCTTCCCTGGTGGCGCAGTGGTTGGGAGTCTGCCTGCCGATGCAGGGGACACGGGTTCGTGCCCCGGTCTGGGAGGATCCCACATGCCGCGGAGCAGCTGGGCCCGTGAGTCATTGCCACTGAGCCTGCGCGTCCGGAGCCTGTGCTCCGCAACGGGAAAGGCCACAGCAGTGAGAGGCCCGCGTACCACCAAAAAAAAAAAAAAAAAAACAAAGCAAAATATGGTTAATTAGAAACCACGAAACTAAGTCATAGAAACTATTTCACAATGCCAGTCATAATAAATAAACCAAAAAGTCTTCTTAATTTAAAGCAGAAACTTTCTGAATGAATAATTACAACCCAACAATGTGAAAATTATAAGGCACCTAAATGTCTATCAATTAAGAGGTTGGCATAGAAAATTGTAGTACACTTGTAAGATGGCACAGTATTTACATAGTATTTACAGTGAATGAATTGGATCTACGTGTACTGACATAAGATAAACCTTGGAAACAATTTAGAGAGAAGGAGGTAAGATGAGGATGATATATATGGAATAATTCCTCAGTGAATAAAAATTAAAGTCCATACAGTGGCTTGCACAGCTTACATCATATGACTCCTGAGTATCCTTAGCTCTGCAAACTTCTCTTACCACTCTTCCCTTCAATTATTCTGACCTATTCACAACTGACCTTTTGTAGTAACTGAGCCAGTGTGTCTTCATTGATTGGATACTCAATTTTTAAATTTATATATTTTAAAACCATTTTATTGAAGTATGATTGACGTACAAAAAATAAATTTTTAATGTATACAACTTGATGAGTTTGGGAATAAGTATAAACCCATGAAAGCATTACCACAATTTATGACATAAACATATCCATTACCACCAAAAGTTTCCTCCTATCTTATTTATTTATATTATTATTTTTTAAAATTGTGTGATAAGAACACAAGATCTACTCTCTTAGCAAAAATTTAAGTTTACAATACAGTATTGTTAACTAGAGGCAGTATGCTGTGCAGGGGATCTCTAGAACTTATTCATAGTGCACAGTTGAAACTTTGTACTCTTTGCTGAATATCTCCCAATTTTTCCTTACCCTCAGCCCCTGGAAACCACCATTCTACTCTCTGCTTCTATGAGTGTCACAATTCTAAATTCCTTGTACAAGTGGTGTCATGTAGTATTTGTTCTGTTTCTGGCTTATTTCACTTAGCATCATGTCATTCAAGTTCATCCATGTTGTCCCAGAAGGTAGAGTTTCCCTCTTTTTTTAAGGCTGAATTATATTCCATTGTATGTCTGTGTGTGTGTGTGTGTGTGAGTGTGTGTGTGTGTGTGTGTGTGTGTGTGTGTGTGTGTCATATCCTTTATCCACTCATTAATTGATGAATGCTTCGGTTGCTTCCATGCTTCCATGTCGGGGCTATTGTGATTACTACTGCACTAAATATGGGCGTACCAATACCTTTGAGATACTGATTTCAATTCCTTTGGATATATACCCAGACGTGGCATTTCTGGGTCACATGGTGGTTCTATTTGCTAATTTGTTGAAGAATGTCCATACTGGTTTCCATGGTCGCCACACCAATTTACATTCCCATCAACAGTGTACAAGGGTTCCCTTTTCTGTACATCTTGCCAACACTTATCATTTTTTTAAATAATAGGCCTCCTAATTGATATGAGGTGATATCTCATTGTAATTTTGATTTGCATTTCCATGATTATTAGTGATGTTGCACACCTTTTATATACCTGTTGGCCATTTGGATGTCTTCTTCAAAGAAACTTTTATTCAGCTCCTCTGCCCATTTAAAAATAAGGTTATTTTTTTATTGCTATTGAGTTGTAGGAGTTTCTTGTGTATTTTGAAAATGAACTTTATCAGATATGTAGTTTGCATATATTTTCTCCCATTACTTAAGTTGCCTTTCCATTCTGTGATTGTTTACATTGCTGTGCTTTTTAGTTTGATGTAGTTCTGTCTACTTTTGGCTTTTGTTGTCTGAGCTTTTGGTGCCATATCCAAAAAATCATTGCCAAGCCTGATGTCAAAAACTCTTTCTCTGTGTTTTCCTCTTGGAATTTTATGGTTTCACATATAATTTTGAAGTGTTTAATACATGTTGAATTGATTTTTGTGTATGGTGTAAGATGAGGGTCCAACTTCATTCTTTTGCTTGGATATATCCAGTTTCACAACATCGTTTATTAAAGACACTATCATTCCCCCATTGTGTATTTTTGTCACGCTTGTGGAAGATTAGTTGATCATATATATGTGGCTTAATTTCTGGGCTCTTCTGTTCTGTTCCATTGGTCTCTATATCTTTTTGTATGCCAGTACCATACTGTTTTGATTACTGTAGCTTTTATTTTTAGATTATCACTACATATTTTATTCTTTAAATGCTATTCTAAATGGGATTATTTTCTTAATTTCATTTTCAGATAGTTTGTTGCTAGCATATATAAACAAAACTCAGTTTTGTGTGTTGATTTGTACCCTGAAACTTTGCTGAATTTTATTAAACTTTGCTAAGTGTATTAGTTCTAAATTTTTTGGGCAGTCTTTAAGGTTTTCTGCATATAAAACCAGGTCAACTGCAAACAGAGCCAATTTTATTTCTTTCTTTCTGATTGGGATGCATTTTATTTCTTTTTCTTACCTAATTGCTCTGGCTAGAACTTTCTGTACTATGTTGAATAAAAGTGGCAAAAGTGGGCATCCTTACCATATTCCAGAGCTTAGAGGAGAGGCTTTCAGTTTTTTACCATTGAATATGTTGCTAGCTGTGAGATTGTCATATATGGGCCTTATTATGTGGAGGTACATTCCCCCTATTTCTCCCTGTTGAATGTTTTTATCATGCATGGCTATTGTATTTATTTTTTTATTTATTTATTTTTTTGCAGTACGCGGGCCTCACTGTTGTGGCCTCTGCCGTTGTGGAGCACAGGCTCCAGACGCAGGCTCAGCGGCCATGGCTCACAGGCCCAGCTGCTCCGTGGCACGTGGGATCCTCCCAGACCGGGGCACGAACCCATGTCCCCTGCATTGGCAGGCGGACTCTCAACCACTGTGCCACCAGGGAAGCCCCGGCTATTGTGTTTTATCAAATGCTTATTCTTCATCTATTGAGATGATCATTTGATTTTTGTCCTTCATTTTGTTAGTGCAGTGTATCACATTGATTGATTTGTGGATATTGAACCATCCTTGTATCCCTGGAATAAATACCATTTAATCATGGTGTATGATTCTTTTAATGTATTGTTGAATTCAGTTTGCTAATACTTTGTTGAGGATTTTTACATTTTTTTTCATCAGGAATATTGGCGTATAATTTTCTTTTCTTGCAGTATCATTACTGGCTTTAGTATTAGAATAACAATAGTAATGACAATAGAACCTGACACATAGTAAATATTAAATTAAAAGGTAAATACAATTATTATACCATTATAATTACTTTTCTTAATAGCTGGTTAGTCTCTTCCTGATGATAGTCACAAAACATGGACAAATGAAAATATTGGTCTGGAATCCACGTACAACAAAAATCAAAAACTCTATAGAATGCTGTGTCTATTTGGGTGCTTAGGAAAGTTAATGTTCATTTTAAAAAGAAATACATAGTGAAATCCTCAAAATTCTAAATAAATAAATTCACAGGGTAATTTGTTATTACAGGAAAGTGCCAGTATGGGGAGACTCATGCATTTTGATGATACAAGTACATACTGATTGATAAGGTACACTTAATCTCATATTTCAGTAGCATTTTAGCGCTGTCAGTGGACTGCAAAATGCTTCTTCACCAGAATTAAATTGATTGTAATAATAGCATCTTTAACACCTTTTTGCCCACTGAGCTGTATGAGATATTGAATTATATGACTTTATGCAAATACCATCAAAGATACTTTTATTAACCTTTCAGAATACCGATCCCTGTGTTTGTTTGGCAATGCCTAATGGTGGCTGAGTTAATGAATTATGTGGGAAAAGTTCTTACTGCAATGCCTTGTCACAGCATATTTTACCTTTATTAGTGACATGATTTAACACCAAATGATCTATCACTGAGGATGCCTTTTAATAGGATAAAGATATGTTTTTAAATTTTACAGCAAAATATTTAAATTGTCAATTTATGACTTCATAATATAAATAGATATAATATTGTTATCACATGTATATACATTTTCTTTAAACTCTGTGTTTTCTTCAGTGGAGTTTTGAAGGGTTCTATGGGAAGGGAGCAGAAGGTAAAGAAAAGATTTTATCTGTTTAGAGTCATATGGCTTTCGATGGTCACCTTTTCTTCCAGTATACACTGGTTTTAATGTATATTAAAAATCTATTGAATATTTATCACTATGTGTAAAATTCTGTCCTAAAAGGAATATATGTATGTATCAGGAGTGAGGGTGACAGAGAAACCCAAAGGGTGATTAAAAAGTGATGGAGACTCATGGAGAAGAGAATGTGAGTGGAGATATGTCAATCATTGGCAGAACATGGGATTAACATTCCATGTTCCACTGGTGTTAAAGCACAGAATGAGTTTAAATACTTAGAATTCTTGTGGAACTACCTGTGTCTGGGGACAGGAGAGAGAGATGGATGAAGAGAATATTTTAAAATTCTGTGCTAGTAACTTGATTAATGGTAGATATTCAAGACCGAAAGGAATATCTTTTTGAAAATAAGAAAACATAAATGGACACATTTATGGACAACAGTACCCACAAAATGTAACCAATAGCTATACCTTTCTTCATTGTGACTTAATTGTATGGACCAAGAGGCCCTGGTCAATAGCTGAGTTTGCACATAGCTTAATGACTCACAGATCCTGAAAGCCAAGCATTCTACTGAAGTGCTCTTCTACTAAGTCTATCACAAGCCATTTATTGATCAGTTGAATGCCTTCATTCAGTAATTCATTCATTTATCATTTATTTAGCTACTGACTCATTCAGTAAGTAAATGGAGTAAAGCAGTAATAAGATAGAGTGGAATCAGCAAAAGCTGATTAAATCATTTATTCTTCACATTTAGAGTGTGTTTCATATGCCAGGCACTGGGCCTGTGATTAATAAGTAATGCTCCCTTTCCTTCAAGCAAGTCACACTATAAAAGAGGGCTGTACATAAACACATATTTGAAAATTGGAATGAGAGATACAGTATACATACTTTTGCATAATGCAGTGAGGTCCAGTGGAAGGAGGGACCTACATTTTTGTGGGGCTCAGAAAGGACTTCAAAAAGGTGACATAACTATGGTATGTTTAGAGTGAAGAAACAGTATGGCAAAAGCACAGAGATAAAGATAACATTGTCACAACTGAACAATCCAGTAACAAAATGAATTTCAGGGAAGTGAATATAAAGTCATCAAAATAACCAAATGAATATGGTTACTTTAAAATGTCATTTTTTAGTGAAGCTATTTTGGTCATAAATAAAATATCCTATTTATTGTCTGCAATCTTACCTTTTATAAGAATGTGAAGGCGTCCATTTAAACTACTACCATTCTTACACAGAACTGTTATGGGGTGTTTCCACATATGTTAAGTAAAATTTTATTCAGATAATTTTAGTGCTTTTCATGAATTTTCTCCTCTCCTGAACTGTGATTTCTTCAAAAGCAGAAATGTAGGATTACTGTACTGATTAATGATTTCCCTCTTGTCACAACAGTTTTTCCCCACTGCCTGTCAGAAAAAAAAGATAACTTTTGTGAAAATATTTAGTTAATGGCTAAGAACTTAAACAGAAGTTTATCAATATTATCATGAATTTAGTGTATAACTTAGCCCAATTATATGTCTCTTGTCATAGGTGAGAGTGTGTCAGTTATACTCAATAAGACACAGTCTCACCTATGATAAGAGAACTAAAAACCTGAATTAAAGAGACATTTTCATTGCCCATAAAGCAAAGAAGGGAAAACAAATAAAAAGAACTCTTGTAATCACCAATCCACAGAATGACCTTCAGTTTATGGCCTCACCATGCCAGACATCCCATTAACCACAGGTAGAGCAAGGAAAAATAGCAGTTACAACTCTCACTGCATATTTCGTGGAGATGAACGTAGAGTAAATGAGAAAATATTAGTAAAACATTTTAAGCTGCTTTGTAATTTAAGCTGCTTTGTAAGGCTTAAAATACAGAGCAATATTATTAGTCATTTTAATGAGTTGGGAATTTTTACTGCTTGAGAAAGTTTGAATTATGCTGGTCCTGCTTTGCTGTATGTTCTTTGCAGCACCACAAAGATATTTTAAGCTACTAACTTTCTATTATCTCTGAATATTGGGGATGTGGCTCTGTACTTAAGAATTCCAAAGGGAGAGTTTGATATTGAATAGCTTTTGAATTCCATGGCTACGGGTGGCTGTGGTGAGGTGAATTATTTATTATTGCCATGTACAAACGAAAGTCACAATGAAAAAGGCAAATGCTGAACTAGAAAATAGAACCTTATGGTTGGGTTGGTGGCTGCAGAAATTCCAGGACAAACCTTTTTATTATAATAACTCAGCAGTTCTTCTTCCCTTACTCTCTCAAGCAATAAAAGGCAAAGCAAATCATTACAGGTTCAACCAAAGAGCAAAGCTTTGGAGGATGACAATCCACTCTTCATTTCACATAACTGCAAAGAGTTATCTTGGAGCCCTGAATAGTAAGGCAGTGTTAAGCTTTTCTTAGGGAACTAGATTTTACCAATCTATTTCAGAAAGTGAAACTTCAGGTCTAAGTTTGTGTGAATATATTCAGCGGGGCACACTTTACATTTTCCTCTGGCAGATATACCAAAGTTGGTAGGGCTGCTAGAAGAAAAGAGGCTTTGTAGTAAGAATATTTCTTATTATTTTAAGGGCTGTAACACACAGTACTAAAAGGGTTTCTCCTTTGTGAATCTTCCTTTTTGAATCACATTGAAAATATAACAACTAGCATAAGAACTTCCCCCATGTTTCCTTGCCTTTAAGTTTCTAAAGATTTTGGCGCTCACCCTTTTTATATGGTCATTGGTCACATTTCTGTATCAATTGGATCATGTCTTTTTTCCCATTATGTACCCTTCCATCTTCCATGCTAACTTACAACATCCACATTGATACCATTAACTTGGCTTCACATAGCTTTGACCTTCCCGAATCAGGAGAACTTTCTTTTGCTTCCCTTAACCGTCTCCCATGACTGATCACCAGACCACATCATCTCTCAGACTGTGCTGTTTCTGAAACTGTAAACCCTATATCTACACCTGTTCCTTAAATGTGAGTCTTCCTTAGAGGTATGTTCTCAGCCCTATTCTTTCTGTTCTTGACTCACTTCCTGGCTTATGTTATTCAGGACTACAGTTTGGGGTACTAACCCACCTCATATTCTAACATATATAAGCACACTCTTGCTGCACACACACACACACACACACACACACACACACACACACCTATACACCTTGTGGCTTATAGTAGTTTGTATGTCTAGTCATGATCTTCTTTGCTTTAATCTTACTTGGGGTTTATTGAGTTTAGGAGGCTTACAAATTTTAACTTTTCATAAAATTTGGGAAGTGTGTGGTCATAATTTAAATTTTGCTCTCTGCCCCATGTCTGTCTCCTATCTTTTGGGAATTTCAGTTACTGCTCTATTGGAAGGTTAAAAATTATTCCATGTATTACTGATGGTCTTGTTTTTCTTCATTTTTTAAAATTTGTTCTTCATATCGGATAATTTCTACTTGTCTAACTTTGTGGTCACTGATTATTCTGCCATCTCAAATCTGCTATTGTGTCCTCTAGTGATTTTCTTTTTTTCATTTCAGGTATTGTGCTTTTCAATCTCTAGAATTTTCACTATCTCTTTCATAGTTTCCATTCTCATTGATATTTCCTATTTACTCACACTTAGCAATTTTTATTTATTATTTAAACATACCTTCCTTTGATTATTTGAACCTATTTATTATACATGTTTTGAAGTCCTTTTTGCTAAATTCAAAATCTGTGCCTACTCAAAGTTTCTATCGATGTTTTTTTTTTTGGTGGGGGGGCTGGTCTTTTGTATATTATATTTTTTGTTTGAATATTAAACATTGTAGACAATACCGGGTAGCAACTCTGGATTCTGTTTTGTCCTTCAGAGGGTTATTAGTTTTGTTTCGTTTGCTTTGCTTTAATAATCAGTTAACTTGCCTGGACTCAACTGCAAAATAGTGCGCAGCCACTAACATCTCATATCAGACTTTTTCTTGTGCTTTTTTTTTTTCTGTCTACCTTTCTGAGGTCTTTCATTCAGCTCTATTGTTTAGTGATTATGCAATTATTTATGCAGAGGTTATGTTGAGACACCTCAAGCCAGAAAGGTTTCCACTCTTTGCCACCTGAGCATTGCTCAGGTTGAAGAATGCACTCAAAGATGCAGCATATTCACAAGTCTTTCCAGGGGTTCTGTTTTCACAGTGCTCCCTAACATCTCCTCACACATGTACAGTTTAGAACTTGTTCAGTTTTGTGTTTATTGTCTCAGCACTTTGATATATGTTTTCTCTGTGAGTGAGCCTTTCTCACTTTAACAATATCATTCTTTAACACTTAGCTGCTTTGTTGGTTACCCCTAAACTATTCAGTAAGTCTACTACCTCCATTCCTCCAGCTGGCAACTCTATGAGTTGGGGAGAATGGGAGTATCCTTGGTTAAAAAAAAAAAAAAATGGTCTTTTTACTTAATGCAGTAGGTAGTTTTCATGAATAAACATTTCTCACGTTGTTGCTGGTATTTGGCCACTTTTCAGTGCCCTGAATTGATTGTTTTTACTATTTTTGTCTATATTTTTAGATTCTACAGATTAGAGTTGCCTGACTTCTTCATGCTGCCCTTAAAAATGTACAGCCCAGATTACTATTTTAAAATAAAAATATTTAATCTTCAATTTTATTGAAAATTTGCTTTCAGGTGCAAAAGAGAATCACTTCATCCCCAAATTCCTTAATGGCTAAATAATTATTATGATTATTAATTATATTAATTATATTAGTTATTATTATGATTAGCAAAAATAGTGACCTGGTTATATTACAGGTAGGAAAATATAAACAAGATATAACCATTAATTTTTATAAATTTTAAATTTTATGCTTTACTCATCTATTTGAAAAGCACTTTTACAGTGCTGATTTTTCTCCAAAGAGCTACTTTTGGAATCCATGACCACACAAACTCACTTAGCATTGCAAAACAACCACCTCTAGGAGCCTTCCCTTCCTTCCTCTGGACATCTCTGCAACTCACACCTGCTGCAAACATGTCTGCCTCTGGGTTGTCAAAATAAGCTCCTTAAAGCAAAGGACATGAAATCTTTGTTTCTGAATTGTAGCATAGTTTCCCAAATAGAGAAGATACTAAATAGACCACTATAGGGGATCAGTTTTCACCTCATCGATGTATAAGACTTTATTTTTAGTCATTTTACTCATGTTGCTCATGCTCTGCATTTACCAGCACAAGTTTCTAAAAAGTATGTCCTAGTTCTGGGGCAGGATGATGAGAGATCTTAGGACATGGGTCCCAATTTTTGGTTCAAAATATGTGGTCAAGCAAATTATTACTATGTATTGAAAAGAGAGTTCAAAAACTATAAAGCTATTTAAGATTTTGTAAACTTAGAAACTTTCTAGTAGATAACAGTAAAGATCTACCACCTCTTTTATTGTTACTTTTTATGTCTCATTTTACTTATACCTAAAAGAAGGACCTTTTATCTAATTAAGTTGAGGCAATATGTTGCCATATCTGAGTGAAACTCACAGAAAAATATTCATACATATTTTGGGAAGCAGAAATAGCATAACGGTTATCAGCATCACATGTAATGTTTTTGACATAATTCAGTTGTTTTTTTCATTCCCCCAACCTGTCACTAACTTGACATCACATATCTCTTTTGTAGTGTTTTTCTTAGTAAAACGAAAAAGGGAAGCTTTAGCAAGGCAGCAGTAAATTGCTTTTTAAAAATTGCGTTTTGGCAATTAACTTTTCCTTGTATTACGAAAAGCATGTATTGATACACAAGCAAATTCCTGTGTGTTCCCTCTTTCAGTATTAAAGCCATCTAAGAAGTTTTAGTTGTACTCTTTAGGCTAAATTCTCTGTAAACATGTCCCTATTAAGATCAATTGCAGTGCCTTTCTCTTGAAAGGATTCCAAATAGACAACAGTAAATCATGCAGCTAGCTTTCCAATATTGCAAATCTGCATAGGAATAACAGTAAACAGTAGATTGAAAACAGTTCTCTGAAACTCTAGAGAATAAAATCAATTCAGAGGACATGCAATAATGAGCTACACTGCAAAGCTGGGATTAGGGAAGATAACGATGGCTGGGGAACAATATTTGACAGTTTTTTAGATTTATTTTTTATTGCAGCATGGTTAATAATTTTCTTTGAAAATACTGATCAAAATACAATTGAACATGTTTCACATCAAAATGTAGCAGAGACAAATCAATGCAAATACCCATTGTCACATTTGTAACCCCTGCCTCACACAGTGTCCTTTCAATAGCAATAATATTCAAGTCCTGTTATTTTTTTAAATTTGACATTAATAAACTACTAGAAATTGGCATGTATGAGATAGGGAACTTTTTTTGTTGTTTTTTACACATTAATTAAAGACATTTCATCAGCTTAATTTTTGGCCACTACCTTAGCTGAACGTTACTCTTTTATATTTTTCTTTTAGTTTTGTTTGACCCCCCCCAAAAAAATCACCAAAATTTTAAAACTGAAGGTTGATAATATTTCAAAACTATGCATGTTAACATCTTTTCCAACAAAAATTATTTCAAGTGGTGCCAAAGAGAACATTCCAATTTTTAAGAAAGCTACAAAAAATTAAATTTTTAATGTTAAAACAGATAGTACCTCAGGCTGAGTGCTAAACTCTTTTCAATCAAGATCAAATCGAAAACAATTCCAAAGAATAGTGAATCCAAAAGTAATGCTTTTGCTTTCTAACGCTATTAACATCATTAAGTAAGTTTAAATCAGTTTCCAAAATGTAATTCTGAGTTTAGTTCAAAGAATTCTTGATAATGTAAAAAACAGACTAGTTGGTCAAGTGTGTATGTAAGCTATCATTAATTTAGTGATCCAGCTAGAAATTTTATTTATTGTTAGCAGCTTCCTACAATCTTTAGAGGTTGAAATGAGAAAATTCTTATTTATCTTTATTAAATAATCTCACAACTCACAATTACTCCATAATGCAGGATTATAGATTATCACATATGCTTAGTTAATGAATGAAAATTTCTGAAACTGAGATTTCACAGTGTTAAATTAACAATATTGAGTTACGTCCCTGATTTGTAGTCTACTACACAAAACTGTTATTTGAAAATTTCACTATGTTAGACAGAGGCTGGTGAGAAAACTCAGGCAAGGTAAAAAAAATTCCAACTGAGCAAAGCCAATACACCCTGAATAATCCACATTTGTTTGTTTTGTTTCATTTTCCTATTAATATAGTCTCATACTTCTTAAAGGAATAGATCTAAGAATTTTGAATTAGCCATTCTTCTTTTCCTTCTACTTTCTAAAAGTAAATAGATAGATGAATAAATAGATTCTAAAATAAGATTTAACAAATGTAATATATGCAAGGATTCCAGAAAAACTTTTGCTCTCTTGAAGTTTGTATCATAAACAAAATCACCACAAAGCATCATTACCATTCCCCTAACCGCAAGAGAATCTGTATATATGTTTGTACTGTTTTAGTGTGTATTTAGTTTCATTTTTGTTTTTCTGCTGGTCTTACATCTGTGACCACATCGTTGTCTCCAACTAATGTTTTACTTGTTAGAGCATCATTTCTGCAAATAGCACAGCATGGTTTTTCAGTCCATGAGTACAGTGTTTACCGAAAAGGGGTATTTTCTGCTCTGATAATTTTCCTGCCCAGACAGAGTCTAACAATAAACATTTGTTTTACTCCCGATCTCCACAACAGAAGATGTCTGCCAAAATTGTGGTTGTGAAAAGCCGTTCCTCAGAAAGGGATAAGGATATAACCATGGATTTGATTGTGTGCTCTAGTCTATAAAATGACTCAGAATCACGAACCATCAGCTAAACTTTCCCTTCCATTTTTTTCTTGCCTTCCATCTAATAAACAAAGCATGAACTTTTTTTGGGAAAAAGCAATAGAGGACTTTATCAAACAACTCTTAGTTATAAAATTGTCACTCAATGTTAATACATTTTGTTGTAATGAAGATGAGAAAGGAAATTGCTGACTAATTGAGAGAGATGTGTTATCCTCTAAGTCCTTTTCTGCTTAAGACATTGCATGAATGACACCGCCTCTAAAAATTTTGGACTCTTTGAGATATATATAAAAGAATAAAAAGAATTATTTTTCCCTCCACCTGATACTTTTAAATAAATATAGTACACCTGACTAGGTCCTTATAATTAGAGAGTTAGAACCTTTGAGGCCCACTACTTCTAATCTTAGTGGTTAGATGGTAGGAAGCCAGAGTACATGGAAGGTCAAACACTCATATTGGCAATGATATAAAAGAATCAAATGATAGATTATAGAATAATAGAATACAAATCTCAAGGTTAGAAAAGACTTCTAGATCAAAATCCCATCTATTTCTTAAATCTCTACTTGTACCTTTCTGCCCTATCTTTGCTGCTATAAAAGGTTGAATATTAGTCATCTCCTTCATCATCTTATTCCATCTTTGAATATCTCATCTTTTAATATTATTCTATAAACTGAGTTGTATCTGTTAATGATGAAACAAACATCTTATTGGTCCCAATTCTACTTCATGTGATAATACAGTATGAGCACACTATTTTTTCCATACGATAGTCTTTTTTTTTTTTTTTTTTTTGTGGTACGTGGGCCTCTCCCGTTGCGGAGCACAGGCTCCCGATGTGCAGGCCCAGTGGCCATGGCTCACGGGCCCAGCCACTCCGCAGCATGTGGGATCTTCCCGGACTGGGGTACGAACCCGTGTCCCCTGCATCGGCAGGTGGACTCTCAACCACTGCGCCACCAGGGAAGCCCATATATGATAGTCTTTTAAACATTAGAAGAAAACTGCCAGATTTCTGGTTATGTCCTCTCATCTAAATGCTCTAAATTAGCCATCATTTCAACTCTGTCTCACTTCATAAAGCATCTCATTCCTGGTTGTTCTCTTTGGCACTTGGTCCAGTGTACCACTTCACATGTGCCTGGAATTGAACACAGTTCTCCAGATTTATCAAGGAAGAAAATTAGAAACAATGCTTTCCTATAATTAGGATTCAGATACACTATTGTATCTGCTGGTTTATACTGTTATTCAAGTCTTCTATTTTTATGTTGATTTTCTCTTTAGTTGCTCCATTCATTATTGAAAGGGGAGTATTGAAGTCTCCAAACATTTTTAGTTGAACTGCATATTTCTTCCTTCAATTCTGACCACTTAATACTACCACATCAGTGGTTAGGGTTTCATTGTATGAATTTTGGGAAGACACAAACATTCAGTCCCTAACAAAAATCTATGAGAAACCCCACTAACATCATACTTCATGGTGCAACTGTGAATGTTTTCCACCTAAGATTAGGAAAAAGAAAGAAATTCACTCCCACCTTTTCTGTTCAATACTGTACTACAGATTTTATGCAGGAAAACTAAACCAAAAAAAAAAAAAAAAGGAAAAAAGCATCCAAATTGAATGGAAAATTTAAATCTTTGTCTATCTGCAGATGACATGATACTGTATATAAAAAATTCTAAGGACAACAGCTCAAAACACTTAGAGATGATAAACAGATTCAAGATTAAATGATAACAACTGATATATAAAATTCAATTGTATTTCTATATATTATCAGTGAACAATCAAAAAATAAAATTAGGAAAACAATTACAATAACAAAAAATACGTAAGAATAAATTTAATGAAAGAAGCTCAAGACTTGTACACTTACAACTACAAAACATTGTTGAAAGAAATTAAAGATGATCAAAATGAAAAAATATACATCTGCGTTCAAGGATTGAAAGACAATCTTGTTAGTATGGCAAATTTATCTACAGAATCAACCAATTTGTCTCAAATGCTTTTTGCCCCCTAACATTGACAAACTGATCCTGAAATTTCTGTGGAAATACCAGGACCCATAATAACCAATACAATCTTGAAAAAAATTAGAGGACTCACTTTCCAATTCAAAATTTAAGACGGAACTATCAGGAGTTTTAAAAATAATCAAGACTATGTGTACAACCATACAGATAGATATATAGATCAATGGAATAAAATTGAAAGTCCAGAAATAAACCCACACAGTAATGGTTCATTGATTTTCAACAGATGCCAAAACATTTCAAGAGTGAGAGAATAGCCTTTTCTACAAAAGTTGCTAAGAGAACTGGATTTCTACATGTAGAAAATGCAGCTCGACCCCTACCTCATTTCGTATAAAAAATTAACTTAGAGTGGACCAAAGAGTTAAATTTAAGTGCCAAACCTATAAAATTCTTAGAAAAAAACATAGGTAAAAAACCATAAATCTTCACTATTAGTTATTGATTTCTCAGATAATTATGAAGCGCCAACAACCAAAGCAAAAGTAGGTAAATTGGACTTTATCAAAATTGAAACTTTTTGCATATTTACTGCTACTACTACTACTACTAATAATAAAGGTAAGCGGAAACTTTGGGAAGTGATGGGTATGTTTATGATGTTGATGGTAGTGATGTCTTCATGGGTGTACGTTATGTCCAAACTCGAGTTGTATACATTAAATATGTACAGCTTTTTAAATGTCAACCATACTTCAATAAAATACCTAAAAAAGAAAAAAAATTGAAACTTTTGTGCTTCAAAGGATATTATCAAGAAAGTGAAAAGACAACCAACATAACAGGAGAAAATATTTGAAAATCATATATCTGATAAAGGGTAGTATCCAGAATATATGAAGAGCAGTTAAAAATCAAAGACAAACAACCCAATTTAAAAACGGGCAAAGGATTTAAATAGACATCTATTTAAAGCAGATATACAAATGAAAACGCATGAAAAGGTGCTTAACATCACTATTTATTGGGGAAAAGCAAATCAAAACCGCATGGAGGTACTACTTCACTCCCACTAGGATAGCTACAATTAAAAAGACAGGTACTGGGCTTCCCTGGTGGCGCAGTGGTTGAGAGTCCGCCTGCCAGTTCAGGGGACACGGGTTCGTGCCCCGGTCTGGGAGGATCCCACCTGCTGCGGAGCGGCTGGGCCTGTGCCATGGCTGCTGAGCCTGCGCGTCCGGAGCCTGTGCTCCACAACGGGAGAGGCCACAACAGTGAGAGGCCGCATACCGCAAAAAAAAAAAAGACAGGTACTGTCATGAGTTGGAGAAGATGTACAAAAATCGGAACCCTCACACATTGCTAGTATGAATTTAAAATAATGCAGTTCCTTTGGAAAACCACCTGGCAGTTCCTCACATGATTAAGCATAGAGTTATCATATGACCCAGAAATTCCGCACTTAGGTATATAATCCAAGAGAATTGAAAACATGTTAACACAAAAAAGTGTAATTGCACATTCATGGCAGCTTTATTTATAATAGTTAAAAAATGAAAACAACTCAAATATTCATCAACAGGTGAATGGATAAACTAATGTGGTATATCTGTACTATTTGATATTATTCATTCATAAAAAGGAATGAGGTATTGATTCAAATTAAAACATGAATGAGCCTTGAAAATAGTATTCTAAATGAATGAGGCCCAAGACCAAAGGCCACATATTGTATGAGTCTGCTTATATGAAATATCGAGAAGAGGCAAATCGAGAGACAGAAGCAAGCAAGATTAGGGGAGGGGCAGATGGGGAGTGACTGCTAATAGATAGGTATGAGTTTTCCTTTTGGGGTGATGAAAATGTTCTGGAATTAGATAATAATGATGGCTGCATGAATACATGAAAAAGCACTGAATTATATACTTTAAAAAGTTGAATTTTATGGTATATGAATCATATCTCCAAGCTGTTCTTGCTGATAAAATATTTTTGGTGTGTATTTAAATATTCCTTCATACCTTTACTAAAACATAAACCTGTCGACAGTTATGGAGTTCTTTATTTCAGATATACTTGCATTATACATAGATGCTGAAAGAGATACTCTACATAAGGAAAGCCTTTTTTGGGGGGAGGGGGGGTGTTCCTTGGCCTTTCTTCAAAGTAGTTCTTTTAGATTCCACATTAGGGAAATGTTTCTGGTCTCTAGTATGCTCTAAAAATTGCTCTTCTAAAAAGATTTATAATGTCAAGAATTACATAACTCTCTTACGGAGTACTTTATACTTTTTATGGTCTTTCTCAAGTACAAAGATAAAGAGAAAGCTTTTATTATGGCCTTTTGAAAGAACGATTTAGTTAGTTCCTGACAAGGGCCAAACTGAACAAATGATCCTACATGCAGAGTACAGGTTTATCTTCAGTGACATTATTTAAACACCATGTAAATTTTACCATTCTAACATTTTATATGCAAAGTAATATAGGATACATTTTCCCTCATTTCTTCTCCCCATACTAATAAGCTTAGTATAATGGAATGGAGAATGTGTACCTTTGTTACTTACTTAATGCTTGTAATACGAATAAAAAACATAGTAAGGTAGGGGAAAACAAGTTTTATCTGTCCAATGCATTTGTGTGAATATTAGTGCTGAATAATCTAATGTAAGGAACAGTAAATTGGTAAGAAAGAGCTAGACAGGTTATAATCATTGTTATAATTTAATTTTTTCTACACCTATGTTTAATTTTGATGATGATGCATCTCAAAATGTTCATATCTGAATATTTCCCCCAGACTCTGCTAATATAAAATTGTCCAGGGTACTGAGGACTGCTCTTTTAAATATCCTTGGTACTTGAATTTATTTTCTAATAAAATAATAATATATTTAACATGAAACTAGATTATATAAATACAATGCATCAGGCAGTTTGATTAATCATATATTCCTATGGAATATGGGATTTTTCCAGGAGGACAAAAGAGCAGCTCCTACCCCTTGTGATATTCTATACACGGATATAAATATATATTTATTAATGAATTAACATATGAAAAATCCTAAAATTTTCTGTTAAGCCTTTTAAATATCCAGAAATTTACTTAACATGGAATTTTTTGTAAGCCAGAATTCTTGATTGTGGTAGGATAATCTCTAGAAAATATATTAGGATCTCTGCAAGGCTGGGTGTATAGCATTTTCAATATATCTCTTCCTTACTTTCATAAAACCTACAGAAGGTGATGTGCAACAAAAATCATGTCATCAAATAAAGTTATGTTGAAAATAGTGCGAGGAAGTCTTATAAAGGGTGTGAGTTAAATAGTTCTGAAGCCGTTAAAGACCCTCATCACCTAATGACTAGACTGCTGAAACTGTCTCCAAATATGATTCTTACCCTCTAACCTAGTCCACCTCACTCATTCTTTATACGTCTGATAAATTAATCTTCCTGAAATACTAGTTTTTTATAAGACCTGTAAAATTGTAAAATAATGATCACAGTGCTTACATAACAATTTTCATATACATTATCTCATCTAACCTTTACAATAGCCCTAAGAGGCAGGCAGGACAGATATTATTGTATCTTTAACGAAGAAGAAAACCAAGATACAGGGATATAAAGTTACTTATCAAATACAAATAGGTTTAAGGGGAAAAGAGTGGAAAAAGACATATCAGGCAGACAGTAATCAGAAGAAAGTAGACTCCAGAGCAATAATCATCATATATTTTATGATGTTAAAGGGTCAATTCACGAAGAAGCCATCATAATCTAAATGTGTACACAGCTAACAACATAGCTTCAAAATATATAAAGTGTAACCTATTAGAAATAAAAGAAAAAATAGTCAATTACAGATAATTTGCAGACAGTTAGTAGTCACAGTTATAGTAAGGGCCTTCAATAATGCTCTCTCAGTAGTTGATATAGCAAGTAGAAAATTAGTAAGGGTGTAGAAAACCTGAAAAACACTAATTGCATTTATAGAGCACACAATAGCAGAATAATTCACCTTCTTTACAAGATCACATGAATCATTCACCAAGACAGACCATATTTTGGGCCATAAAATACATTAAATTTTAGAAATTGAAGCAAACTGTGCTTCCTGGACCTTGTAGAATTAAAATATAAGTGGGTAGTAGAAATATATATGAAAAATCTGAAAATATGTAAAAATTAAACCTTACACTTGTAAATAACCCATTGCTGAAAGAGAAAAACACAAGAAAATTAGAAATATTGAGTTGAATGAAAATAACACACAGTATTTCAAAATGTGTGAGATGCTGTTTAAAGTAGTGCTTAGAAGGAAATATGTAGCATCAAATACTCGATTAGAAAAGAAGAAAAGTCAGATATCAGTAATCTAAGCTTCCACCTTAAACAATTACTAAAAGGAAGTAAAGTAAAGCCAAAACAAGCAAGAAGGAAGGAAATAGTAAAGATGCAAGCATAAATTAATGAAATTGAAAACAGAAAATCAACAGAAAAAAATCAATAAAACAAAAGTTTTTTTAAATAAAGTTAATTAATAAACAGACAGCCAGACCAATTTAAAAAAAAGAGAGAAAGAGAAGATACAGATTATCAGTATCAAGAATTTTAAAAAAGGGGAAAACTCAAAAGACTCTGAGGTTATTAAAATATGAGAAATATTAGGAAATATATGTCCTTACATCCTATAACTTAAAGTGGGCAAATGCCTTGAAATCTATGAAGTACCAAAGTTCACGCAGAAATAAATAATCCAAATAGTCTATGTGTATTAAAGAACTTGATCTATAGTTTAAAACTTTCCAAAAATGAAAACTCCATGCATAAATGACTTCACTGGTGAATTCTTAGAAATAATATAAGTTTTATACAAACTTTCCCTAGAAATAGAAAAGGAAGGGATATTTCCCAATGGATTTTATGACGGAATAATTACCCTGCTACCAAAACCAGAAAAAAACATTTCAAGATAAGCCAACTGTAGGCTATTATATGATCTCTTGAGCATAAACACAAAATTTATCAAGACGATTTTATTAAGTAGAACTCAGTGACACATAATATGGATAATAGATCATAACAAAGTATGTTTCATTCTGGACATGCAAGGTTCATTTAACAGTTGAAAATCAAACAGTGTAATTTGCCATATCAATGTACAAAGGAAGTAAAAACAGAATCATTTCAATAGATGCAGAAAAAGTTTAACCCCCATTCATCACAAAAACTCTCAACAAGTGAGGAATGTGAGGGAACATCTTAAGCTTTATAAAGGGCATCTACAAACAAGCTGTGATTAACAATAAAGTATGTTTATTTACCAATTAAAAGATGTTAAGTTGGTTTCTGTTTTTGCCTATTATGCATAAAGTTTCTATAAATATTCACACGTGAATTTTTGTATGTACCTATGTGTTAATTTCTCATGGGTAGATACCTAGGAGTGAATTTTCTGGCACATATGATAAATGCATGTTTAACTTTTTAGAAACTTCCAAATTTTCCAGTTTTGCATTCCCACCAGCAATTTCTGAGCATCTGAGCTCCACATCCTTGCTGGTACTTGGTACATTGTGGAGAACAATCCTACAATATCCCACTGTCTTTCAGTATCTCGTAGAGATCATTGCTTCAAGGAGTTTTTAATCCCTCCAGGAGGGATATTTATACTGAGCGCTGTGTGGCAGTCTGTTTGCTGGGCTCTTATGTGATTGCTCGCAGGCTAGATCTCTCAATTTCAGGAGACGCTACGTTCCTGTTCCTTTAGATAATTCTCTGCTGTTGTCTGCTCTTTAATCTCTGATATCTTTTCCTGAATGGTGGCCTTCAACAGAACTTCCTGGATGTTATTAAATGTAGTGAGGAGACTTAGAAACAACTGACAACTGGCCAGTGATTATAGTTCTAATAGCAGCACAGCCTCCTCTTGTATTCCTATATCACTTGAAATAGTTGGATGAAACTTCTACCAGGTATCACCTATGAAAGGTACATGGTCATTCTAAAAGTAACAAACCCCTTTCTTTAGATGTATTTTATGTTTTTCTACAGGTTACCAGGTAGTTATTAAATAATAAGAAGAAAGAACTTAAACCAATCTTTTCAACTCTCTCCAGAAGATGGAGTATCTTTCCTCAAAGGTTATTTCAGACTCCAAGGGGGTAAAATATTCAGATACTTGTTATTGCAAGTTCATAAGACACTGTAGCTTATTATGCATATTCAGAACATTTACAGATAAAACGAACAATGGCATAGAGCATTGCTCTTTTTCTTTGTGAAGAAATGTCACTGTCCAACTTTGAGAATACTTTAGAGAATTATGTGTAAGTAATATAAAAATTATTGACTTAATTTGTTTTTTGGGGGGAAAACTATATGTAGTTAGAAGTTTTATTACATCTTTTTTATGAAAATATAAGTATTCTCTTTCTATTGAATTGTTAATCATGGTTATAATGCTGCTACTAACATTTGTATGATACATATTTTCTAATATTGCTGGAGATTTTTCAATGTAAAACTTCAAACAGACGTTTAAAAAATACACTCACTAGCAAAAATATATATATATTCTTTTAAGGATTTTTCAATACTGCCTGAAACTTTTGAATTAAAAACTTCTACTCTTACATGTACAAAATAGATATATGCAGTAGCAGAAATCTTGATTTTTGGATCAAAACATACTGTTATCTCAAAAATTTGGCCGTTAATTTTTTCTTATTTTATGGAGTAACAAAGACTTGTGAAATGCGCGGAGATGAAGAAATATCAATGGTAGCTATTTTCTTTTTTTTCCTTAAATTCTTAATCAAAGGAACTGATGATACTGATGAAAATGTTGACATTTCAGGTACTGTGGCAGCTGAATGCTTTTCTGACAAGGGTCACTTAAGCCTGAGATCGGTGCAGCAGATTAATTCTGTTGGACAAAGGCAGATGTGGAAGGGGAAGAAGTCAGTGCCTTAGTTAGTTCCCCTTCAGTCCGTGTGTTCTCTAGTTGTCTTCATGTCTAAAAACTAGTGTCCCAAATTAAGTTGTGAGCTGCTTGAGAACAAGGGTTTTGGCTTCCCTGATTAGCCATATTCAGTGACCTTCAAATATTGGTTGAATTGAATTGTAGGAGTTTTTCCATCAGTACCATTGCAGGGTGTGAGAGGTTAAGGTTTTGCTTCAAGCAGGCACCTTCATTTTTACAGGCAAAGACCCCTCCAACTGTCCACAGTTACTGGCAACCACTTTTTCACCAAATCTGGTGGCCTTTTATCACTTCTCATTCTCCTTACTCTCTGCAATATCTAGCACTGTTTTCCAGTTCCACCATCTTGCAACTCTGTCTTCTCTTGGTCTCCATAACATCACACCCACTGAACATTCTTCTATTTAATGAGCTATTTCCTTTTGTCTCTTAAACATAGCTCTCCCCTAAGACTCCATCCTCTGATTGAGTGGAAAGAATGCAATTTTTGGAGCTAGAGCAACTGTGTTTGATTCTAGACTGAGTGATCTCTCTGAGCCTCTATTTTCTCACCTTCACTTAGTCCTTCTCTGGCACTCTTCCTTTTTTAGGAAAGGATCTGAGTTTCTGACATATGTTGTTTTCCTTCTCTCCAAAGAACTTCTTTTAACATTTCTTGCCAGGCAGGTCTACTGACAACAAATTTTCTCAAAATTTGTTTTCTGTGGAAGGTCTTTATTTCTCCTTCACTTTTGAAAGATACTTTTGTAGGATGCAAAATGCTGTCCGGCATTGGTGTTGGTGTTAGTTTGTTTGCTTTTTTCTCTTGGCACGTTAAATATTTCACTTCATTTTCTTCTTGTTTTCATGTCCTAAGATTGTATATTCACCATATCTAGGAAGGGTAAATATCAGATATAAAAAATAACTAAATCTTATAGACAATATTATGGGCATAAAATGATGAAAATAAAA
Organism: Aethalodelphis obliquidens; assembly: GCF_003676395.1. Classification (NCBI taxonomy): domain Eukaryota; kingdom Metazoa; phylum Chordata; class Mammalia; order Artiodactyla; family Delphinidae; genus Aethalodelphis; species Aethalodelphis obliquidens. The sequence goes on along the minus strand of NW_020837969.1, from coordinate 16,136,283 downwards.
GTCAATAAATGAAATATCATTGTGAAAAACATTAACAAAACTAATTTTAAAGTGACTAAACCAGAATATTTTATTCCTTTATCCACCTACAAATGTCCACTTAAACAAACTTTATGCAGTTTTGGCTACCAACCAATTTATTTATATCAGTGAAGTGAGGTTCTTTTTGCCCTGCTTTTCAATACACATGTATTCTCATAAAAGATACATGACTTGAAGCTCTTGTACCCTGGAAGTATTATGATTACTGGAAATGATAGTATATACATAAGAAATATTTAAATTGATCACTGAGTCAGTGCAATACTTTTGTGCCCAACATTGAATTAAAGGACTTATTAAAAAAGCATCCCTTGGGAAAAATTACCCATTCTCCCCTTGTACTCAATCTCTATAAACTCTTCGAAGAAAGGGATCATATATTTAATTATTTGCATGTAGTGAGAATTTTAGAAGGTGCAATAGAAGTTATTCTCTGTTAGGATAGGTTATTAGCGATTCTATTTTTATGAAATTTTGATGCACCTTATGTGAAACACAAAGATGAGATATATTGAAGATGGTAACCAATGTTTAGAATTAAACTCTTAGTCAAGTCTGAGGGATAAATGCTGGCCCTTAATCTCCAGAGAATGTTTCAGGGAGGGAAAAAGCTCTGAGAGGAAAATAAATCAGGATATACCACCTGTACTGGTAATATTGGTTAAGTATCAACAAATTTTATTTATATCAGTGGAGTGAGGTTGTGTGTGTGTAGCAAGAGCTAGAACAATGCTTGCAGGTATAGTGTCACCTTCAAATGGAGATGATCCTGATGATAAGTGAAAGAATGTAACTAAGCCACAACAGTAATCACAACTATCACCTAAAGTCACCATGTTAGCCTGATGGATGGGAATCCCATTAGGTCCTGGGAATATCTCAGGAAGAACAACATGTATTCAAAGAGGAGAGCCATAATGATCCTTCAGAGAACACATGCAACAACTCAGGGCTCTTCAGAGAAGGATGAGACTTAGGAGGTGGGTGTGAGTTTCCTACCTTTAAGCCAGTAAAGATTCAGCCAGGGAACACTATTATGTGCCCCTAAAAATATCATACATTTTAGTACCAGAAGTGCTACCAAGACTTAGCACTGTGTAGCTTTTTGCACACAGTATATGCTTAAAAATACTTGCTGATAATGAGGATATTGGGGTTAGACTAGCTCGATTAGAAGAAAGGAACAAATAATATTACTTTCCAGGATATCTGCCAGGAACAGAAATACTGCCTAGGATACTGTTTACCTGGATTGTGCCAAAGTGGTACAGAAACAACTTAAAATGATTAAAGAAAGAAAGAATAAACACCCTTGGGAGCAGATGGAGAGAGATTTAAGCATGGTGGCAGGAATAAGAAACTGGAAATGTCCACTGTAAACACATTAAAAATGCATTTCAAGGTACAGTTACCATGATACTTATATTTCTATGCATGCTAAAGAAATGTTACAAAATTACGAAGTCATTAATCTGAATTTCGTCAATGAAGGAAATAGTGGGCCCTGTCACTACCATTAGACTAAGATAATAGTACTTCTCATTCATAATCTTCCAAGGGAACTCTAGAAATTTAAGTTATATTTGTAGCAGGAGCTGGAAGTAGACAAACAACAGATTGCCAAGTATAGTAATTGGAATTTCCTTAATGACAGAATTATAGATGCCCAGAACATTGTTGATTGCCTGGCTCACAACTGCCCACTGGCCAAATACCAACTCAGGGCTTGTTGCCAAATTAGCAGCACAAGACTCTGCTGATTCATTCCCTTACCCCAACCTGTAGTCTTTTCATTCTCCATTTTTGACAGATATTTAATGAGGACTTGTGCTTACAAATACATCTTTGTAAACCATTGTAAAAATACACAATTCTGGGATTTTTGTATAGGACCAAACTAAGCATATCAGATTCAACAAGAATGCATGCTGAAAATATCAAACTGTTTGGACATGGCTTAAAATACAATTACATGTTGTCTGTTCTGTTTTTTATCTTAAAAATTTATATTAATATATCTAAGTCCCTAATGTAGAGTTTTCTTCCTTCCGTAATTATTTCTAATTATTCCTACATACATTCCATGTATAATAAATGCTTAGTCCCATTTTAGTTTCTGGATTACAAATGATCATGATTGGCAGAAAAGTTTTCTGAAAATTTTATAAACCATTTTATTTTTGACTCGTTTACAAAGCAAAGAATTCTCAAAATATTCCAGTTTAAAACAAATAAACTACTGTGAGCAGGCTGACCTGTTTTGATATGGGCTTCTCTATATTTTAAGGTATGTTTACCTTGGAATGAGCCTAACTTCTCATAATTCTTGCTGGCCTATTTCCCTGCTGCCACCTCCAACTCCAGGTGTTTATGGAAAAGTTTAGCACTTTAAAATGTTGACTTGTCTGATAACGTCTTCATTCAGTTATTTTAAGCCAAGCAGAAAAGGGGCTGAAGCTGAACACCTGGCAGCTTTACTCTTCTTATTTACTACCATGACTAGAACACACATATATACAGAAATAATCAGCTACCATGTTTCAGACCTTCCCAAGGGTATACTACTGGAAATGGCATATGGTGTAAACAGCATGGATTCAGAGTCAGACTGCCAGAGCTGGAATCCTGACTCTGCTATTTGCTAGCTGACTGGCCTTGGGAAATGTTTTCAGTCTCTCTAAAACACAGGTCCTCAAACTATAAAATGGAGATGCAGACTTCCCTGGTGGTCCAGTGGTTAACACTCCACTCCCAATGTAGGGGACACGGGTTTGATCCCTGGTTGGGGAACTGAGATACCACATGCTGCACAGTGCTGCCAAAGGAAAAAAAAAAAAAGATGGAAGAAAATGGAGATGAAAACAGTACAGATCACATGAGGCCATTTGCAAATTAAATGAGGTAATCAATGTAAAAAAGGTATAGTGTTAGCATAGTGACTGGCACATAGAATACGCTCAATAAATCTTAGCTATTATTACTTTATCCCCACCATTAAAAAAGTTAAGCATTATTCTATAGCTATAATCCACATACTATAAAATTTACCCTTTAAAAGTATACAATTTAGTGGGTTTTGTATCTTAACAAAGTTGTTCAACCATCACCACTCAATCCAGAATATTTTTATCACCCCGAAGAGAAACCTATATGCATTAGCTGTCATTTTCCATTGTCTCCCCCCATCCAGATTCCTAGTAACGCTAATCTGTCTCTGTGGATTTGCCTGTTCTGGACATTTATGTAAATAGAATCATACAATTTGTGGCCTTTGCCTGGCTTCTTTCACTTAGATTATTGTTCTCAAGTTTCATCCATGTTGTGGTATAAATTAGTATTGCATTTTTTTCTTGGACAAATAATATTCCAGCGTATGGATATGCAGTGCCCTGGCTGTGGAACATTCCCCCATATGGAAGCTGGATGCTGAGCTGCTGCTTGGTCACATATTCTTCTTCCTTACTAGGAATAACTTTTCTCCCCTTCTGGGCACACAGTGAACTTTCTTATATTGCTCAGTGTGTGCTCATATGGCACCTGGCCGGCCCACCAGTGTATCTGCTTCCCAAACCTCCACCCATACCTGGGAAAGGAATGGGTCTGGCCTGTAGCAGAAGTGGGATGTGTTTAGTACAGCTCCCATGATGGTTGTCAGGAGGGACTGTGGCCATGGGAGACGGGAACATACTACATACGCTGATTTTTTTTTTTAATTGAAGTATAGTTGATTTACAATGTTAATTTCTGCTGTACGGCAAAGTGATTCAGTTCTCTCTATATATACATTCTTTTTTTTAAATATTCTTTTCCATTATGGTTTATCATTAGGATATTGAATATAGTTCTCTGTGCTACACAGTAGGACCTTGTTGTTTATTCATTCCACATATAATAGCTTACATCTGCTAACTCCCACCTCCCACTCCATCCCTCCCCTCCCCTCTCCCCTTTGGCAACCACAAGTCTGTTCTCTATGTCTGTGAGTCTGATTCTGTTTCATAGATAGGTTCATTTGTGGCATATTTTAGATTCCACATATAAGTGACATCATACAGTATTTGTCTTTCTCTTTCTGACTTACTTCACTTAGTATGTTAATCTCTAGTCACATCCATGTTCCTGCAAAATGGCATTATTTCATTCTTCTTTTATGGCTGAGTGGTGTTCCATTGTATATATGTATCACATCCTTATTTTCCATTCATCTGTTGATGAAGGTTGCTTCCATGTCTTGGCTATTGTGCATAATGCTGCTGTGAACATAGGGGTGCATGAATTATAGTTTTGTCTGAATATATGCCCAGGAGTGGGATTGCTGGATCATATGGTACTTCTATTTTTAGTTTTCTGAGGAACCTCCATACTGTTTTCCATAGTGGCTGCACCAACTTACACTCCCACCAACAGTATAAGAGGGTTTCCTTTTCTCCACACCTTCTCCAGCATCTGTTATTTGTAGACTTTTTAATGATGGCCATTTTGACCATTGTCTAGTGGTACCTCATTGTAGTTTTGATTTGTATTTCTCTAATAATTAGCGATGTATTGAGCATCTTTTCATGTGCCTATTGGCCATACAGATGCTGACCTTGTTGCATCTCTTCTCTTTTCTGTCAGTAACCCATCATTCTGACCAGTGCCTTACATGTTGAGTTTGCCTTGGTCACTCCGAGCCCGTAGAAGCTGCAGTGGGCCAGTCTGTGGGTTTCTGCTCCTGGTGATTGGTAGTGTTATGGCCTTTGCCATCTCTCACACAGTGGCAGGTCCTCACTTGCAATTGGTAGCTGGATCTTCCTGCTCCACAGTTTGCATATGTGCAGATAGAAACAAAATAGATGTAATATTCTTTATATTTAATACTTTCATTATATAGCATAATAGTAATGTTAACTGTCTAGAAAATGTTCTGGCATACAGCTAGAAGCAGTAGCTGAGACTTTCATTAAAAATTCAGACTCCACCATTGGTCTGGGGTGATGAGGTGATTACTAATAGTATTTAAAGTCATTCCTGTGTAAAGATTTCTCCCAGTCATTAGGGCCCTGAAATCAAAACTGTTTATGTCATGTTCACTGGCCTCTAAAATGAGCAGCTTGGTTACCTGTCTGGGTTTACTAATCCAAAGCATAAATAACATCAAAGTTGAAACCATGACTGTAATATTAGTGGTCTTGTCAGAAAGGGCCTGAGTTTGTCATGCATCGAAATGAATCCACCTTGCTTCAGTCAGGCGGAGTTGAGACGCTGATCCAGCGACATGGCCCAAGCAATGTCCTAAAGACTGGAGCTGTCCTCATTACAATTTTCATTCTTTAAGGGTGCCCATATAATGCCTTTAAATTCATTTTTTTTAAAAAAAGGATCTCAACAGTTTTCTTTTTGGGCTTGTTTTCGTCTCAGAAAAGCCTTTAACAAATGGAATTATGTTCAGTGCATGTTGGGGGTTTGTCCAATTGCATCAAGGGTAATCTGATTTTAGGCCCTGAGTGAGCTAAGGCCTGTAGGAGGAAGATACTGCAAGTCTCATTTTTTCACAATGGTCTCCAGCTTTGTGCTGTGTCAGACAGACGGGAGGAGCTGAGAGTGCTTCATCACCCCTCCTAATGTCAGCAGCCACGAAGTTACATCAGGATTATCTTCTACCATTGTGAGCTAAGCTCAGTAATTCAAGTTTGAGACTCAACCACTAACATAAACCTCTATAGCATTTCAATCAAAGTGGAACATTTGACATTTTAAGAGTGGTTATTCAATAAGGAGTTTAAAGACATTTCCACAATTACATACACAACCCTGTAATGGTCTTGTTTTCAACTTTCTTTTTCAAATCTACCATTGAAATAAATGGCATCGTGTGTGTATATAATTTTAACCTTGTGATATTATGGTTTTATTTCTCTCAACAGAGTTAAAAGAGAAGTGAGTTTTTTATATAAATTGAAGAAAATTCTTGTAACATAATCCTACATCCTCATAAAGCCAAAAGTAGTACTGGGGGAAGAGTTAGTTCCAATGATGGAAGATAAGGCATGGATTTACATCTCAGACATTTAACTACTTTCAAAAAAAATCTTTAGACTTTGCTTAAATCATGCCTTGAGACGCTTTATTTCATTGATAAGATCTAATGTCTGAAAACACCCTTTAAAAAAACAATTTGACTAGATTCTAGTGTAGGAATATAACTATAAAAGATGAAGTGATCACTCAATCAACAAAATTTAAATAAATGATTTCTTTGGCATGATATTTCTTGTTCTTAAAGGAATATTTTCATTTTCTTTACATTTGTAGTTCTTTTACATTATTACTATAATAGATGGGTATGAAGATCTTGATTTTCTGAAAGGTCAAAATTTTTTCTAGTTAAACTGTGTTAATAGAAAATTAGCTTTAATTCTGTACATGAGAACTAAGGACTGAGAAGTGGTCACCCTAAAATAGGCTATGGGTTAGGCTATAGCAGACAGTTATCCTGGAAATATCTTAATTTCCAAGACATGATCAGGACCCAGAAAGGTCTTTTTTTCTTATAAAAAGTCTAATCTGTTGGGGCCAGAGAGGTCAGACCCCATAGAACCATATTTACCCTCAGCATCCTGGATAGTGGGCAGATTCCTCCCATCTACTTAGTCTGTACCATTGGCCCTCCATCAAACTGAGATTGTCTTCTGTCATGATCAAATCATAGAGGCTTTAGGTCAAGGAGGTGAAATTTAACATTTCAACCCACCTCTGTCTATGCCGAACTATCTGTGTCATGAAAGAAGCAATGGATTGGAGTAAGGTTAGGGCTGAAAACTTTGGGTAGCCACACCCTTTTGAAAACTTTACCTGGTGCAGACCATAATGATTTATACAAAATTTATCCCTTACTATTCTATCAAATGTGAAATTCACCACTGTTTGTTTCTTTTAGGCTTATAAACTAATCAGTCATTCTTTGGTTTTGAGCTATTCCCTGTGCACTCAAACAGAGCAAGAGTTTTGAGAACGTCTCCTTCTTGTCTTATCAACTTATATTGGAATGCAGATGTATAAAGTGGAGAAAAGAAATAAAATAATGTCTGTTGAGCATCTACCATGTGCTGGGCACTCAGCTTTATATTTTACATAAACAGTTTTATTTAATCTTACAATGAAATTGGATTCAATTATGCCCATTTTGTAGATAAACTGATAATACAAAAGGTGAGGTAACCAGTTCGAGATTATATCATCAGTTTTTGGTGAACTTGAGATATAAACCCTGTCCTCTGTGTTCTGAATGCTAGACCTTTTGAGATTTCCATTTCCCTCTTAATAGTGCATTCTAAATAATAGAATAGAGACTATAATTTATCCTTAGAATACTTAGCAGAACCAAAAAGCATAGCTTATTAAGAGACCTTGTTCCCTCAAAGAATGTTTATTAATTCAGTGGTGGTATGACATTATTTTCTCGATAAATTCTCAAGTTAAGAAAGCTAAGAAAAACAAGTGGGTGGTGATGCCAGGAAAGATATATATATATATATATAAATCTGTGGCATTTTAGTGCCTCTGAGCTCAATGACTTGAAAACAACTTAGTGCTACTTACAAAAATATTAGACAGCAATCATTTACCATGGAAATAAAATAATAACTTTGCAGCAACGGCTTTGTATTTGTATGAGACCATTTGGAAGCTGGAGAATCATTTTCCACATATGAAACATTTTGCTCATTAATGGAAAACATTTGATTCATTGCACATCATAGACCTTTTGGCATTTTGTGTTAGACAAATAAACTTAGGCTCAATTTGATGGAGGGAAAGTTACGTGTAGAGATGCTACTTATGATCAAGTGTGACTGGTACCATAAGGAACAATAATTTGTCAACCTCAGTAAGAATTAAAAACTCTAGGCTCTTAATTCTGAAACGTGACAGGACTTGTATTACACGTTGCTTAGAAATATGGTTGATCAAGTTGATAGGAAGATAGGATTTAAACATCAATGGCTCCTCTGTAGCTTTCATTTTGATATTTTATGAACAATGTTTTTTCTTTGGAACTTTCAACCCTGCTCTTGAAAGCTACAGCACCTATTTTCCTATCTGTATATTGCTAACATATATATTAATTCAACAAATGTGTATTAGCTTCCTACTATGGATCTGGCTTTATGCCGATGATAAAAGCATTGCATATGCTGCAGTTACTCTGGAAGTTTGATGTTCTCATTACAGTTTACAGTTCAGGGCAGATATTTGGGTTGCCACGGACGTATTTGCATTTCTAAAAATGGCAGTTGCTTCATTTCTGTACCATAATTTATGCTCAAGGTAGTTTTGTTGCCAGATGATCTGAAATTTAATTATCCATGAGTTGTGCATGTAAATATTGAATAACTTGTCCAGTACTATCACATTTGTATTATTATAAAATTATATGTTTGATAATTAATGATATAATTTCTAAATTTGGGGGCTTTCTTTTCCTTTTCTAATGTGGGAAAATGAATTTAAATATACTGCTCTTTCAAAAATCTATAAAAATGCTTTGATATAGAAAAAAAGTCTTACTAAAGTCACTTTCTCTCTCCCACCTACAAGTGTGTAGCCAATGTTGGGTCTAGCTTGCTCATAAGTGGGGTTCTATTTCCCTTTTATACACTCTTGCATTCTGAAATCTGCTTTATTTACACTAGTTCTTCTAAAGCTGGCATTCTATTCAAGTATAGTTTGAAGTCACTCACACACGGTCTGGGCATGATGCTCAAATTTGATTTTTTTATTATATATTAATAAAAACCAGAATGTGGGTATGCTTCATTACTCTAGGAAAAAAGGGACTTGTTCAGCAAAGCTTGATGATATTGCTATTTCAAATCATTTTGGTTCGCTTATTAGATATAAGGCAACTTGTAAACTTGTTTAACTATGTGAGAGGAATAGGTACTAATATTTGATTTAAAATATTTCAGAATGCAAGTTTACCCTCTGTATTTTTTTTTAATATTCATACATCAACATTTCTTTTTTTAAAAAATATTTATTTATTTATTTATTTATTTATTTATGGCTGTGTTGGGTCTTCGTTTCTGTGCAAGGGCTTTGTCCAGTTGCGGCAAGCAGGGGCCACTCTTCACCATGGTGCACGGGCCTCTCACTATCGCGGCCTCTCTTGTTGCGGAGCACAAGCTCCAAATGCGCAGGCTCAGTAGTTGTGGCTCATGGGCCTAGTTGCTCTGCGGCATGTGGGATCCTCCCAGACCAGGGCTCGAACCCGTGTCCCATGCATTGGCAGGCAGATTCTCAACCACTGCGCCACCAGGGGAGCCCTACCCTCTGTATTTTAAATTTTCACATTGTAGACTGCATACTGATTTGAACTATCAGGGTACAAAACATAGTTCTTATCTGTGATGCTTTGACCTATTTTTCAAGTCTTGAAGATTTCTTTCTATAATTTTAGGCAACAGGTTTACCCTGCTTATTCTCCCTAAGAATAGATAAAATGTCCTCTTATTAATTTTCTGTATCTGAGGGCAAGTCTGATTTTAGATAGTCCAAAGAAGCATAACACGGCTAGCAATTGATAAAACCAGTGAATTTTGTAGGTTTATAGGTGTAGTCCAACTCTGTCCTCTACTTGTGAGTAAAATATAATAAATGAGCATAGCCAAACCTGGGTTCAAATCCCTGCTTTTCACATATCAGTTGTCTGATTTTGATCAAGTTACTGAGTCTGCATGATCATCTGTTTCCTAATTCATTAAATGGGATTGATAGTTCCTATAAAATCTCTGCACATAAGTGACTAAAAATTTCTCTATTCTGATAGTGTCTCTGTGCAATACCCTATCTATAGATTGGCACACATTTTCTCTGTCTGTTTTGAGTAATCTTGTGCAACTTGGAATCAAATTTTGACTCAAGAAGGACATTTAGAATAGGGAGTAAAGGATAATTCTTCTCCCATTTGTGTCAAGAAGTTCCTATTTCTTGTGTCCTAATGTAGGTAGAAAAGAGAGGCCTAAGACCACCATTTTGAAATAATGTGGTAGAATACTTTAGAATCTGGGGATTCCAGGATAAAATATGGATTGAAGACATTAGTGCCTTAAAGAAGTGAAGGAACTCATGGCTATGAGTATAAGCTCATGGTTGTCCCCCAACCCCAGATCATCTCTCCTTCCAGGGGCTCATTGAAGGTGAACAACATCCATGAGCTCCTCAGTACCTACGTGGAGTCAGATGCCACTACTGGCCTTGATCATACAACCTTGATTCTGTCTTTTAAAAATATAACTGGTAATCCATATTTTTACCACATGTTTACAGAGCCACTGATTACCTTGTATAAGCATGCTCATAAGTAAAATGTTTTGGTTGAAATTTAATTCATTCAAACTATTTATTGAGACTACCTTTATGCTTACTGCACTGATGCATAGCTTATAATTTGGGAGTTCTGAGTTCACTCTATTTAACTCTGAGACATGAACATCTTTTAGTTCTGTTGAATGATGCTGAGAAAGGAAAAGACATGGTGTGTATCATGGGCAGGGTATGTATCATGAAGACTAATTCTGATCAGTGTAAAATAGACAATCATGGAAAGCTTCATGGAGATGAATGCAAGGACATATCACCCTGTTATCAAAACAGTTCTTGGAGAAATAGCTTCTGTTGTTTGAGAGGTAATGAATGCCTCAGCAGTTTCACCCATTCAGTTTTTACCAAAATTGTTCTTTGCTTCTAGGCCAAACTTCTTCCCATATCAAAAAGGTCTTAGAGCAGGAAAGTGGTATTAAATACCCAGGTTAAGACCAAAGAATGTTGGCATTAACAAAGTGTGAATTGGTGTGGATAAATTCCTGGCATTTGTGCTCAATCTTAAATGTAACTGGATCACTCTAGAAATACGACTAGAGAGCATAAGAAAGAGGAATCTGGCCAGAGCCACATTTTAGCATGGGTATGTCAGAAATAACATAAGCACAGGCTTTTGTACAAGATGGTATTTCATTGTTTGGACATCTGGCTGATTTGCTGGAAACATGCATTTGTGGGAAATATATGGGAACATTTCATTTTGATAAGTAAGGAAATACTTCAGTGGAGATTTAGTATTCTTATTTATTTGTCTGTGCTATTTTCTTTCAGCAGTAACAATGTTTTGCTTTTTCTTTGCTTATGTTAGGGGAGAAAAGACTCAAGCTTTATACAATCTCACTTGCTTTTACATTTTAACAAGCTAGAAAACAAACTAGGAAGCCACATACATTATTTCTGCATGTTTCCAACTGTGTGGAAAACTAGTATTTTGAAAGTTCAGGATATTACATATAAATAAACATACCTCATTCATCTCACAGGTAATGCTGATGTCTCTTTGGGTAAATGATTTGATCAGGCAGTAAAGCAATAGACAAAACATTTGCTTTTGAAAGATTGTTCTAAGCTGCTATTTCTCTTTGCTAAGGTACTGTTTTAACAAAATATTTCTAATTTAAATTCTGAACACTCATTTTTCTAAAGTATTGAAATGTTTCTCTAGTCCATTCTGTGTCTATAGGTGGCAGTGATCCTGCATTGTTGCAGTGATGTGGATTTAAATGTACTGAATTGTAAATGGAAGGCAAATTTATGAGATGCAGGCAAATCTCAGGAGTCCATTTTCAAGTAGATTCATCTAGTTTTATGAAAGTATGAGCTTATGCTGATCAAAATGTTGTTATGAATAAGGGTAAACTTCAGTTGCCAGCTTTCAGTGTAATGTAAGTCAGCCCTTCTTTCTGATCTTGAGCTATGGTAGACTTCTGATGGGGGATGTGGGATGGGGGATCATCAGCTCTTCTTAGTATACCGAAAGCAAAATAACTACACATTGAGCAACACGTTTCCCATACCCCTGCTCCAGGAGGTCATAGATGGCTAAGCATTAGTGTAGAGTAAAACCTTTTTTGTTGTTGTTGATATGTAGAATATACTAGGAGAAAACATGATACTTGTCTTTTATAAAATTTGAAGTTTCATGAGTGCCATGATTCTACAGATACTTCAAGTAGGACTTGTTACAATACTGGTGTTTTGTTTGTTTTTTCTTTCTTTTGGCTATACCATGCAGCATGTGGGATCTTAGTTCCTTGACCAGGGATGGAAGCTGCACCCCCTGCAGTGAAAGCACGGAGTCCTAACCACTGGACCACCAGGGAATTCCGACAACACTGGTGTTGATGTTCCATATATTTCTGTTTTCAAGGAAACCCTAGTTTAATATTCAGCATAATAGAAGCCATTGATTAGAGAGATTGGTTTAACATTTAATTTTCTAAAGAATTTTCCTTGTTGTTAGGGAACCAAAAATATCCAGGACTTGTGGAGTAGCATTTTCTTTAATTAACCAACTGGAGCTCATGACTGTGTTGGATTAGCTAGGAGTCATAGTAACTGACCACATTTGGTGCGTTCTTACTAAGTATCAGCCAGTCTTCTAAGGTCTTCAGATTATTTGATTCATTTAAATCCATATAATAACTCTGCTATTTTCCACCGATTCTATGCTGCATACTTTAAAACTTTTGTACAGTTTTAAAGTCCAGGTATGTCTTAAGATTGATGATTTCTTACAATTGCTATCCATGGGACAGCAGTTAAGATGGTATTTGTTATTACCTGCACATGTGAAAACATCAAAATCACCAGTCTTAAAACATGCAGAAGAGATGTCAGGAGCTAGGAAGGAAATCCCAGGGACAGTAAATAAAGCACTATTTAACTCCTAAGAGCCACATGGTTGTTGTTGGGTAACGGGGGAATGGCGAGCCACACAGGTTGAGCAGCATTCTTAAAGCCGAGCCAGCGTAGGCTGGTTCTGTAACTGTAAAGCCAGATGAGGGGCCCAGCACCAGTGGTGTTTAGTTGGGTTTATGTGAAGAAGTGCTGTACCATTAACACTTCTGATAGCACAGTGGACAATGCTATAAGGAAAAACTCAGACATTGACAAATCTGATGCAAGAACTGGTTTGGAAAAGTTTGAATCTGAATATGAAAAAGTCTTAGCAATTTCTAATTCCAATTTATGATGCTTATATTTTCCTCTTTATATACGCATGAAACTGGTATATAATTTAAAATGCATAATTAATTCTAAAAGAGTGTTTTCAATAAGTGTACAAAATAAAATTCATAGCATTAATAGCTTTCTGTCATATTTTAATTGTCTCTGGTTTTCCTTGCCAGTGGTGTTTAAACTTTTGTCTAACTACTGGGAGCTTTTTAGATTTGATATCAACAGTATTATTATCTCTTTTATATAGATGAGGAAATTGTGACACAGTAAGTGACAGAACTAGAATTTAGATTAAGCCTGTTTCTGCATATGATACCTTTATACCATACTGTTTCTGGTGAAGTGATTACAGAAAAATTATAACATGTTTTATTAAAGCATTTTAGTGAAGTTGTTAAAAGACATTTTCAAAATTCTGTTCTTCCCTTTTCTGAATTCCTGTCTCAGACCATGTTACTAGGCACTTCTCTCCCTCTAAAGAGAAGCTAAAAAATAAGTTTTCATCCTTTTCTCTACACCTCTGTGGTTCCTTCCTTTTCAAGTTCACTGAAGCAAGTTTAGTCAGAGAATCCAACTCAGAATAGAAATTGGAGGGAGCCCATTTTTGCTGCCAGACCAAGTTGCCCTCTAATCCAGAAACTATATTACTAAGGCAGACAATGTATTTTAACTCCCCTCTGGCTCCTGTACAGAAACTCCACGTATGGTTGCACAGGTTGTGTCTATTCTTAATTGGTTCTGCTCCTCTATCTATTTTTAATCAGTTGGAAATCTACAGGGGAATGTGGCTGAAGGATTAATTACTTCCAATCTCCCAACATATTTGCCTTTCTAAATCTATGTCAGAAAAACAAAGATATTTCATTCTATATTCATTAAAAAACTGTATGAAGAGAAGGTAAACCATCTTTCATTTTATATTATTCTTATGAAATATGACTTACAGATAACAGGTTAAAATGAAAATTGTTCCTTGGGATCTTTATATCATGTGAATGTGAAATATTAGAAATCAATTCACTTTTTGTGATCTTCAAAGCCAGACATAAAACCAAGTTTTTATCTCTACAGTATTTTTCATTTCAGTGTAATATGAAGACTTGATTTCACCCAGGTATATGGCCTGAAAAAGGAAGTATAGAAGCTATCAAATATATTGCATTGGGTTAATCTAAAATCCAACCATTTTTTTTTTTCCAGGATAGCTTTACTCCAAAATTTTTAAAACAGAATCTTATAATCAGTGATCATTACTTTTGGGTATCATCTTTCTCTTTCATCTTTTACAAACGAGTTGGGAACCATGATATTCTGCTTTTCATTAAAACATACTCTCTCACACACACACACACACACACACACACACACACCCTTTATTTTAGCCCTAGAGCTATGAGGCAACACGTTTGGTAGAAGTATTTAGTATGCAATAAACAATATTATCACAGTTATATGTTGAAATTAAAGGAAAGAGTACATGGAAACTCAAATTGATGACTTACATCAATTGCAACTGAAAGTTGGCAAATGGGGCCCTTGTATTCGTGGCTGACAGTCCTGTGGTTTTATAGCAAGTGTTCTTTCACATGACTTTCCATTATTCTCAGGCATGGCTCACAATTTATTAATGGAGAAAAATAGTTGTTTCTTACTATGAATTCAGTATCTGCCATTTATTAAATTCCATTTATTAATGGCAGATTCATAATTCATTATATTTTTCTTCCATTATTTAAAAACTAAATTTCAGGAGAAAATAATGCCAATGCAGTCTTTTATTTTGTTTTATTCTCAGAAATCATTTAACATACGTTTATAAAATTTATATTAAACACAGAATATTACTATGGAAATACTACTATAGAAAAAAAAACTGAATGAGTAAGTAAATGGAAAACTTCTATTAGGCAATCTATACATTTGATGAAATCTACAAAACATTAAATAAAGTGACTTATTATTTTGTGAATTATTAACAGTAAAGTCAAGACCTTTCTTAAAGGGACATGAAGATAGGAACATTTGATGAAAATTAAAGTGGAGAGTTATTTGATCAGTGTTGCTATTTATGGGAGGAAAACAGGTTCCTCAATTGCTTTCTGTACAACTATGTCTTTCTTTAATATTATAGAAATTTTATAGTTTAATTGAAACGGCATGTAAGGAAGACTTGATACTCTTCCCTCCTAAAAAAGTCCTACCCTATTCATCAGAGACACAAAGCAAGTTTATCATGTAAGGATGCAATTTTTCATGAGTACAAAATCCTATGATTTTTAAAAGAAAATTGACATAATCATGTGCTTTTAATTGTTGGCCCATCATACAGACAATGTAGTTTGGGATTTGAGTTGAATTCTACCTTCAGCAGCCCTTCCTTTTATCTGGGAGTGTGATGAAAGATAATAACTCTTAAAATCACACATTTACATTGCAGCCTTGTGACTTTTTAACTTGAGATGCATGTTGTATATTGGTTATCAAGTGGTTTGTGAAATATCTGGCTCAGATTAACAGTGAGGTTGGATGTTCGAGTTTTGCTACTCGGTAGGGACTTCACATATCTCTTTGCTTTTGAGTACATTTTCTGTGATTTTCAGCATGTACTCCATCTCTGTTCTCTCAATCTTATCCCCTTTCTCTAACAAATTTGGATCCAAATTTGGTAGATTGACATGTTTTACCGTCTAGCAGTGGTTCCACAGCCTTAGAAGAGGTGTATGTGCATGTTGGATGAAGAATTTGCATTTTTATTAAATAATGGGGAGGACATGTGTGGGTGGTGTGCTACTTTGCAGATAAAAAAAAAGGCATTAATTATCTAGTGGCCCAAGGGCCAGAGTTTTATCACTCATCATTATTTAGGATCTTGTATTGTGCTTCCAGGAATATCTGGAGAATTGAGCGGATCTAACTGAGAGAAAAGTATCATATGGGAATATTGATAAGCAGCACTTTCACAATACCATCCATTCATGAGTGTTTCTGAGAGACTGAAGATTTGATACTTTCCAGGAGCTTCATCCATCCTAGGAAGTTTATCTTAGGAGAATGTGCTCTGAACAAGGGGTATAATTGGTATTAGCCTTGGATAGAAAGCACTTTAGCCAAAGTCACGCTAACACTCAGTTTGAAAGTAGATAAGATTCAAGTTAAATATGAACCAAATGCCTCTGTCAACAATCGTAATACTGTTTTTGAATATTCTGATTTGTTAGTGTCCCATGTTGAAATTAGGGCTTGCTTGCACATGGTTTATGGTAGACGAACCACAAAGATTTCATTTAAGTAAACACATCTTTTTATTGTCTCAATTCCCAACTCTCTTCTATTAACAGCTGACAACAGACATCATGTATTTTGGCTAACACTCATCGTTATTATCGATGCATTCTTTGGGAGTGTAAAAGAAGATAATGCCGAAAGCAGTTTGAATTTTCTCATACAGTCCTTGTTTCACATCAACTGCCTCTAATTGTCATTTTATTCGAATTATTGGTCCCTTTAGGAATAGCTACAAAGGGTCAGTGAAATTGATTCAGAAATATCTTGGATCTGGAAGCTTCTTTGAGCTCAACATGACTAAGTCCCCTCACCCCTAATTTATCTGGTTAATATAATTATTTTCCAAGAGTCTGATAGTGGACTTTTCCAAAAATATACACTCTACAATTTTTGCAAAAAAATGAAACATATAATATTTGTCATCAGCTGCAGAGTTTGTTTCTTCAACAATTAAAAACTATATTCAAAATATAGTATATTTTATGATCTGGTGAAGTGATATGTTTTTCATTACTGAGGAGAATCCCTGGATTTTCAGAAACTCAGTCTAAACATATAAAACTTGTCTTTGAAAATCCATTACAGACTCTAAAATGAAGTTTCTCCCCTGGAGAAGAGCCTAATACGTAGATCATATGAGCCATCATGTGGAGATTTTCATCAAGGCAATAAAAAACTTGAAGTTTACATTTTTTGGGTTCTAGAAACAATTGCAGTCTACCTATTTATAGACTGTGTGACCATAAGTGACCTATTTAATTATTGGTGAGGATAACTTATCCATTTAGGATCCTTACTGAGGGTCCCTTTTCTTTTCACAGACACTGCCTTTGATTTATTAGGTGGTATTTTATTACCATTGAATGTACTTATGTATTCTTTTCATTAGAACTAAAATATACTGATTTCTTCTGAAAATGTCCTGCTCATTATTAGCCACAATTTGTAGCTAATGCATTTCCCCTCCACCACCAATAGGGGAAAAAGTTGGAATAGAAACAGCATCAATGCTTATTGTGGTTTAGAAGCAAAAAGTTGAATACGGTTTTACATTTGTTCATGAAGAAATACTTTGGGGAAATCATTGCACCAGTCTATATCTGACGCTCTTTCTGGGGAAAATTCTATTGGGCAAAGACAGAAGGGAAGTAGTAATCAATATGTATATATTGATATATCAGATTTGACTATAAAATATTTGTTTTATAGGCATTGAGACTTTTTTCTCACCTTAAGAATGTTATTTCTTTTAAACTTGTTTTGTTTCTTTTATCATTCTTCATTCACATCTATGATTGGGCCTTTACCTGACCTCTAGTTTTTCAGTGACTCTTCTTTCATTTCCTTAGGGTGTGCTTAGTTGTTTTTTACAGAATCTAAATTCTAATATAACGTTTCTCCTTAACACCCTTGGTGACTCCTCATAGCCTTTAGGCTCAGTTCTATTTCCCTCTCTCAGGTCTTCCACAAGAACTTGGGGGTTTTGATGAGTTTCTCCCTATGGTGTTTACTCACCATTCTCTAGACCTGCACAAGTAGAGAGTCTGTTACGTTAGCAAGAACATGAACTTGTGATAATGTCACCTGCATTTTAATATGAATCTCAGACTTCCTGAGAGCATTTCTCTTCTTATCATAACTATGTTTAAAAGTAATCTACTCAAATGCAATCTCTTTCCAAGGATTCCCTAATCTCCGCAACAGGAAATTATTTCTCCTTCATGGTTTCATATGGTTCCTAATTTCTGGCACTTCATTCATTCATTCATTTGTTCATCCATTCATTCATTTATTCAACAAGTACTCTAAGTGGCAGACCTGTTCTAGGCCTCAGAGATATAGTGAAAAATAAAAATAACAAAAAGGTTCTTCCATTCTAGGAGGGGGAGACATAAAACAAACAAATAAGTTAGTAAAATACAGGTGTACAATTTACTGGAAGATGATAAGTACGATGGAGAAAAATACAGCAGAAAGGAGTGCTGGGGTAAGAGACTAGGGAGTGGGCTGCCAGGACTTGGTCACAAAAGGTCTCACTGAAAATGTGACAGTGGAGCAAGGATATGAAGGAGGTGACAGAATGATCCATGTGACTGTCTGGGAGAAAAGCTTCATAGGCAGCAGGTGAAGGTATGACTAGCATGCTGGAGTTGCCCAGAGGAGCCCATAGAGGACCGAGCAGGTGTGACTTTGTGTTGTGGTTCTGTTCATGCCTTAATGACCCTCATCACTCAAGGAGAAAGAACATATCATAACATGTTTATATCCCCACAGTTCCAGGATAAAAAGTTGGTATTTAATGTATGTTTGCTTGAAGTCTAACTATAGGGGCTTGGGGAACTTTGAGAATCAGTATTCCACGCATACACCTAAAATACAGAAAAATTAGAAGGAAAGAAGGAAGCTTCTGTGTAATAGATCTTTTTGCACAGATTCTTTCTTTTTTCTAAAGACATTTGCTTCCCATTCTTTGTTTTTTTGATACATGGAGTCTGAGTACCAGCTATCTCCCAAGCCTGCATTAATTTACAGATTATCTCATTTAATTTTTGCATGAACCTTGAACATTTGACTGTAAAGGTCAAGCCACGCAACAAATGTTCTGGTGTTGACAACATGTTAACATGTACTATCAGGTACAGTTGAAACAGAGTAATCTTTCTGTAGAAGGACAGGCAAATTGGGGGATGTTTAATCAATGCTCAAATTGAGGTTAATTTCCAGAATCTGTTAAACAGAAGCAACTGGATAAAATGATCATCAAGATTCCAGGTGCAAGAAATCAGTATAAAGATTTTTTAAGACTATATAAGGGTCTTAGATATCAGCATGTTTTGCTTTGAAGCAAATAGTGCTGTGGATAGGAAATCTGGGACCATAAAATGAACATCAGGGATTCTAGTAAATGGGAAGCTGAAGTACCCAATGCAGAGAAGAATGTGTATTGGTATAAAATAGAATTGATCCTTAAGCTATTGTAGATGTTATAATCTGAGCCAAAATGTGTCTCAGAGTTTGGAATGGAGCAGACAATACAGGTGATTTATATGAGTCCAGAGACAAAGAGCCAAGTAACCCATTACTGTAAAAATGGATTACTAAGGGTTATTAATACTGAGGAAGAGCCACAGCAGTACTTATCCTTGGGAAATAGAGGAGACAAACAATCACTTCTGATTATTTAAAGTGAGTGGAACATATGAGAAGCAGAGCATCGACTCATAAATGGTTTAACATACTTGAACTGTATCCATTTGAAATAAACTTAATCTGTTTAGATTGGAGCCCCCTTTTTTTTAAGAACTGGCTTCACATAGTTAAGGAGAATGACTGCATATATGTATTTTGTATAGTCATTAAAATGACAGTGGTGGGATAGATGTGGCACAGCCTTCAATAAATGGATTTAACTGTTGGAAAAGGCCAAATGTGGTGATCTTATTCAGTTTCAAGGTAAATGAAATCCTCAAAATTTAGTTGCTGTAAGTCCAATGTGTAGGGTGAATTGATTCATATATATATATGTTCATATATATATCAATATGAATTGATTCATATATATATTCATATATATATATAAAATTTCCTAAGCATATTTTATATTTTCTAGTCTATTTTATCGTCACAACTATTTAGTGATGCCGTGTTATTCTTTTTTTCCCTCTTTCTAGATGAGAAAATAGAATCAGTGTCATCAACTTCTTGGCATTCGCTCAGTTATACTTACTGCACACCACTGTATGCAAAGTACCTTGCCATATATTGGGAATAAAATGATGAACAAATTAATCTTTGCCTTTTGAAAATCACAATCTAGTTAGGAATTGGCTTAATTGGCTTGGGATGCTATAACAAAAATGCCATAGACTAGATATCTTACAATATAGTTGATTTCTCACACTTCTGGGGGCTGGAAAATCCAAGATTAAGGTGCTGGCAGATTAGAGGGCATGCTTCCTGGTCATAGACGACCCATCTTCTCTCTATGTGCTCACATGGTGGAAGGGGTGAGGGATTTCTCTGGGGTCTCTTTTTTAAGGATACGAATCCCATTTATGAGGACTCCATCCTCATGACTTAATCAGCTCCCAAAGGCCCCATCTCCAAATATCATCACAATGGGATTAGGTTTCAACATGTGATTTTTGAAGGAACATACATTGTCTACAGCAGGGAGGTGGACATGAAATTCATGTATTTGACAGTGATTTCTACAATAATAGAGGCAAATTCCAAATTTCTTAGGAATATAGGGGACTAAACCCTGATATACACAAGCATATAGTTCATGTTAAAAATACCTTACAAAATGCATGCATGAATTCCAGACGTGACCATAGTCTGGGAACTTGAATATCAGCCCTGCAAATAGATGAGGTGAGACACTCTACATGAATACAGGAGGAAACTAATTTATCAATAAAATGAAAAATAAATTTTGGAGAATAAAGAGATAATTTTCTGTTATTTAATCTTCCTGTGCTCTCTTTCTCATCTGTAAAATAGGAATAACATAGCAACTCCCTCATAAGACTATTGGTAGGATTAATTCATAAATGCAAGTAATTTAAAAATTAATTGTAAATTTATTTTTACAGATAAAGTGTTTAAAACATAGTAAGTACTCACATGTTAGCTCATGTTATTACTATTACCATAGTTGTTATGCATTTTGGAGGTTTATACATCTTAAAAATTATACATCAATGTAAATATAAATGTAGAAACTATTCACCCTGACATTGATGTTGAGGCATTTGGTATGGGTGACTACTTTGAGACTCATTTCCAAAACTAAAGTACATGAAAATCTCTACTGTTAATTAGAGTAATTCTTTTAGTTAATAAATTATTTTCTCTAAGATGTGTCAAATATCAATTGTCTGCTGTCCTCCTCTGACTGAGATGTGATGTAATATATGGGAAGACAGTCTAGGGTCCTCAGGGTGACCAGTGCTCCAGCATGTGCCACCTGTGATTACACCAGGGAGTGGCCATGAGTGAGATCATGAGCACCCTGTGCAATTCAGAGGAATCCACTTAATGATAGCACTGGGCCACACTCAGAATGAGAAATGCCACTGGCTCCCCTTTGTAACTGCCACCCATTTATTGTGTCCTAATAATAGCTAATGACATTTTCAGCCCCCCTCCCAAACCACAGAAAGAAGTTCTGTGTAATAGATTTTTATTGCTTTCATTCCAACAAAGAAATGTGTGTTGTATTGACAGATCTGGGATATAGGGTGTGTTTCTCTTTCTCTCTCAAGAAAGCATCACAGAATTTGTGACTTAGTATTCTCATGTTCAAAATAGTAACAATTGTATTTTTCTGTTGCGTTTCAGAGCATCTAAATACTTAGATATGTGTTTTCAAAAATGCATGGAACTCAAAGACTTCCTGAGGTTGGGCTGCTAAATAAAGTAGTAACACTTTGAGTTTCTGGGTTTTGTCCAGTTGATGAAAGTTGGTTGGTTTTTTTTCATGATTGCAAACTCCAAGCCTGTTTGTAGAGACAGCCCCAGTTGATGGTAATAATAAATACACTCCATTGTGAAATATGCCAGGAATATCTTTGAGGCAATGCATGGAATACTCTGACATCATGATTTTCAAACATCTAAAGTTTTTATGAAAACCGAATGTCTTTTGGATGTTGATACGATTGAATATGAGTATTACATCATTCATTTTCTTTCATGGAACTTTATGGACATGAAGCAGGAGCCATTATTTCAAAAATAAATATTATAACCTAAAGCACAAGGCCACATTGAAAATCGGTGTTTTTGTTGGCTGTATCTTTGACATTTTTTTATTTACACCAGAAACCTAGCTTCAGTTTGAACACCTTTAGAAGATTTTGCAGGATCTAATTATGTGGCAAATAATCTAGCACCCTGAACCCACACTTAATAATGTGTCTTGCATTATTTCTGAAGAGCAGCCAGTGCATTTGAAATATTTAAACTTGATTAGAGGGGACTGACTATAGGTTTATAAAATAACAGAATAACAGGTATAAAACTCTCTAATGGGTTTACTAATTTAAATAAAGCAATTAAGCATTTTGGCTATACACAGTCTTTTTAAATTAAATGATGTCAGATTAGTTATGATGCATGTGAAGTAAAAAAACAGACATGAAACAGGGGAGAGAAGGGAAACAAGTGTAGAGGAACGAGAGGAGATGTGTGATGTATTGCATGTCTACCTTTGCACCTAAGATTTGCTAAGACATTGATGGCTGCTAAAAGGTGTGCTTGACTGATGTTTGAAGGTTCCCCTTAATTATAGCTCACTGCTTGCATTCCTGTTGGTCCACAGTATACTCATCATTTCCTATTAGCCAAGTTTTCAATGATCAGGTTTCTCCAGTTCCCTTTGACCTTGGATAATTGAGAATGCTGCATTGTGACTAGATTTAAATGGATATAAGAACAATATAGGCAGTGTTCCTGACTCAGACCTGTGGCATTCTCAATAATAAGTTAGGAGAAATAATGATCAAGAACCTGGAAATTCTTGTTGACCTGTGACTGTAGGAAAGCCGAGACTACAGTGATGATTCCTCCATGCTCCACTATTATAAAATATATTTAAATAATTAAGGAATAAGAATAACAAAATATGGAGTAAGAATCTTGGTCTTTTTTTTTTTTTTTTTTTTTTTTTGCGGTACACGGGCCTCTCACTGTTGTGGCCTCTCCCATTGCGGAGCACAGGCTCCGGACACGCAGGCTCAGCGGCCATGGCTCATGGGCCTAGCCGCTCCGTGGCATGTGGGATCTTCCCGGACCAGGGCACGAACCCGTGTCCCCTGCATGGGCAGGCGGACTCTCAACCATTGTGCCACCAGGGGAGCCCGATACTTTTACATTTTTATTGTTGCATGTATTTCCTAAACTGAAAATACTATCATCTAAAAAATGATCAACATTTTTCCTTAAATACACATATGCTAATTCCCTCCTTTTTTGTCTTATTCAGTTGGAGAGAATTCAAGCAACAGTGTTAAATGATTATGGAGAATACAAGTGTGACAGGATGGATTTTGATGCCAAGTGATACACTGGCAGCTAATGCCTGCAGCTTAGAACAGAATGCACCCTGATTCAGAGAACTGCTGTTTGGTGAGGTCAGTCTCCTTCTCTTAGAGCTTGTTGAGATGTGTGAGCCAGCAAAGTCAGAATTACCCACCTCACACAGTCCTGACTCCCTAGTCAATAAAAGTATGACTAAGGGAGTATTTACATTTTAGAAATGTAGTGGCCATGAAGAGATGCTATTTTCTCCCTTCAGCTCGCCTTGGATTTGAGCAAAAAATAAAAAAGAAAGGAAAAACTTAGGGTATCTGAACTTTTCACTCTTCCTCTTAGTTGGAGGACAGTGATTATCTCATTTGAATGTTGCTCTGCCATTAAACTGCTTAAGTGTACAGCGTTATACAAATGTAGAGAAAGGAGTAGAAGAGAGAGAAGGCAGATCTGAGAGAAGACTTGCTCTTGGACAACCTGCATTCTCACCATGTATTCAGTGGAAACCACGAAAGGTTGCTGGAGCTTGAGGCACCCTGCTGATCACATAGCAATTATGGTACAGAAAGAGAGAGATGAAATGGTGACTCTCAGACTAGATATGCCATGTCAAGAGCTAGATCCTCATAACATCCTCTAAAATAACAAATATGGCAAATAAAAGAACTGGGCAATGTTAGCAGAACAGCAATGGCGACTGCCAGAGAGAATTCCCACCCTCTTCAGTGGTGGTCCCAAAGAGACCCATCCTTACTCCTTTATTCCTCTTCCCCATCTGAATACTGGAGTGAGTCATAAATGCTAGAAAGTACTCCTCTCCCCCAAACACATACATGCAAAACAAAAGACATTCCATATTTTGGGTGGGTGGGAAGAGGAAAGAAGAATTTTTAATTAAATGAGTTTGCAATTTTAAAATGAATAGGACTGAGGCTTAAAGAACCTGTACCACCTGTATAATTATGAAATCTGACAACAAGTAAAGTGCTTTGTAAGACAGAGTATTTATGGGAATAAAAAGTTTCATTTTTATACACAAGGAATCAGTTATATATGTTATATGGGTTCTTCATTAGAGTGAGCATACTTTCTAAGTGTTTCACTTTAAGAATAACCTAGGCTGTGGGTTTGAGAAATAAAGTACATTTTTTTTTTACAATGGTAAAGACGTATTCTGCCTCTGTCTGCCTCCTGGTGCTGCCTCTTCTTACTACTTCTATTTACTCATTCCCTTCCCCCTAAAATGTAACTTCTAAACTCAACACATTACCAGAATAGCTTTTGCGAAATTCAGCATTACCTCTACCCACGTTATTTGTGTTCAGTTCTCATCTTACTTGATCTCTCTTCAATATTTTCTACTGTTGACCATTTTTTTTCTTTGATTGAGAGGCTTCTCAGTCTCCCAATTTCCCCCTGACCTTTCCAGCTTCTCCTTTTCTGTCTACTTTGTAGGTTCATCATCTTCTAGGCCACTTACTTTTTAGTTATAGAGGGTTTAGTTTTGGACCCTCTTCTCAAATAATTTTCTCTAGTCAATCTCATCCATGGCCATGGCCAATTACCACCCATAGGCAGATGATTCAGAAATGCCTTTCTCCTGCCCAAATCTGTTAAAACTCAAGATTGGAATTATTTTAAAATATTTTCCACTTATGTCTTTTTCTTCTAATTTCTGACATAATTCCTGGACTTCACCTTCCAATTCTTCCATTGAATTTTTATTTGGGTAATCCTAACAGCTTATTTTTTATTTTCTGATTATTTTTACATTGTACCATTCTGTTCTCATTGTATGAATGAAATATCTATTTGATCTTATTCTCAGGATAGCATTTCAAATTTTGTGATGTCCTCTTATATTCTCAGAATTACCTTTTCCTCATCTATTTTCCTGTATTTTGTTTTGATTTTTACTTTTAGTTTTTGGGTTTGTTTGGTTTTTGTTTGGTTTATTTTTTTCTTGTATTTTTTGCTAACTCTGTGTTAGAAACATAAATTAGTTTTCTGTGTTTTGGTTTATTGTTAGGTAGAAGGCAAAAATGCTGGGAAATCCTGTTTCTTGAAGGGTCCATGTTTTTATTTTGCAACTACATAGCAGTTGTATATTAACACATTTTTCTCTCTTTTTATTTTTTTTGCGGTATGCGGGCCTCTCACTGTTGTGGTCTCTCCCGTTGCGGAGCACAGGCTCCAGACGCGCAGGCTCAGCGGCCATGGCTCACGGGCCCAGCCGCTCCGCGGCATGCGGGATCTTCCCGGACCGGGGCATGAACCCATGTCCCCTGCATCGGCAGGCGGACTCTCAACCACTGCGCCACCAGGGAAGCCCACATTTTTCTCTTTTGTTCACTAAGTGTCTTGCAGTTAAACACATTTCTGCAGTATATATGAAGTACTATTTTCTCCTCATATTTAAGGATTAGCTTTGTAGCCCTGTGCTACACTATTACTTTATACTCATATTTAGGCCTGGTGTTGGCTAAGAGCAGGGTGTTCCATTTCCTTTCAGTCCATGCTACTGTTGATTAGGTGATAATGGTTTTCTCAGAATTCAGATAGGGGAAGGTTGATGTGAATATTTTCAACTCAAGATTCTGATATTATGCAGTGTTTGTGGGTAATTTTGAAAGCTTGCGGAAGGATTTCCTCCAGATCATGCTATCTAGTATTTCTGATATGAGGAACACAAATTATACCTAGATTAAATATTCCCATAGTACATTTCTCCCTGATGGTGTCCTCATAGCCAAGGTATAATTTCCACTGTCTTTCACCTTCCACTCTTGGATATGTTTTACTTATCAGTTTATATAAAATATTTACTGATTTTTAAAGCAATTAATGCATGCTTATGGTACAAACATTTAGAAGTATACACAGAATAAGTCAAAATACATGAAGCAGAGAAATATGCTTAATGTATTTTTAAATATATATGTTATGTAGTTCAGCCTCTGTAGAAGTTTGTGAGAAATTGAGTATTCTGTTTTTTTAAATCATCATTAGAGAATCATCAACTATGTAATTTACAATACGCCAATCAGTTCTCTCTTAACAATTATGTCACTAAAGCATTACTTTGTATGTTTTAGATTCCCCATCTCAAAAACAATTTCTCCTTTTCAGAAACATAAGATTTATAACGTGATACACTATACACTTAGAAAAATATATTTTAAAAATCAAACAATAGGAGTTTTGGTCATAGGATAATATAAAGATAATAAAAACTTTTCTGCATATATGTATATTTCATAGAATACAGAACTGACCATATACTTAATACTGTGTGTCACCTAAATGTGTGGACCTAGATATAGGAAATCATAAAATCCCACATTTGTGAAACCTTTAGAGAATGTTTGGGAACCACTAGGGTACTGTGGTGGTGGAAATCCTCCCATCTGCTCTCTTATCCGTTGCCTTGAGGCCACTGAGATATGTTTTCTCTATTATCGATTCTTCTCTCAGTGAGGTGTATATGAGAGTACAGAGGGCATCTCTAGGGGAATCAATAACTCTAATATTCCATATGTAGATAATTTCATATGGACACAAACACATACAAATACATAAAAAATACATATGGAACAATATTTTTTATATAAGCATGTATGTATATAAATGTATATGTATGCATTTAGTATATAATTGGAAAGTTTTTGGTTGGTGGATCAGTCTATACATAGATCGAAAATATGATAACTTCCAGTGACCTTCCATTAGAAGCACATTTTTCAAGCCACTCAGTGATAACCTGGATTTATATTATATTTCAAGTAAAACTGCTATCCTCCTTATATGGTAGAAATTCTACCCTCAACTTTCATTAATTTTTGCTTTTTTTTTGTTATAATAATCATCTTCAGCAGTTTGTTATGAATTGTAAATATTGTAATTGGTATTTTTCCATTGTAGAAAGTACACTATGGTGTATTCACTTAGCCTGTGCCTCTTTTATAAAAAATATTCCCAGTCCACCATCTCGTCTGAAAGGGTGAACCTAGTCAGAGAGGAATGCACTATTTAACCTCACCTCCCTGGCTTCAGCTGCTTAGGCCTGTAATGAATTCTTGTCTCAAAGTAAACTAATCCATGGGCTAGGCTAATCAAATTTTCTCTCTGGAGATTTTGAGCAAAAAGACTCAGAGAAAGTCATCAAAGTCATCATATAATGGTGAGTGTGAGACTAACAGAGAGTTGGCACCAAAACAGGTCGAAGCTACATGCAAATAAAAATTATAGAGCAGAGAAGGAAGCCATTCTTAAATAGAAG
This sequence comes from Aethalodelphis obliquidens, assembly GCF_003676395.1. Lineage (NCBI taxonomy): Eukaryota > Metazoa > Chordata > Mammalia > Artiodactyla > Delphinidae > Aethalodelphis > Aethalodelphis obliquidens. The sequence goes on along the minus strand of NW_020837969.1, from coordinate 16,108,592 downwards.
AAGCCACTGAGCAGAAGAAAGCAGGGAGCGAAGAGCACAGGTGCAAAGCACTCATCACTTAGCTCAGGGTGGGTGATGCGCTTGCAGCCTTGCACCCTGTCCTAGGATCTCTGGGGGGGGCGGGGCTCCTTTCTCTTGATCCACGTTGACTGCTTTGCTCTTCTTTGTTTCTAAATGTTCCGGTTGGGAGTTTCTATCTTGTTCTTTAGGGCTGGGATTTCTTTCATTACATATATTTTCCCAAATTTCCTCCTTTTCTACCTGTGCTAACATATTTCAAAGTGTTAAGTAAAAAAGATTAAACAAATTACAAGGTAAATGAGGAAGCATACAAAGTACATACTTGGAAAAACAAAATGTATTTCTGTGTAGAGTATGTTTATACAGCAAAAAATTGCTATATGTTAATGTACTGTGGAGTTTTACTATTGGGAGATACTACAAAAACTGCTGGCTTATTAGATCATATAATTTTGTGAAATTTAATATTTAAAAACTTAGAAACTTTGAATAAATTTTTTTTTATTCGGAAGTTCTTTAACAAAGATGGATGTTGTCACTGTAGCAAGCATAAAAAGTCCTAGGTATAAAAAAATTGTAGTGAACTGACATAATTAGTCTCAACATTATTGGACTCTTAATGACACTTTTGTAGTTTGAGGCCAGGGCCAGCTTCTTTAATATAATTATTCATTGGCTTTGAACATACCTGATGGAAAATTCTAATTAATTTACATTTGTCTCATGAACTGAGTTTAATCCTATTATTTCTCTACCTTAAGGGATAACTAACACCATATTTTCAATAGTAGCCAAATCTTACAATGTAACTTTATCTATGTGGACATGATTTGATCTCTAATAGTTCTTTTTCTCCTCCTTCTTCAAAATGACTCTGAATGTTCATTTATGCTGTCATTATAATATTGCTAAAGTACTAGAAACTTGAGTATTGTTAGATCATACAATAAAAAACATAGTTTCAACAATCTTTTGGAGAAAATATAAACTGTATTCAGTTTATGACTGAAGGCAATTTGTGGGATGATACACGTAGAGGAAATACCATGTAAACTCTTCTTCTTGCTGTTAATGTTAGTATATGTTAGCTGTGAGTGCTCCCCCAGCTGTGTTTGCAGCTGTACATGACAAATCTGATAGCCCAGAAACCATCACAAATGAACATCCCTTGTCAGAAAGAAAAACCATGATCCTGTTGAGGCCTAAAAAAGGAGGATAAGGAAGCCAAAGAGAACTGGTAGAATCAGGACAAGTAAGTAATAAAAACTGGGGATTATTTAAAATGTTTATTTGGAAATATGGAAATATGGTCATATTTCCCACTGCTATTATTTTAAAGAAAAGATGTTGAGAATCAAAGTTCTTTGTCCTCACTATTAAAATTATTTGACATACACCACAGCTGATTTCAGAAACAGTGACACTCTGGGAAATGAAAAGTAAATCCTTTACATATTTTTATGCCCTAGTTTTTAGCTACAGAATTGTGACGTTAATCAGAGGATCCCAGAAATTAATCTTGTCCTTGCAATTTTTCACAATTAGTTCCTCTCAAAAACCAAAGTAACTCCAATGTAAAAATAAGCTTTAATATCAAACTTTTCTAGTTATGCTACTGTATTAGTACTTATATTTTCCTAAAAATGAATATTTCAGGTGTTGGAATAGTTAAGAGTAGGAAACGTAGTGCCATTTCTGCTTGAGTCACTGTAACAACATATTAATAATTAATTTAAATTTTCCAGTAAATTTTCAACTATGGCTCACTTTTTGTGGTTTATGAGGCACAGTGAAGTTTTTAGAATATTCAGGCCTGCAATATTAAAACCCATGAAAGAAGCAAATATTGTGATTACTGTTGCACATAAACATAATATTGGGTTTTTCAGGGTTTTGTGGTCCTGCAATTAATATCTATTGATACAATGGAATACAAATACAAATTGTCAGAAGGCAATAGATAGGCTTATTTCTCTTATTCAACACTGTATTTATAAACATTAAAATGTTAAAGCAGTCTTTAACAGCAGCATGAAGAGTAAATATGTATGTTTACATAATAGGATTTGTTTATTCTCCAAACTGGGGCTCCGAGTAGACTAATTAAAGTATAATTGCTAAACTTCTCAATAACTTTTCTTTCTCTTTTTCTCTCTGGTGATTTGTTTTACTTTTTCAGTGTGGAAATCTCATCTTAACATGATGTACTTTAGGAATATCAAAGGTATTCCTGTGATCATAAATACAAAGAGACTGGTAGTGTAAAATCACACTATTATTGTAACTACATTTTAGGATGTTGCAGGTTTAAGAACACTTGATGGATTTGCTGTCTGTGCCCTGATAAATGGTGTTTAGGGTGTCCAGGTTTTAATGTTCTATTAAAGGCAGTAATTGGTGCCCTGTCACTTTAACTCATCCCCAGCATCATATTAGAATCATATCTTACTTAGTATTTCTCTTACAGTGATACCTTTCCTACATCTATTAACAAAATAAAGAATTAGGCTGTGATGAACTGTGTTCACCCTTTGTGGAACCCAAAGGCTTTCATGAAAATGTTTTATGTTTGTGCTGAGAATTTGCCCTTTTTCCAAACATGATATGCTGATTAGACTCTAAAGGGAAGCATAGCCAGAAGTTAAACAGAAAATATTTCGACAGGTATCAGATAGATGTGATCACCTTTTAAACTCTAGGACTAGGAACAATAAAAGTACCTTCTCCAGTATTGAATAGATTTATTTTGGATAAATTTTTTTTTTCTGGGTTAAGGGAAGAGTTTACCTAAACATACAAGTAAAAAAGTGATTATGAACTAATATATAAGGAAATTAAGAAAGAATGTGTTGAATTAAAGAGAACTATATAAAGATTTTTATGTTAAAAATGGAAAATTGGCGTAGTAGAGAAAAATACGAGGGAGTGGATTGAAACTTGCTCTTCAAAAGAATAGGCAGTAGATTCTTAAGATTTAAAAGAGAAGAAAAGGACTGAGTGTTGAATTTAAAGTTCTGAACAGCATGGTCTGTTTATTTTTTAGTACAAATCATTTGTAATGGAGATTCCAAAAAACAATCCTAAAAAATCATTAAAAATCCCTTTTCTTATTTCTTAAAACGTGATGAAGAGAATGAGTAAAATCAATGTTTCTTATTACTGAAGGGCTGACAATACATATGAGGCTATGCAGACTATTTTTCTTACAGACTTATGTTTTCTATTTTTTTTAATCAAACTTCATTCACAGGGATTGCTGGCACAAGTTAAAGAACTGTGAGATGATTTGTCTTCATGAAAATTTCTTTGTTTTGCCTTTTTTTTTTTTACATCTTTAAATTAAAAAGAAACTGTGGTAGTGGTTGTATCTCACACTAGTCAAAAAGGAGAGAAAGCGATAAAAGTTTCATGAGTTCATTAAAGTTTTACAGGCACTGCAATGCCTGGAAAAATAGTTGTTGCTATAATCCCCTGCAGTAGTTCTGGTTGGGCAGCATCTTATTCATTACTGGATGAGGGATTGGGGATGAGGATTGAAAAGGGACAAAGAACATGCCAAAGCCAAACACTGATATGTTATTTGGACTGTATTCAAGGTTCTCATAGCTTTCTGTGCTGCCATGTGTAACTTGACAAACACTATCTGGGAGAAAATAGGGTTTTAAGAACTTAAGCCACAGCTTAATGATCATAGGAGATCATTCAGTGGAAACTATATAGAGGATGCAGTATTTTGCTGATTTCAAGATCAAAGTTAAAACTTATGGAGACTGTCCTTCTTAATTTGATGTTTCAGAATAATTTTGCTTGTGTTAAATTTATTTAATCCTGTGTGATTTATGAATTTCCCTGAGTATATACTGTATCTGGTAACTTCCACTAAGATACTGGTGTCACTTATTTTTTATTTATTTATTTTTTTTGTCGGTACGCGGGCCTCTCACTGCTGTGGCCTCTCCCGTTGCGGAGCACAGGCTCCGGACGCGCAGGCCCAGCGGCCATGGCCCACGGGCCCAGCCGCTTTGCGGCACGTGGGATCCTCCCGGACCGGGGCACGAACCCGCGTCCCCTGCATTGGCAGGGGACTCTCAACCACTGCGCCACCAGGGAAGCCCTGGTGTCACTTATTTTTAATAATGTAGACATAAGCATAAGTTGTATAGGAAAATGTTTGTATTTAACTAGTTGTAAAGGCTTACCACTGAATACATATTTTTGAATGGCAATAATAAATCATTAAGGAAAGAAAGGAATGAATGACTAGTGAAATCATACATCACTATAGAAGGCTGAGAGAGGTGCTGTAACACTAATATTTGAGAAACCATTTTCTATTTGAGAATAGTGAAGGACCAACAATAAATAAAATACCTTAACAGTATAAGAGGTTGGGAGAATAATGTGGCCAGTTGATAAATATTTTGCATTCTCTTTCACACCTAAATAGAGCCTGCCTTAGGCTATTTAGCTGTTTTGAATATTCTTTTCTATTATTGCTTACTCTCAGCTTTTAAGGAGAAGTGGTAAAAGGTATGTTATATTGCATAGCTGCTTACCAGGTCTACTAATATCCTAATTGGCTCTGTTAAATTTCCCCGGTCTAATTTATTTCTCCAGTCTTGTGGAATAACTAACTACTGCACAGTTATCAACTCTACCCTATGAGGATTCTTTTGAATGACTTTGAGCTGTTTTTTATACTAAAATTTTTTTCTCCTGGGCACTACCCAGGCTTATGAAGTTTCCATGCAGGTGGCAAAAACAGTGCTGAAGGCACTTCGTGGTTCTTGTAGGTCTTTCAGGAATCAGTTTACATCCTCAAATATGTTCCTCTAACCACTTTGTGATCATGCCTTTTCATCGTCTTTATTGAACATGACTTCTGAAGTTCTCTTAGTCATTTTTCTACATGGTTAATGCCTTTCTTCACCACTTCTCCACAGCTCTGCCTGGTCCCTGGATGAGAACAGGGGCTTATCTATACTCTGCTGTATCCAAACCTGTTTTAAAACATAGCTGGCCACATACTGCAATTTAGAAAATATGTTTTTAATGAATGAATGGGTTCATTAAATGATGAAGTTAGTGTTTCTGAGGAGCATTTGTATAATCAATAATAGGTTTTAAAGATGATTCTTTTAAGACCGCACATTAGAAAGAGCAATAATGTTTCTCTCTTACCACTAAAATTTAATTTAATGCTCTATAAAATGAAAAGTTGTTCATAGTATTTTTAAATATGGCATAGAATTTATAAATAAAATGTCAGTTATTCCAGTTTTCCCAGATGAGTTGGATTATATATGGAACGATATGTGCTCTAAACATAGGTACTTTATATGGGACGATTGCTTCTCCTTCTTTTCCCTCGTGTTGACTGAAATGATTATTAGTATGTATGCTTAAGAATTTGTAAAGCCTGAAAGTAGAGATCTACTCAAAACTGTTGATGAGAAACACATCTGCACTTTAACTGCCACACATTCTATAATAGATTTTATTTACTAAAGATAATGGAGAATATGCTATGGAGGAAAAAAAAAATGAATACCTTAGTGGGACACTAACTCTTTCAGCTAACAAAGAGTTCACTGTGCTGTAATTTCATTTATTCAGAGGTACAACTTATTTTAAAGCAAGAAATCTTTCAGACTATCTGGATGTACAATGCAAATTGAGAAATAGACCTCTACACTGTTCCATTCCTCTTATTACAGTGAGGTGGTTAGCAGTTACGAATTATTTTTATCCAGACATCTTTGTATTTTTTCCATTCAAAGCCATTTATTGAGCAGTTATTATATTCCAAGTACTATATTCATTTCTTGGGCTAGAAAAGCTAGTAACACATGGTCTCTACCTTCCAGAGGATTACAATGTAATATGGAGGATAAATAGGAAAAAAATACAGTAAATTTACCAGATGGAAATATAGCAAGCCTAATATTGACAGGCCTCAAAGCTAGGATGTGTACTTGTCTATGTATTTATCTTGTAGAACTTAATGTAGTCTCTATTTTGAGTATCCCTTTCCACCTAATGATAGAAAACACAGTCTTCATCAGTGTCAACATTTTGAGTCATTTTAGATGTAATACTTTCTCAAGTCCCACTGCATGTTTTGGTGATGTTACATAGGTACGAACTTATTTTTATATTTCAAATACATGTCAGCAATACTATATAGCAAGAACTTTTCCTACACAAATGTATTGCTTTTATTTTACTCTTTTTCTAATTTATCATGTCAGAATTTCTGTGGTTAGCACTATTAAAATTATATACCTATAACATGTTTACTCATTATTCTGATGTATCTTAATGTAGAAAATATCTGATTGATTTATATTGATTTCTGAAAATAAATCTGAATATACTGGAACATAACTTTTGACTCTATTTTACAGTTGGCTTCAGATCAAAATAATATTGCAAAAAAAACCTGGCATTTCAGTAATAAGCCATTTTAAACAAAACAAAGATTCTAACTGGAAATGTTCGAAAGGAACATGGAATAACTATCCCCTACTAGGATATAAGCTGCACAAATTCATGAATTTTTTGCTTACTTTATTCCTAATGTTTTGCAGACCCTACTACAATTTTGCCTGATGCATAGTAAGGGATGGAAATATATATATGTATATTGTTGACTAAATAAGTGAAACATTAAGGGTGTTTTGTAAACTCAAATTTACACAATATAAAAGACATACAGTGCTTATGGTAATTCTGACTGTGTGAAACTTACTTCACAGTTTATATACTTTAATTATCTTCTATATAAAGTATCACCCTATATTTAAAGTTATTATATTAGCAGTTAAACACTCAGAAGGAATTAAAGACCCAAGGGAAATAATATCAAAGCCACACAATAAATTTAAATATTTGGAAAAGCTTATTTTAAACAAAATGTGATGAAACAACTTTTCTTCTAATAAATAGAGAAAAGTGGTTTTCCATTTTAATAACAGCATTATAATTAGTCAAACAGCTTTCCTGGGGGATGTTTCAAAGTAATTTCTATACTGCAGACAATTAAAGTAAGTCATATATCTCACAGAAGTTCCATGTTTTGTTTTGGGTTTTTTTGCGGTACGCGGGCCTCTCACTGTTGTGGCCTCTCCCGTTGCGGAGCACAGGCTCCGGACGCGCAAGCTCAGCGGGCATGGCTCACGGGCCTAGCTGCTCCGCGGCATGTGGGATCTTCCCGGACAGGGGCACGAACCCGTGTCCCCTGCATTGGCAGGCGGACTCTCAACCACTGCGCCACCAGGGAAGCCCAGAAGTTTCATGTTTTCCTTAACATTTTCTCTTAGTATAACTTCTCAGTGGACACAATATAGTATCATTCTTTCTTTCTTTTTAGTACTTAAAGTGTACTTAACTTACTGTAATAAAATTATTTAAAGGATTTTTAAAGTATTTTATTGAGGTATAATATACATAGTATAAAGTTTAGTATTTTAAGTGTACAATTCAGTGATTTTTAGTAAATTTAAAGACTTGTGCAACCATTACCACAATCCTATGTTAGAACATTTTGACTACCCCCAAAAGATTTTTCTTGACCATGTACAAAATCCCTATTCTCAACCACAAACCCAGGTAACCTCCAGTCTACTTTTGGACTCCATAGATAGGCCTCTTCGGGATTTTTCATATAAATGGAATCATATGTTGTCTTTTGCATATGACTCATTCAGCATAACGTTTTTGAGATTCCTCTATATTATAGCATGCATCAGTACTTAATTCCTTTTAATAGCCAAACAGTACTTAATTGTATGAAAGCACGTTTTGCTCATTTATTCTTTAGTCAGTGGACCTGTGAATAGTTCCCAATTTGGGGCTATAAAGAATAATAATAGTATGAACATTTAAATACATGTCCTTGTGTGGACATGTTTTCATTTCTCTTGGGTAAATTCCTAAGAGTTGAATTGCTGGGTCATATGGTAAATTTATGTTTAACGATTTTATGAAACTGTCAACCTGTTTAATAAAAGTGGCTGCACCATTTTACACTCCTGCTTGCAATGTATGAGAATTCCTGTGTCTCTGTATCCTCACTAACACTTGCTATTGTATATCATTTTTATTATAGCCATTATAGTGCATGTGAAACAGTATGTCATTTTGGTTTTAATTTTCTTTTCCCTTATAAATAATGATATGGAACATCTTTTCATTTACCTACTAGCCGTTTTTTCACTTATCAGTCATGGTTTTGGTGTCATATCTAAGAATTCTTGCCCTTACCTAAGATTTAAATATTTATACCTATGTGTTCTTCAAAAAGTCTTATAGTACTTAAGTGTAGGTCTATGATCCATTTTTAGTTAAAGTTATAAATTCATATTTTTGCATGTGAATACCCAATTTTCTCAGCATCATTTGTTAAAAAGACTGTCTTTTTCCCATTGAGTTTCTTTGGCTCTACTATCACAAATTAACTATAAATTTAAAGATTTATTTCTAGACTTTGAATTATGTTCCATTTATCTATAGTTCTATACCTAAGCCAATATCTTATTTCTTGTCTGCATTTCCATACAAATTTTAGAATCTGCAAAAAATTTATCAATTTCTTCAAAAATCAACCAACCAACCTAACAAACAAACAAACAGAAAAGCAATGACAAGCTCAAACCAATGACAAGCTCAAAGCCTCTAAAGAGACTTTAATAAGGGATTGTGTTGAATCTTAGACCAATTTGGGAAGAAATGCCATGTTAACAATATTGAGTTTCCATGAGTGGTCTGTCTCTGTTTTTTAAGATGTTCTTTAATTTCTCCCCGCAGTGATTTATAGTTTTCAGTATATGTCTTACTTTAAAAAAAAAAATTATTCTGAAGTATTTTATTTTTTGATGCCATTAGGAATGGATTTATTTCTTAGTCTTGTTCTTGGACTATTCATTGATAGTATTTAAATACTTGTTGACATTGGTATATAGATCTTGTCTCTAACTTGCTGAACTTGTTTGTTACTTCTAGAAGTGTTACTTCTAGAAGTGCATTTCTCAGAATTTTTTAAGCCTAGAGGATCATTTTGCATACAAAGACAATTTTATGTCTTTCTTTACAGTTTTGATGACTTTTATTTCTTTCTGTTGCCTTATTACATGTGTTGAACTTTCAGTATAGTATTCAGTAGAAGTCATTATCCTTGTATTATTCCCAATTTTAGTGAGAACGCATTCATTTTTCTTTTTTTCACTATGAAGTGTGATGTTAACTGTAGGTTTTTTATGAATGCCCTTTATCATGTTGCAGAGTTTTCCTCTACCTCTAGTTTTCTGAGTTTTTATAATAATGGAGTGTTAATTTATGTTGAATGCATTTTGAATTTTGTCAAACATTTCCTTTCTTTGTGCTGTAATTGGCTTTGGTATTAAATACTGGACTCATAGAATGAGTTGGGAAGTGTTCCCTCCATTTCTGCTTTCTCGGGGAGTTTATGAAGGATTAGTATTTCTTTCTTAAATGTTTGAATGAATGCATCCATGAAGTCACCAGGGCCATCAGACTTTACTTTGTGGGAAAAGTTTTAATTACTAACTTAATTACTTTAGTTTTTATTGTTTTATTCAGATTTTCTATTTATTCTTCAGTTGGTCAGGGAAATTTGTAGTTTTTAGGAATTTTTTTTCATTTTATCTATGTTGTCCAGTTTGTTAACATAAAGTTCTTCATATTATTCTCTTGTAATAATTTTAATTTCTGTTATATCAATAGTGATGTCCATTCTTTTGTACTTGATTTTGTCAATTTAGATCATCTCTTTTTTTATCAGTCTACCAAAATATTTGTCAGTTTTATTGATATTTTTTTAAACAACCAACTTTTGGTTTCATTGATTTTTCTATTATTTTTTTGTTTTCCTTTCAAATCTTTACTTTCTCTCTCCTTACTTTGTTTGGTTTACTCTTCTTTCTTTAGTTCTTAAAGTAAAAAGTTAGGCTGTTAATTTAGAATCTTTATTTCTTCATATGGATTCAGGTTACTGTCTGTTGTCTTTTCCTTTCATCTTGAATATTTCACTTAGTGCTTTTTTTAAAGGCTGGTTTGCTAACAATGAATTATCTCAATCTTGATTTAGTGTAAATGCTGCATTTTTTTTTTTTTTTTTTTTTTTGCGGTACACGGGCCTCTCACTGTTGTGGCCCCTCCTGTTGCGGAGCACGTGCTCCGGACGCGCAGGCTCAGCGGCCATGGCTCACGGGCCCAGCCGCTCTGCGGCATGTGGGATCCTCCCGAACCGGGGCACGAACCTGTGTCCCCTGCATCGGCAGGCGGACTCTCAACCACTGCACTACCAGGGAAGCTCAATGCTGCATTTTTGAAGAGTTGTTTTAAGCCATTGTATTTTGGATACTTTGTTAACCAGCCATATTAATTCCAATTAAAGGATGTGTGTGTGTGTGTGTGTGTGTGTGTGTGTGCGTGTGTGTGTGTGTGTGTTTAAATGCCTGTTACTCTTCTGTAACTAAATAGCTCTGGCGAAGAATAAATCATATGAAAAGTTAACCTCTAGATGACTTTCAATGTGAAGAGTTAGGGTAACACAGCTTATAGCTAAAAGGCTATTGGCAACTAATTCTTAAAAGGAGAGAATATGATGATTCGACGTATAGTTTGGTTTATCTGTTTTAACATGATCTCAAGGTGTGCTCTACAAATGTTTTACACATATTTATCAGGAAGAGTGGAAATCAATGTGAATTGTTAAAGGTCTCAAAGGGATGGCTGTGTCTGAAGCAATCAAAGCCAAAATATATGTTTCTACTAGGTAATCTCTGACAGGTTAATGTCTCTCAAAATATACTACTCATTTCTTTTTTGGCATTTGCTAGTAATCTCCATTAAAGCAATTACTTAAACTTCAGCTGTCCTTATTTTGGGTGGAGTAGTTTAGCAATGCATTTAAAATCAGTTATTTTAAATTTAAAAAAATCATTTGTGCTGCATCCATTACCTACCCCTCTAAAAATTATCTATAGATTCATTACTTTGAGAAGACATCTTTTTTTTTTTTTTTAGATAAAAGTCTTTTATGCTGTGTAATTGTCCTGGTATATTCTAAACAAAGAAAGCTAGTAACAAGAGGAATAGAGAACATTTGTCTCTTCTAAACCTTTGTCTCCAGAATTCAAAGGTAGGGTTTTCCTGAAGTGATTTGGCTGGAATGTGACGTGTTGCACTGGGCACTTATGTTTATTGTGGTCCTGATATTTTGAATGGATTGATCAGCATTACACACTCGTAAACCAAGTGGCTATCCATGGGCTATTCAGACACCAAGTGGCTATCCATGGGCTATTCAGACACCACTGTTCATCCATAGAGTACCACCTCCCTGAACACACATACATGCATACACACACACACACACACACACACACACACACACACGTACATGCAGTATCCAACTTTGTGGATACTGCTGCTCCCTAAACTGGAGGAGGGGATGGGATGAGATGGTGAAGGAATCCAAATCCTGAATCCGACTTCATATGGAGATCATTAGCTTGAATATCTGGAGCTCTCCAGTGCTCTAGCCGTTCCTGTCTCAGCATTTCTGTGACCTCATAAAATCGTACTCACAACTCTGGATTGGTTTTTTCCAGCTTTGTGGTTAGAGGTGAAATCAATAGCTTGTACACGTATGTACCTGTACCACTTTGAAAGTCTCAAGAGTAACTGTGGACTCAACTTCTTTCTTTTCCTGTCTTGATAAACCATCAACTTCATCTCTGTAGTTGACTGAGGGAACTTATCACAGGGAGTTTCTCTGGCTGGCTGAGAGAGGATTGCCAAGTGTCTGGCTCTGGTGTGAATCCACTGCTGCCCAAAGTCTATTTCTTTTGCTAAACTTCTAGGCTCACCCCTTCCCACAGAGCACTTTCATCAACCTTCAGCTACCAGAAGTTCCACTTCTATTTTACTATACTTTTCAACATTCTGTGGTTCTCTTAGTTTCTATATCATATACTATTTGGTGGTATATATCTGATTACTTCAACATCTACTAAGACATTTTACATAATAGCCCTCCCTGAATTTTTTTATCTTAGCTTTTAAATCATGCCTAACATGTCAAGTATTTTCTCACTTTAACACAAAGTTTCTATGTAACCAAATGTAATCATTTGCTGGCTTAACAATTATGCCCCCGTAAAGCCCAAATCTCCTATTGCTACTTCGCCTTCGTGAAGATTTAAAGGCTTCAAATCTATAGGCCTTTTTGTTTGTTTATTTGATAATTCCTGCAAATTCTATATACATCATTAAAATCTTTGAAAACATTCAAATAAGCAGAAAGATAAATAGTTGGGTAGGCTCACCATTAAGCCATGGCAGCATTGGGGGAAAGTATTTATGCTGGTGTGTTTATGAATGCGTGTGTGTATGTGTGCATTTCTTGAAGGGAGTTTGTTCAGGGAAGAGGATGCAGGTCTGTGTTTCGTGTCTAGGATTGATATGTTTATCCTCACCTTTGCCAGCTATGTTGTGCTCACTGTCAGTTCTCCAAGTAACTTTGTATTCTTCACACAAATTGTCAAGGTTCAAGGTTATGGAGTTGTGTATTATGTCATCCAGTCACTCATTTTCACATATTTGGGGAACACAGACAACAGTCCTGGCTTACTGTGAGAATGCTGTAGGATGCTCGATCTCTCTGGAAAGAGTATCGCCAGATGTTGGGTGGCCCACTTAGTTGAAAGGGAGATGTGCTATTACGTAACTACAGCTACAATGTAAACTAGGTTTTCAAAAATAAAGAAATAAACCAAAACTAAATTCAAGTCCAAATGCATTCTCTCAATGAGCTAAGCAATTTAGCACAGAGACTGGGGCTGCCAAAGTCCAACAAAAATCTAATTGCTCTAAGACAAAGACAAAGCGTGTACAGTTAGGTGCAGCACTGTGACACTGAAATTAAGCTTGCCCTGGTTTAAAGTTTAACATGAGACAGTAGAATGGCAGGGAGTTTGGATTAAGTTGAGAATGACCCATGCATGCTGTGGGGAGCTCCCTGTGAGATTAGGATACTTACCTCTGTATCCCCCAAATGTGGTCTCTTCATAGAGGCTGAATCACAAAGCAGAGAAGAAAAATCAGCTATAACAAGATAAAGAAGAGACTTTGGTAATGTTGGTATCTGCTCTACATTAGATTCCTTAAATTCATACCTGAATTTGGGAGAAATCATCTCACAACAAATACGCTTTCTACAAATGTTGACCAGGTGTATGTGCCCCAAGAGCGACAGTGAAAAGGGAATGTCTGCTGCATCATGACTAACAGTTCCCTTAAACAAAGCACATTCAGATTATAGGATAATAGGAATTCTAATCTTTAGCTATGATCCACATATTGGTTAAAATGTTTTTTTAAACATTTCCAGTACAAGTATTTTTAATATTCCATTGTGCTGGTTTGTAAGAGGAATTTTTTTCACTTGGGCATTTTGTAAACCAACAACAAAATAGACATTTTTAAAATTTTGTACTTGAAGTTTTCTTTATTGTTACCTTTTGTCCTTGAAAGTGGATTCTTCATTTCTCAGCTTCTTATTCAAATAAGCAGAAAGATGTTTCATATTGATTTCTTCTTTTGCTCGTGATGAAGCTTCTTTTTTGTAAGTATTCCTGGAGCCCTATGGCATGTTTTCTCTGAGTTTTATCTTGGTATAGAGAGTATAAATTACCTTCTTTTCTTCAGTCTAGGCATCGCCTGGCTGTGCTCTCCAGCATCAATGCTTGGTATTGCAGTCACACTGCACTGCCTTAGTTGATAATTTCACGGCACTTCTGTCACACCTGGGTGCTGATGAGATTCAACTGCATCTCCCCTTTATCCTGTATCTGTGTCTTCTATGTGATTATTAAATGCTGCTCTTTTCCTACTGGGTAACTATTTAAAGATATCCTGACTGTGTCTTCTGGAGAAACTTCTGAAGTATTTAGCTTTTTTCAAAAGGTACCATTGACTTGCAGTGATTGTTTTAACTTGGAAAATTCAAACTTTGAAATTCACAGTTCATACTTGTTTTGGCGGTCAAAAATCTTTTACAGTCTTTTACTTTACCACACCTCCTAAAAGAAATGCAGTCTTCCTTTCTCAAAGAGAATCTGTGGCTTAGCACCAGACATATAACACAAAATAGGAATATGGAGGAGGAACTTGGTAACTGAAGATTTTAGTGTAAGTTGAAAATGTGGTTGAAATAGGAATTGTCTCCCTCCTTTAGCTGTTTTTTGTTGTGCACCTTTTATTAATGTAACCAAATCAGAACAACCGTAATGTAAGGTTGTATATTAGAAGACTTTTCCAGATTTCTAACTCTGAAGGAGTAGGTAGTTATCTTACCATACAGGTGCTGATTATTTGATTCTTCTAATTCAAAAGTAATAAAGTGGAACTTTTCAAAGTCCCTGTGATCTTTAAATGAAAATAGCAGCACTGAATGTCTTTAAGGGTTTTCTTAAAAATAATTTTTGAGCATTTTTTGGCCTTAGTTTTGTGTAAAGTTTTTCTATGTTGTGAACCCAGCAATAGTTTGGCACAGATGATTTGATACAGAAACACTTGGATTCAAGTCTATTTCTATGACTCAGTAACTGAGTAGTTTAAAGCAAGTCATTTGGGCTCCAAAAACCTGTTTTCTTTTTCTAAAAAAAGGGGATATAACACCTCCTCCTCTTTATTTCAAAGACTCAAAATGAACTATGTACTGAACTCGTACACACACACACAAAAGTTTATATAACTTATTACTAAGTCCAAACTATAAGCCAACTACAACATAAGATAATCAACTGAAGAAACTATTTTTCTTGTGAAGGAAAATCTGCTATATTAAATAATTGAGGGTTAGTGTGTCAGTATTCAATGAGAAAATTTCCTAATGGATTCCCATTGTTAGTTCTGTGTTTTTATTATTTTCACTTTATGCTCTCATTTTGTGCATTTTACTTTGGAACCTAACCACTGAATAAGATAAGAGTGTAGGATGCTGGAAGTTAAACTACACTGAATAATAGGAAGTTATGTGATAATAAGAAACTGGCATGAGAGAATACAGGGATGCAGAGGGAGTAATTAACATGGCCAGATCTAGCAGAGAGAGGCATCACAAGGCCAGTAGTGTGGGAAAGGGGCCTTGAAAGATACCTGTGGCTTATAGGCTTATAGTAGAGGTGGAAGAAAGAAAGCATTGTGGGCAGAAAGACTAGCTCATGGAATTGTATATGGTCTAAAAGGGTAGGTTCTATTTGTTGACTGGTGAATGATTCGTTTTGGCTGAAGTCTACCCACATGAAAGACTGGAAAAAAATGAAACTGGGAATTTGGGGCAAGATGGTGACGACAACTTTTTTATGCTTGACTAAGGAATTTCAAGTTTATACTGTGGGAAAAAATTGGCTACTTCAAAGAAGTATTAGGAAACATATATGTGGTGAATTTTTTTATGAAAAGAGACTACAAAACGGTAAAAATAAGGAGTAATAGAAATTGTATATGCTAAAGTAAGAAATAAATAAGAATTGAACTAAAGCAATAGCAATGAAATGAGAGAAGGGGGTGGATGTGATAAAAATGCATTTTTTCAAAAGAAAATATATGTATGTCATGGGTGGGGAGTTCAGAGACACTTGGTGTAATGAGAGATACTATTAATAGGAATGCTTTGGATGTGTGAAAAAATGTGGGTTCAAAAAAAAAGACACTGAAAAAGAGAGTGGTGAGGCTTGTGAGGAGTGTGGGAGCAATTAAGTCAAGAATGTTTTTGATGGCAGTATGGGGATTACAAAAACCAACCAAACAAACAACAAAAACAAACAACAGCAACACAGGAAGATTTGAGAGAAAAAAAGAGCCCCAGCTAGGAGTGTTCCAATAAAAATTTTACTTCTGCCTTAATTCTCCCCAAACCTATATGTGGGAAATTTAAATAAGAAAGCAAGAGTACTGACTAATCTGAAGGCTGAGTAAGAAATATATGGTTGGAAGCAGCTCTAGTACCTGGCTTCCCAATGCCTTTCGCTCATTAAAATCTCTGTATAAAATGTGCATTATGGAGATAAAATTGCATATAATTAATTAGTAACAATATTTATGAATTAAGTGAAATTAAATCTAATTGTAGAAGGGCACAAAGAGCTTACCTAACTTTTAATTTTTTAACTCAGTACAGTTATTTAGTTTGAACTTGGTGAAGAAAAGATCAGTAAGTTCAATATCAGAAAATACAAGCTATCCAGGATCTTAGATATGAGCTATAGAGCAGATTCTTCCGTCTCTGTATAAAATTCTGCCATGCATCCTTAAAAATATTATGTATTGGCGTAAAGAACTTTCTACACAAGTAATGCCAGAGAGAAGAGAGGAAGAGTAGATACTGCTTTACCTTGTATCCATGCATTCTGGAGGTGTTAAAATATTTCTAATTTAGGGTGTAAGAGCTAATTTCAACATTTCTTCTACTGCCTGTCTCTCTCATTAGTATTTATGAGTGTGTTAAACTGTGAATATTGGGTTTTAATAGAGTGAACTAGATTTCCATGCAGAACGAACTATGCATACCCATGATCTAAAGAGTAGTACTAATAGATGGTATGACAACCAGAATAGGTAAAAGTCAGGTGACGGACAACACCAAATTTTAGCAAAAAAGTATAGCACTAAAACTCTCCTGTGCTGCTGGTGGGAGTGTGATATGGTATACTTTGGAAAACTATTCAGCAGTGTCTTATAAAGTTAAACATACATCTGTCTTATTACACAGCAGTTTCACTACTATGTAATGAAAAGATATGTCCACAAAAAATTTGCACAAAAATTTCATAGAATTTTTATTTATCTCATCCATAAACTGAAATAAACCAAATTTGCATCGAGAGTGGATAAGTGAATATTATTCAACAATGAAAAGGAAAGAGCCACTGATCTGTACAAGTCAATTTCAAAACTGCTAAGCAGATGAAGCTAGACTAAAATTGATACATTGCATTTCATGCTTCTTATATAGGGTTAAAAATAAAGACAAAACCAATCTATAAGAACAGAAATTAGAACAGTGATTGCTTATGAAGGAACGGGAATGGGGGATAAAGGAAATTTCTGGGAAAACGGAAATGTCCGTGTCTTGTTTAGGGCATTAGTTATTTGTTGTTTAAATTGTCAACATTTATTGAATCATATGCTTAAGTTCTTTGCATTTTACCATATAGGAATATTACCTAAATAAAACAAAGGTGATATGGTCATTGCCTCCAAGGTAAGAGTCAAATAAACTCAAAACCATAAAAACACAAATAGACAACACTTATAGGTATTTCATCATATTGTGTATTCCTGGAGTTAACCCTCTTTAAAATTTTATGCAGGTGTAATTGGTTAATAGGAAGCTAATTAACATTTATAGAGTACTAAATAGCTTTTCATGTCTCGAAATAGTGAAATAAAATATACATCAATATCTATGTATTAAAATCACACCTTGAATATTACCCAAGATGGAGTATGATCAAGGATATCTCTAAAAAAGAGAGAGCTGTTCCAGGTAAAGGGATAGCCTGAAAAAAGGCTTATTGATGGGTAGAAGAGTCAAATTCAGAAGGATATCAAGAAGGAAAGCAGGCTTGAAATGAAATAGATAACAGAAGAAACATCTGGTATCCTTATGGAGCATGCACAAGTACTTCTGTCAGCTCATTTGTCAAGCTAGACTTCTATGTAAAAATTAGGATATATGGTTAGAGTTTGGAGAGCAGACATTTCAGAGTACAGGATGGAGCAGTATGGACATGATGATGCAGTTTTTTGTAGCACAGTATAACTGCTACCCTGAGTCCTCACCAGCTAGGGGAGCCCTTGGATTGTTCCTAGTCACCTAGATCTTCTCCTTGCCATCCCTCTTCTCTCACCTCTGAAGTTCCTCAGCTATCTAGAAGTATCAGATTGGAAGATGACTCAAAACTGATGTAAAAAAAGGAGTAGAGATCGGATGGCAAATAGGTGTTACTTCTCCCATCAGTTACAATAAGCTAGTAGTCATTGCCTGGAACTCAGTTCTGAGAAGGGATTTGAAGTCTTGTCTAAGCTCAGGAGAAAAAAAAAAAATCATTGATTAGCAATGATTGACTAGCAGTATCTACAAAAGGGACTTAGATGGCACACACAGTTGGGGATCCTAGACTAGAGGACATCTCAGCTTAAAGGTATGCATTTTTAACCGTAGTTTTCCGGAGCAATACCTTTTGCTAATAGCCCTTTCACTGCCTCCAATAAAGACATATACTATTCACAAAAGGGATTTTCCAGCATCTAGTGGCACTCTGCAAATCACTCTCCTGTCTATAAGAGTTTTAATCAAACTGTTGTTTTGAACCTATGAGTGGATCATGAAATCAGTTTAGTAGGGTATAACTACAATGCTTTAAGGAATAGAAAAGAATAAAAGAATAGAAAATGAATAGAAACTAAATTTCCAGCTTTATATACATATGTGTGTATAAATATGATTTTAAATAAAATTATAAAATATTTATTACTAAGGGGAAGTGTCTAGAATGTAATTTGCTTATTTGTGGGACCATTCCTGGTGAAGTGGGCTTTTTCACTACTTGAAGTGTCAGTGACATGAAATTTTTCACTGTAGTAGTTCAGAGGGCTGAAGTACAGGATAAGCATGTGTGTAACAATTAATACACATGTGATACTAGTGTTCAGACTTCTTGATTTTAGAAGAAATAGATGACAAATGTCACATCATCTTTTTAATGTTAAAATCATCAAAGGTTCTGCTACTCTTGCTGTGCTCTGAGTTTGAAGTTACTGATAGAGGTGGATCTGGAGTATAATTAACACTCTCAGATGATCAAGGGCAGAAGGGAGGCATAGGCCACACTTGGCAAATGGGAGTGCTGGGGTGTGCTCCTGAGAGGGCTGAGAGCTGTGAATGAGAAATAGTTCACTTGCGTTAAAGCCTGAGCAACACTTCAATGTAGGGTCACTGACTACGCTTCAAAGGATACATCGATTCTTGGAAGACTACCTGAATTGAATGTCTCACACCAAAGCACATAGCTTTGGGTTCTTTCTAGTAAATATCCAGCCCATAAGTTAGATGCTGACCCCTGCATGTTCCCAGACCTCTAACAGGTCTCTGGAGACAGCTGCACACCTAGAGCATCATCAAGTAAAGGAAGCCCCTGGGAGTCATAACAGGCTCATGTCAAGAGCTAATGCCTTGTGGGGACATCTTGATATTGCTATTTCTTGGCTGAAGAGCAAACCACAGCTCTTTCCCTAGAGATGCCACTCAGCAATCATTTCCATCTATAAAGAACATTTTATAGCTGTGCCAGGGACATAGAGGGAAGCTGTGAGACTGCTTTAGAAATTCCACCTTAGGAAAATAGAATTTCCAACCTGTGAAACACTCTTATTCCAGCTCAGTCTGCTCCACACCAAACATCATTTCCTAATTTCCCAAACAGAGCATTTAAGGACCCAGAGGTTAAATGCCTACCTTGAGTGAATGTTGGTGATTATATTTTAAAACTCCTTGAAGAGTGATTTTGGTTCCTGTATGGCACTTTACAAGTGAGTGATTTCAGCTGGTAGGAAACAAAGCTTTCTGCTAGTGGATTGCTTCTTCTGTGAAGGAGCAACCTGAGAAACCTAATGTAATGACATTGTCACTCATGGAAACTGGTTCTTATTAGAAGGTTAAATTTTATAGTCTCAGTAGGTACAGAGATCATGCTTAGTACAGAGTACAGGTTCAAATATTTTTGCCAAATGAAATTTTTTAAATGAAAGGTACTGTCCCTTTTATACTAGCATACTTACCTGCTAGTCATGCATGCTGAAATTGTTACAGCAGGGCCAGTGGTGTGCTCACTTTGATATATATACTCTGTCTTACCTGGTTTCCTGCATTTGGGAATGGGGACAGTAGGATTTGGTTATTGGCCATGATATTCAGCAAAGCAAAGTGGCAGTTGTATGAACCCGTAATTGTGGCCTTTTAGCACCATACCATACAGGTAAGAAAGAAATATTGGATATAAAATACCAGATTACTTTTTATAGCTCTTTTATATGAGAAAGTAAATTATGACATGCATATCCAAAAATGAAGGAAAAAGGAAAACTGTTGTAGGCGGCTTGCAAGGCTTGAACATGGAATTGTTAGCTGGTTCACAGATTTGCAAAAGTACTTACAATCAAACTGTATAGTGACAAATCAGAGCTGATCCCATTTTCATGCATTTTTCTTTACTCTCTTTCACACAAAGTCTCTGGAGCTCCGAGATGCAGTTTATAGCCATAATGGTGCATGGACTTGGTCTGAGTTGCCCAGTTCAAGTAATTCTGAGGCAACCCTAGAGAGGGAGGGCTTTCAGTACCTTTCTCAGATGCCAAGCCCTCTTAAACTATTCCTCAGCTAGATCTCTAGTCTCTCCCACACACAGGCTCTGTCTTGTCCCAGATCTCAGACCAATCCTGAGTGGTGGCAGGAAGCACATAAGAAGTTTAACATTGAGGACGTCCTTTATTATGCTGCCTTGAGACATCATGGTGCCCCTACTCCTGCTGTTTGGGTGTTTTTATGGTACTTTAAATCACATGTTTCAAACCTCACCTGGACCTTATGGCCCTGTGAAGTTTTCTGGAATTCTATACCATTTCCCAAGTGGAATCTCACGTTCTCATATTCCTGAACCAGTGATTCTGTTCTGATTGTCAACCTCCAATTCTTAAGCTCTTCAGCATGCTGACTCCAGATTTAGAAAACCAAGACTGCTAACTCATAGGGTATTTTCTACAAATCATAATAAAGAGCATCTTCTGAGTGGGCTGTGTTCTGTGCACATGGTGAGTGACTTGGTGTGTAGACCATATATTATGCAGTTTACTAAAGGAGACTATGCTCTGTGAAGATGCAGCTCCATGCCAGGCTAGATGGCTTGGAAAGCAGAGTAGGTGCTGAATTTTGGACCCATTCATCCCTCAGCTGGGTGTCCGTGTGCGTTGGACAACCTGTATAACTATACAAATGGCTTAGGTCAATTTTATGAATTATTCTTCTGGTAGGATGTCTAGTCCAGAAATTGCTTTAGTACCCCATCTTAATCTTACCTGGATCTTGACTTAGCATAGCGGGAGGTAGGATCATTAGGTATAAATTCTGGTTGTCAACCACCGCTAAAATATGGAATTCTGACATCATCTAGATTTAGCAAATATTCTGTTCCTAATAGCCTAAAAGTCATTTGTACCACCGTAGTCACATAGGCATCCTTATTAACCTAATGCCTAGAACAGTACCTAGCATATTATAGGAGAAGTATAATAAAAGAGACATGGGTGAAACTAATGGGCCGCGGCTTTTCCCCACCATTGGCACCTTTCTGCTGACCAAGAACCAGATGTGAACTTCTCCCCACATTGGCCATATCTTGCTGCCAGAAAAAACACCCTACTTGGTCAACAAATCCCAAGATATAAGAGTAAGGGTTAAAAATTGCATTCAAGAGGGGTACTAAAATGAAGATACCAATTGAAGACCTAAATACATGAAAATAAGTAATATACTGTGTATTGAAGGGAAAGTTCTGTTGAATTGTTTTGGGTGCAGTTGTTAAATTATTTTACCAGAAAGAGTAAGGATGTCATAGACATCTGTAGATACCACAGTATGTTATGTTTCTTCCTTAGGTGGTTAATAAAATTGAAGTTGACCCTGGGAAAATTTGCACTGGTTGTGTGGATCTTGACTTCCACATTTTCCCTTGTACCTTCCTACTTGTGACTTGTTTAGCATCTTAAAATCCCTAGTAACGAAGTTGTTACATCGCTTTTCCCCCATGTTTCTCTTGTGGACGTTTTTTTTTGCTTTTGCTTTTTCTACACACAGTGTGTACATTTTGTGGGGACGGCATAGTGAGAGATACTTTCTTTTCAAGCCTAAGGGGTTGTGCACCAAGGGCAACCACTGAAGAGCATTAGTGGCCTTTTTATGTAATAGAAAATTTCAACTGTTCAGACAACTTGGAAATGTACCAGGAAGGAAATGAATATTTTCTTCTCAAATGTGTCATTCTGTATTAGCAGAACTTAGGCAGTTTGAGAAGTATTGCTTGTACATCTGGAATTAAAATTTCGAACGCTTTGAATGCTCATCCTTTACAGGGGTGCCACATCCTCAGAGGTTTAGCTAGTAATAGTGTTTTCTGCCACAATAAATACATTTTGGGGGAGTTCATCACAGCCAGTTTTCTTCCTTATTGAACAGATTGAATGAACATCATTGCACAGATAACAAAGCAATCAAGAAATAATCTTTTTTCTTTTTTAGCTCAACTGGAAAGTGATAAGCATGCTTGCTGAAAAAACTGTGAGGCCAAAGAAAACACTAAAATAAACTCGAGGATTTGTTCTTGTTTAAGAAACAATAGACTTAAATGCTGTGATGCCTTTCTGAAATGAATCATGTGGGAGTTGGATATATAAAATGATTACTAAAGGGGGCAGTACAGTTATCTTCCATGAGAACACGCATGCTTATTTCCTCAATCACTTGTCTTCAGTCATTCCATTTAGGTGAAAATCAGTCACATATTTCTAAAGGAGGAGGGAGGATCTCATAAAAACAATCAAAAGTGCTATCAGAATGCAAAAAAAAATTAAAGCAGAAGGTGAACTGACTCTTGTAACAGTGTAAAATACATGAAATGATGCTATAAATCTACAATTGCAGTAAGATGACGAATACAGTGACATTTGAGTTGAGGCTTAAAGAGCATATGGGATTTTGACAAGTAGAAATGAAGAGAACAGATCAGGCAGCTGAAATAGTATGCAGACAGGTGCAGAGGGGAGAAAAGGGCTTTGAGAGCATGGAGTTCAGGCATGTAGACATGGCTTGCGAATTCCATTGCCTCCAGGGAGCAGACCGGCAAGATGACCGGGTGAAGAGGGCAGTGCAGGCGGAACCAGCCGAAGAGCACAGGCCCCATCTAAATGGCAGCAGATATGAAACTCCTGCTTTTTGCCATTTCAGAAGACAGGTCCAATTTATCAAAAGAAGTGTCAGGTTTTTAGGTGATATTTCCTGTTTTTGCTTGTTTTATTGGAAGAGTCTTCTGCCAACTGCTATTCAACATACATCTCCACAATGTCCAGGACATGCCTGGCGCCACATGCAGTGTGTGATTGTACTGCACACAGGGCACACCTGCACTTCACCACCCTGCTCCTGACTCAGCCCTCCCAGCAGAGGGCACTGCAGACAACACTTCCTTCTGCTTCCTCCAAGAGTCTGACCTCTAACCATTTCCAGCTGCTTGCACCAATGTGGATCCCCTGTTTGGGAAAATGTTGATATCATTTAGGCCCAAAGTTCTTTTTTATTTTTTGAAATCGGCTTTGTTGACATATAATTTGCATACCATAAATATCAACAGTTGTAATTTTGTGATATGATTAGTTGTTTTTTATTGAAGAATAATTAATTGATTTATAATACTGTATGTTTCAGGTGTATAACGTAGTGGTTCACAAATTTTATACTCCATTTATAGTTATTATAAAATATCAGCTATATTCCCTGTGCTGCACAGTATATCTTTGTAGCTTATTTATTTTATACATAGTAGTTTGTACCTCTTAATTCCCTACCCCTATCTTGCCACTCCCTCTTCCCTCTCCCCACTGGTAACCACTAGTTTGTTCTATGAGTTTTACATTTTTGTTATATTCACTAGTTTGTTTTTTTAGATTCCACATATAAGTGATATACAGGATTTGCCATTCTCTGTCTGACTTATTTTGCTAAGCATAATACCCTCCAAGTCCATCCATGCTGTTGCAAATGGCAAAATTTCATTCTTTTTTATGGCTGAGTAGTATTCCATTGTGTATATATATACCACATCTTCTTTATCCATTCATTTGTTGATGGACACTTAGGTTGCTTCTGTATCTTGGCTTTTTGTAAATAATGCTGCAGTGGACATTGAGGTACATGCATCTTTTTTTTTTTTGTGGTACGCAGGCCTCTCACCGCTGCAGCCCCTCCCACCATGGAGCACAGGCTCCGGATGTGCAGGCCCAGCGGCCACGGTCCACGGGCCCAGCCGCTCTGTGGCACGCGGGATCCTCCCGGACCGGGGCACGAACCCATGCCCCCTGCATCAGCAGGCAGACTCCCAACCACTGCGCCACCAGGGAAGCCCGTACATGCATCTTTTTTAATTAGTGTTTTCATTTTCTTTGGATATATACCCAGGAGTGGAATTGCTGGATCACATGGTAGTTTTATTTCTAGTTTTTTGAGAAACCTCCATGCTGTTTTCCACAGTGGCTGCGCCAATTTACATTCCCACCAACGTTGTACGAGACTTCCCTTTTCTCTGCATCCTCACTAGCATTTGTTATTTGAGGTCTTTTTGATGATAGCCATTTTGACAGGTGTGAGGTGATACCTTATTGTGGTTTTGAGATAATGATTAACAATGTTGAGTATCTTTTCATGTGCCTGTTGGCCATCTGCATTTCTTCCTTGGAAAAATGTCTATTCAGTTCTTCTGCCCATTTTTTAATCAGGTTGTTTTTTTGATGTTGAGTTGTACGAGCTATTTATATATTTGGGGCCTTGAGATCAGTCATATCATTTGCACATATTTTCTCCCATTCAGTAGGTTGTCTCTTCTTTTTGTTGATGGTTTCCTTTGCTGTGAAAAGCTTTTAAGTTTAATTAGGTTCCATTTGTGTATTTTTGCTTTTGTTTCCTCTGCCTTGGGAGACAGATCAAAAAAATACTGCTATGACTTATGTGAAAGAGTGTTCTGCCTAAGTTTTTCTCCAGGAGTTTTATGGTTTCCAGTCTTAAGCATTTAGGTCTTTAATCCATTTTGAGTTTATTTTTGTATATGGTGTTAGTATATGGTCATTCTTTTTTTTTTTTTTTTTCTCGGTATGCGGGCCTCTCACTGTTGTGGCCTCTCCCATTGTGGAGCACAGGCTCCGGACGCGCAGGCTCAGCGGCCATGGCTCACGGGCCTAGCCGCTCCGCAGCATGTGGGATCTTCCCGGACCGGGGCACAAACCCGTGTCCCCTGCATCGGCAGGCAGACTCTCAACCACTGCGCCACCAGGGAAGCCCTAAGAGAGAATCTTTTTATAGGAGACTCTAAAATGAACCCGATATTAAAATTAGAAGAAATGCTATTGATGCTGTCTTTTGTAATGAAAAGTATATGGACCAGTAAGGTCAATACATTCTACTGGAAGGATGAGGGCTAAAACAAACAAAAACAACTAGCAAATATAGGAAAGATAAACTCAGTTGTTCTTTTTCTTTTTGGCCACACCCGAACAGAGATCGAACCCGTGACCCCTGCAGTGGAAGCACAGATTCTTAACCACTGGACTGCCAGGGAAATCCCTCAGTTGTTCTTTTTTGTCATTGCTTTAGGATACTACTAAAATTTAAGAAGTGACTAAAAGTATAAAAGTATTAGCTTATAGAGGAAGAAAATAACATTTTGTCTTTGCTAGGTTCTGTTGTGTTGCAGAGCTATTGATACTTAACTAGATACAGTAGATAAAATACTAAAAATTGGGAGGAAAACAATAAAACCAATAGACAACAACAGAAACTCTCTGGAAATTTGCAGTTCATTAAATGGCACATTTTGAAGAGCATGATTTAAAGAAAGCCAAAATTGATAGAAATTGACCTTTTCTTTGTGGCAGTACATAGCTGGTAATGTTGAAGCACTATATATGGTTTGGGATACCTGTGTTTATCCATTTTTAAATGTGTTGAGCATTTCCTAGAAAGTAAGAAGTGGTGCTAAATTCTTTAAAAAACACTACCTCATTTAATCTTCTCAAGAGTTCTGTGGAATAGATATTGTTGTTAACCTCATTTAACTTATGAAAAACCTGGAACTTGGAGAAATTATTTAAATTCATGGATTATAAGTAATATCTCATTATTTGAGCATTAATATACTACATTTGCCTATAATTTAAATATAACTTTTATATTTAAAACTTTGTTGACTATGAGATCATTGTAAAAATCAAATTCAGTCATTCCCTAGTGTAGAATGTTTTAGGCATAGACAGAAATACATCTGTTACTAGAAGAAGTTAAGATCAGCATGATGAAAATGTTTTATAACCTTTTTTTGGATTGTTTAATTTCCTTTAATTTATCTTGTGTTTAATGACAAACTGGAGTGCATCCTTAAAAATGTCAGATTGCTGAATAATGGACAGGCAATCTCCCTAAAATGCCCAAAGGAGATTGTTAGAAAAAGCTGAGGCTAGTGAAGGTATAGTTTATATTTTTAAAAAATCATAAGGTGACGAGAGTTGTTCCAGAAGCTAGGATTTTGTACACAAGTTTGCAAAAGTTTATCTCTCTCAAAGATGAAACTGAGTGTCATGAAATATAGCAGCAGATTGGCAAAGATGTGAAGCAAGTGGAACTCCCATACACTACTGTGGGAGAGTACGAAGTACAACCACTCAGAAAAACTGGCAGTTACTTATAAGTTAAATATACATGTACCTACAGTTTGACACAGCAATTCCTCCTGTAGGCATTTACCCAAGAGATGTGAAAACATATACACAAAAAGATGTGTATTCACAGGTTGACAGAGCTTTATTCGTAATATCCAAGAGCTGCAAACAGCCCAAATGTCTATTAATAAATAAGTGGATTTAAAAAAAGACAGAAGTATATTCACACAGTTGAAAACAGCTCTCCAAAAAATAGAAGCAGACAGCTGATACACACAACCACAGGGATGAATCTCAAAAATACTTACCTAAATTGAAGAAAGCAAGACACACACAAAAAAGTAATATTATATGATTGCATTTATATCAAATTCTAGAATAGACAAGGTGATAGTGATGGAGAGCAGCAGGCAGGTGGTTCTCCAGGGGCTGAGGGAGGGAGTGGTTTAGTACAAAGTGATGAGAAACTTTTGGGGGTGATGAGAATGTTCTTTATCTTGATTGGGGGGATTATGTAAGTATATATTTTGTCAACACTTATTGAGCTATAGACTTAAAAGGAGTATATTTTTGTGTATAAAGTATATCTTTATAAGAAAAAAGTGCTCATGTTGCATTTTATATTTTAACCACTTAGCAGTAAAGAATAAGATGTGGAAAAAACTACAGTGAGGAAAGAACCCGAGTAAACAAAAGCTGAATCATGAGTTCAGACTTTAACTTTATCATAATTCAGAACTAATATAGTACCATTTTTCTAAAATGTTCTGAACTCTATGCTATGTCTGTAGGTTTTATTGCATAGTCAAATATTTAAAAGATTAAGGTAATTATTTTTTCAAATGCAAATGGTGAATGTGAAAATATTCTGAGTTTCTTGTAATTTCCACATAAAATCAAAGGCGAAGGCACTCTATCTGGAAGGCCACACCAAAGCTGCATCAATAATTACTAAGTGAGAATGACAAAGGGTAAAATAAAGTATTTTGAACACTTTAAGACTATTCATATGCTCAGACTTAAAAACTCAAATTCTTAACAAGGGAAATTTCACAATCTCCATTTGTTGAAAGGACATATGGGCACTTAACCTCCTTAGACAGAGAAGGCAATGAAACAGAGAAATGGGAAAAGTCAATACTCTAGTACGCAGTTTGTGACAATATTAATGATGTTAATATGCCACTGTTCCTTCATGTTTATTCTACCAAAAAGTCTTTATCATACCTCTCCAATGAAGAGGAAGTTTTAGTAAAAGCAAATAGGCCTTAAAATAGCTGAAAACACACTAAATATTTTTATATACTAAAGAACTCTAGTTCTTTTATAAAATGTATTTGCTTTACTCCCTATGTACTGTTGACTGAGATTTGACTTCTAGAGGGAAAATATGATGTAATAAAAATGTTAAGCATTAGGCATCTGAGCCAACATCACTGATGTTGGTGAGGGAAATTTGCTAGATATGTCATAGTGCTAGGTTCACAGTACAGATGTGAAGCTATAAAAACATGTGCATGCACAAAATAACTAGAGGGATATTTAAATTGCTGCTATACATAAGCTCATGGTGGTTTTCTTCCCCTAATGGAGCACTGTTTAGTTGGTCAATCAATCCTCACTTGTTACAATGTATGCAGGCATTTTACTAGAAATAAAATAGAAATTGTCACTGCCTACAGGAAGTTGGAAATTGAATGGAGGAATTGGATAAAAATAAACAGAATCATTAAAAGAAACATATAGAAAGTTGTCTTCCTCCCACAGTGAATTCTCTTTTGTACACGTGTATAATCCACTTAATAGATTTTTGCTACTATTGATACTCTGTACAATTTATCACAGTCATGACCGGTTTCCACTGACTTGAGCTGGTATTTGTTTAATGAGTGTAAACTATTTTAAAATTAGTTTAAATAATTAGAAGATAAGTTATGATGTTAAAAATAAGCATAAGTCCAAAATGAAATACCCTTGATGTAAAGATTATGTTGTAGTTATTCTTTATTAATATGGGAACTGAGCTACTTATAGCCAAATGTGAAGAATACGAATATAGTGATGTGTGGCCCAGTAATAAATATTAGAAAAATGCATCAGAATTGAGATTTCCAAGGTTTCTTCTCCCGCCTTTTCATTATTGCTCTCTGGACTTGCTTTCCATTTATAATCATTGACCATAAGTGTTCTCTGACATTTCTGATTTCTCTGCATTTGAGTTGACCATATATATTATCATGCAAGCTGTGACACTTTTGAGAGAGAAAGGGCATGCTAGGACAAAAGATTAAAAAACTGTAGTGTTCTGAGCAAATCAGGCTATAAAATTATCCGATCTAAAATCCCTGTTTTGGGCATTATAAACGTTCTCATTGCTTTTTTGAAAATGACTCCTAAATATATATCTTATATCAAGCTCAACTCTTTCTAATCGGCTAGCCTACTCAAAAACTTACAAAAGTAATCCACTACCATGTTTTGCCATTCAAGATTCCATTATATAACCCAGATTATATTTCCAAATAATATATTTCTCTTCTACTCTCTACTGTATACCATATAATCCATTCAGTCAAACTGGGTTTACTAATTATTTCATAATTAATCTTTCTAATGTCTATGATTATAATTGTGTCCTCCACCTGGAATTCACTCTTTAACTCCTCATTTCTATTTTTATTCACATAAAAATATTTTTGATTCTTTAACCATCTTCTTGAGTTCTGTCTACTTAATTCTTTCTTGAAGTGACTTCTCCTACATAAATAAACAGGAATGGGTTCTCTACCTCTCTTGAGCTTTGTTTATAATTTTTACACTACTACCTCATCTTTGTTTTATTTTACTAATGCTTTATTATACAAATGTATGAAATTTACTTTTAAGCAGCAGTACAACCTCTCTGAGGACTATGGATTTCATCTTTTTTTATTATTGTATCCTATATACTATCTTGTTTTGGGTATAGTTGATATTCAGTGTAAATATATTGATCTATTAAAAAACAGCCATAATATTAAATTATGAGTATATTATGAGTACATAATTTTATTATTAATAATAATTATTTATAACACTTTATTTATGATTCTTTTTTCTATTCTTTTCTAAAAGAACTGAATACTGTTTTATGGAGATGATTTTGGTTGTTTGAAATGTATTAAAAATGATTGGTGTACAGATCTAGAAACAAACCCTCCTACTGTTTTTTAATAGTAGGCATTCAGTAATTCTAAGACTTTGAGCAAAAATATATTCATGCATGCAGAAAATAGTTTTGTGAACATGATTGAAGCTCAAGTTTTATATTTCTTTAGAGTTAGACAAATATTTCATACACTTCAATAAATGGTTTAAATTAGAAAAGTAAATTATATTAAGTCCTAATTAAATTATATAGGTTTTACAACTTATAAAAATAACTTTTATTCACCAAAATACAGGGAAAAAAAATAACTGGTACAAAATTGTATTTCTAAAATTTTCTCATTTTTATCTAAGAATGATGTTTTCTAAATTTGTAAGGATTTAGACTTCATTTTGTAAGGTTATCTCATGTTTTATTTCATCTTTTAGAGGTGAAAAGTCTTCATTTGAGCCATATTAAACTATAAAGTTTTCCAGCTTCATTTTATATGCCACCACATATAGGACTGCTTACAAAGTTGTACTCAGTAAATACCTGTTGCAAAATTTAAATTTTGCTTTTTCTTTAAAATTCTTACCTAGAGAATAAAATGTTATTGTTTTCTGCTAGAATTAGAAATTTGTACAGACGTAATATTGAATTTTCTGCCTATAGTAACCTATTCGGCAGAGTATTTATTAAAAATTACACAGTCATCTCCCAAAACTACTATATTCTTTCTAGAGAGTAACTTTATTTTCCCAAAATCATTTGAAAGAACTTCTGATGGAATTCTTACAGATAAATGATCTGAACTGTCCATGCCATGAAAACAGGATTTCAAACTTTGAGTAGATTACTGTTTATTTGAATAAATGTTCTCTGGTGTGTGGAGTTTATCACACAGGCAAGAATCAGGTTACATTTCCACCTTTCCCATTAACTGGCTGTATGGCATCTGTAATGGGTTTATTTGGGTCCCTCCCAGAATTCACATGTTAAAGCCCTAACCCTCAGTACCTCAGATGTGACTGTATTTGGAGATAAGGTATTTAAAGAGGTAATAAAGTGAAAATGAGACCTTTAGCATGGTCCTAATCTAACCTGACTGGTGTCCTTATAAGTGGAGGAAATTTAGCAGGTGTGCATGTGTACAGATGAAAGACAGAGGGAGAAGATAGCCATGCTCAAACCAAAGTGAGAGGCTCAAGCAAACTAATACAGCATCTGAATCTCCATTGCTGCTACTCCCTGGCTAGACTGCTTGGGCCTACCTGCAGAGCCAGCTTGACTAGACTGCTCCATGAATTCCCTTAGACCCAGTTTAGAAAGACCATTAACTCTCTGCCATAGATATTGCCTGGATGCACAGCCCCCAGATCTTCCTTCTTTCTCAAGAGCCAGTAGACCCAGATGAGTCTGCCTTGATGCATAGCCTTGTTTTTCTTATCAATGACGATATGGAAGAGTAGCTTTCTATTGTAACATATTACATGGGAGAGGTCTAAAACAGAGAAAATGTGACATTTGATTCTGCTTTTATCATCACACAGAGTGGAAGAAGGGATCCTTTCAGTGACTGTGTTTGAGAGCTAATTAGCATGTCTAGGGAGTGCTGCCCTCCATGTGCTAGCATGTAATTTCCCAGCAAGTATAGCAGGATTCTTAATATCCTGCTATTAAGAATCCAGCCCAGGGCTTCCCTGGTGGTGCAGTGGTTGAGAGTCCACCTGTCGATGCAGGGGACACAGGTTCGTGCCCCGGTCTGGGAAGATCGCACATGCCGCGAAGCGGCTGGGCCCGTGAGCCATGGCTGCTGAGCCTGCGCGTCCGGAGCCTGTGCTCCGCAGCAGGAGAGGCCACAACAGTGAGAGGCCCGCGTACCGCAAAAAAAAAAAAAAGAATCCAGCCAAAAGTATCATCCTAATCTCTACCTCAGTGTCTTCATTGTTAAGCTGCTGTGCTATCACTGTAATGAGGACAACTGGCCTAATTCAGTGAGAGGCCTCTACTATTTCCTCT
The DNA here is from genome assembly GCF_003676395.1 of Aethalodelphis obliquidens. Taxonomy (NCBI): domain Eukaryota; kingdom Metazoa; phylum Chordata; class Mammalia; order Artiodactyla; family Delphinidae; genus Aethalodelphis; species Aethalodelphis obliquidens. The sequence continues at coordinate 16,076,857 of NW_020837969.1, read as the reverse complement.
CGGTCGGTTTTTGTGAGATAAATTATCCACTAATGTGGAAATCCCAACTGTGATGTTTTCCACTATCATCTCCATGTAATATGGCTTATGAGGGAAGCAACCATGCTTGCCTTTTTCTTTAAAATCCCACCATGACACCCATTAGGATGTTCTGCACAAAGAATGCACTTCAAAACCCAGCTATCTATTCACCTTATAGAGTATACACAGTAAGTATCGAGTCAGCCACTATCCACATTCTCTAATTTTGTTGTTCAAATCTTTTTTTTTATTATTTTAGTCTATCAAGGTATAAGTGCATAACTATATTAGTATAAATTTTCCATTTTCAATGTGTTCTATAACCTCTACTGACATTCATTCAGAATGTATTTATGAAGGCCCAAAGTATTTACATGATACTGTTAATTTTTAGGCATATTTGCTTATTTTTGATATACTGTGGTCTACTCAGCTATTAGTCAAAACTGAATGCTGAACTCAGGGATCTTACAGTCTAGTACAAGGATAATTCATGTACAAAATTTACAGTAACTTAAGACTTTAGACTTCTGAGGGTTTACTCTGTAAATAAGGGGAAAATACATTTTCATTATTGCCTTTCTATATTCAGAAGTTGGTAGGAGAGTCTAAAAATTTGATAATCATTAACAGGAAAGTGTTATTTTCCATTTTTTATTTTCTTCCAGTGTATTTACTGCAAAGGTGTTAGATTCAGGGGTAGATAGCTATTTATGTAATGGAGGACCTAATGAGTTTTCTCCTATTCAGATGCTGTGATAGAACCTATTTGGGGTGAGTAATAGAAAGCCAATTACTTGACATAAAAAAGTTAAAACAGGAGAACAAAAAAGCATGGAGGTTGAGGATTGACACATAGAAAGAGAGAAGGCTCTTGACTTCTTAGGATGACAATATTCCAGTTTCAGTTGTTGGTAGTCAGTCAACATTCTAAAATCCCTCTTATTAAATCAAAATTTCAGAAAAATCTCTTCTGAGTAATCCATCCTTATGATAGTGTTGGTGTAGTAGGACATAGTACAGAAAAAGGGCATAGCAGTCATTAGAAATTGGTCAGAGTGTAATCAATAATTTTGTGAACAGAAAGCTATAATAGAAAGAAATAATTTACCAGGAAAAAATGCAATTTATACCAAGCCCCCAGCCCAGAGTTAGTGGAAGAAAAGATAGATTTCTCACTAATTATAGAACAAGGGTCTCTCAAGACATCCTACCTGATTGTGAAAGTAAAGGACAACCAAGAAGTGTTAAGGGAAATGTGAAACATGAAAACAAATATCTGGATTATAGTATTAAATGACCTCAAAGAGATTCAGACAGAGCTCAAAGCATATTCAGGTGAGGAGAGAACAGTCTGCAGTAAGCCCTTAATAGAATGTGATTAACTATGGCTGCTGCTGCCAGGACATTCCCTGGAAATCTTCCTTTTCAGGAGTATTATCTTCTGCCCTGTTTTTCAGGCATCATTTTACCAGTTACAAAACTTAATTCTCCTCTTATTTTGTTGCAGATCATTATAATTTAACCAATCTCCAATCTATGCAAAATCTGTTCCTCCTTATAGACAAATGGATACCAAATTATTTTATCACTAATGAACAAATCTAAATATCAAAATTCTAAAATATCATATAATTTAAATAATATAGGCAACAAATTGTGGGCACAGTTTGTTACATATACTACTAGGTTCTCCATTCTAGATTTTTACCTAGTCTGTATACTTACATAAATCATGGTTGCTGCAAAGGACTGAAACCACTGATTGCAACATTTAGCAAAGTGGAATATATATGGCCAAATATTATTAATATAAATATATAAAAAATTAAAACATCATATGGGTTCTTTAGAGAAAGAGGGCTCTGTAAAGCCATAGTAGCATCAAATATTATTCTCTTACCATCTACTTAGGTCCTTATAAATACTTTTCCATATGATAAAGAACCTTAAGGAAAACACAGTCTCTGTTAAGTGTGTGTATAGTTCAGAAGTTATTTTATAATTTCATAAAAATATTTTGATAAAATGTGATAAAATTTTATGAAATAAAATTTTCATAAAATGACCATTGCCAGTCATGATGTCATGCCTGCATTACCTCAGTAGTCTATACCGCAACCTCTGAGGTAGATACTGTCACATCTAAATTTTACACAAGAAGGAACCAAAGCACAGAGGGGCTAAGTACCTCACCCAAGTCATCATCTAGCACATAGTGGGCTTGTACTTGACCACAGGGTCTAACTCCCAAGTTAATACTTTTTTCCACCATCGTTGGTAGCCACACACTTAGCAATATTACAGATCTATTTTCAGAAGCAATGCTGTGTGTCAGTTCAGTTCAGCAAACATTTAATGAGTACCTGGCACTCTTCTCTGGACTGTGATACCAAGATGGGTAACAATAGCCCTTGCCACAGTCAGGCCCTCTCTGTACTCTTTTTCTAACCAGCACTTCTTATGAAAACAATCAACTGTATTCCTGCTACAGGGTGAGCTATCAGAAGTCTCAGTGATTGTCCTGTAAGATGGCATGTGACTGACCGAAAAACGCAGTTGTTCAAGAATGTGTCCACTTTTTTTATATCATAATTCATTGCAGCATTAATAAATCATGGCTCTTAAAAGTGGATAGCATTTTGCCCCACTCCTGAAATCCACTCCTTTACTAAAGTCGTTCCTGGGAAGATGGAGTGATTGATCTGACTGAAAAATTTGGGAAAATGCTGCATGCTTTGTTCAGCCCTTCCATCTACCGGGGAATGAATTGCTGTCAGGGCTGGGTTCCTCTGCTTCCCCAGAAGCTGTGCTCCTGGGGATGTGGAGGGCCGCAGGGGCTGGATGGGGAGTCTGTCTAGTTCCGAGATTCTATATTGATAGCTCAGTTCAGCCAACAGGCTTCAGCCATGTCCTCCTGCATGATTTCTCTCAGTCTGTGGGGTAGAAAAGGGAGCATTTTTGTTGGGAAATCCACAGCCATTTATTAGATATAATTCTATTCTCCCACAAGGAACAGACAACTGATGAGTGCATATACAAGCCATTATTACCCAGGAAAACTTAAAATTTGCTGAGAGTTGTCACCCTTCACACACACACACACACACACACACACATATATGTAAACATACATACATTTACATGTGTGTATATACACAATATATATAAATGTACATATATATACACATATGTGTATGTACAGATAGATACATAATCCTAAAGAACAGTAGCCAAACTCTTATTTGCTTCTTTCCTTTCTAATAACTTGCAGTGTCTTAAAATTGCACTTCCTTGCCCAGAATTACCTGCTGTACTCTAATCACATGGTATCTGAGATCATTTGGAAATTGAGATTAAATCATTGGGAACATCAGTTACAGGAAATAGGTTTCTTAGATAAAAGTAATGCTTCTATTTTTGTCCCATACATTTGACATTTTGACTCTCATAGTATAGCTTTCGCCAAGAGATAGACCTATCTCTAGCAATCAGCTTCTAGCCTTAGTGCATTCATTTAAATTTTAGTGTCAATATTATAACTATGTTATAAAGTTTATAACTCATAGCTTTTTAGTATAGTCATAGAGAACAAGGAATTGTATCATAATTGCATAAAGGGGCCATTTAGTCGCTGGCTAGAGTGAAAACACTTATGAATGAGCCCACATTAAACTCCGTGCCTCAGGTGAAGGATCCTGTGCTGCAAGGTCAAGGGATGTGGCACTTTATCCTGCTTGCCTAAGGCTCATGCAACTCAGCTTTTAGGAGGCACTTATGAAATTCATGTTTCTCTACATAGCATCCACGTGGCTACATTGCAGATACACTGAATTCTGACCCCTTTTACAATGCTGAAAAGGTAGAGGAACAACAGTCATTTCACCACTGATTTACATGGGAGTTATTACCTGCAACATCTGTATGCCCAACACAAGTTGATTTAATTTGCTCAAATTTCCTGGTAATCATATACATCAACCTAGAAAGGACATTCTTTCCTTTCTTACTTTCTTGAAAAAAAGAACAACCACCCAGTTCCTCCATTTGAATTTAATGCACTTTCACCAATGGCAGCCTTTGAGAGTAGCTTAAGAGTTGGAAGGGTTAAGGAAACTTTACTTGGTATCATTCTGGGAAAATAGAATTCTAGCATTTTGGCCTTTAGGGTTTGCTTACTAGACAGTGAAATGCAAAAACTGAAGGAAGATAAACTCTCTATTTGTAGTGAGGCTATGTGAAAATGGAAGGTGTTTAATCACTGAAAAGACGAACTATGTCATCTCCTTTTTTCCTCTGGAAATACAGGCTTATTCCCTCTGGTGTAATCTTTTTCTTTTTTTCTGTCCAGTCCAGACTTAAATGATACCAGATGTTGGCGATCCAGCAATATTTTGCTCATTTTTCAGTTGGAAAATTGGTTTTCTTCTTTTCCTCATTTCTTTCAAAAACAAAAGGTAAAAGAAAATTTAACAAATTATTATTGACTGCAGCAAACCATGAGTTAATGTCAATTATGTTCTGCACCAGTTATTAAAGAAACATTTATTAGGTGGACACTCTGAACAGAACACTACACCAGACTCAAATTGACCCCAACCTAGTAATATAAAAGTCTCAAGGATTTCTAGAATTAACAACTTTATATAAACAAAAAGCATTTATGTAAAGTTGACCTATAGCAATGGCTGTATCAGTCTGTTTGAGCTGCCATAACAAAGCACCATAGACTAGGTGGCTTAAACAATGGAAACGTATATCCTCACAGTTCTGGAGGCTGGAGATCAAGGTGTTGGCAGGTTAAGTTTCTCCTAAGACTTCTCTCCATAGCTCTCAGATGACTGCCTTTTATTGTGTCTTTACATGATCTTTTTTCTGTGCACACACATTCCTGGCGTTTCTTTTGTGTCTAAATTTCCTCTTCTTATAAGGACACCAGCCAGATTGTATTAGGGCTCATGTAAATGGCCTTATTTTAACTTAATCATCTCTTTAGAGGCTCTTTCTCTAAATTACAGTCACATTTATAGGTACTGAGATTTAGAGCTTCAACCTGGGACTTTGTAGAGGGGTGGACATATTGCAGCCCATAATGATGGCCCGGATGAATCTGGCCATGGATGAATCTGGACAGGAAATGAGGTATTGGGTTGGATGCCAGCATGGATAGGTGACAAGTACAGAGAGACAGCAGCTTCTCACTGACCAGCCTGTGTCTTATAAGCCCCATGAACTAGAAGCAACCCTGAGAATGCAGGCAGGGTGAGATCTTAAATTGAATGAAGAAACACTGAAATGGCTAAGATTGCCCTGAGTTAACTAAGACTGGTTTCTACCATCTGAAAAACATAGCCATTAAGTGCAGTTATAGGAAAATTTTAAAAGTAGCTTTCCTCTGGCCTGTATCTGTGACTCGGGATTATACCTGCTGCATCCATACTTTCTACATTGTGTAGCTATACCATGAGACTGGGCTGCAGATAGCTGAAAGAAATTCAGGCTCATTGAAGAAAAGCAATGTATTGAACAGTTTCAGGGAACTCGCAGAATTAATGGAAGGCTGTCCAGAGCAGGTAAAGGAATGACAAGCACCAAGAATCTCCAGGAAACAAGAAGCAGGAAGCAGAAGCCAAACAGCTGAATAGACCTAGACAGGATGCTGGGACACTATACTGGTGACTGCGACCACTGGGGTGAATGACTTGTGGCCATTCTACTAGTCCTTGCATCACTAGCTCCAGTAAGAAGTGTATGCTTATTTCCTGTGAGGCACTAGAATAAGGAGAGAAAGGTCTGGCCCCTGGGCTTTGTATCAGAAGACAGTCTCTTGGAATTTCCCTCAATTCTAGACTGTACACAGTAGGCAAGATCAGTGTTCAGTTGAAGATAGGGATGACGAAGAGCAGATGCTGGAAAACCACACTATGACATCACCCACCTTCCTAGCACAGAAAGAGCACCCAGTACAGCAGCTGTTGCTGTTTCTCTAATAATGATTATTGCATGTGATCAATTCCAAAAGTTCTCTAGGGAAAAGGAGAAGGGAAGATTGATGTAGCCTAGAATAGTTGGATAGAGTTTAATAGAAGATGTTCCGGTGAGCAGATCTTGAATGCATAGCATATGGATAACTAGATTGGGCATTGGACATAACCCAGGGAGGAGTAGTGTGAGCTCAGGTACGTAGATGGAAGGGAACTTGATGGATGCTGAGTGTGAAGATGGTTGCCTGAACTGACTGGGGGCTCCTTCTGGCAAGTTGTGACAGACCAGTTTGGATACTTCCAGGGGGGAGATGTATATAGAGGCTCTTATGTTTCCACAAGGAGGGGTTTGATTTATTGGTTCAAAGGAAGCCATGGTAGGTTCTTGAGCAACAGTTTCCCAGGGGTACAACATCTCCTTTGTTTGAAGTTTAAGGACAGAACAGCAGAAGTTGTTCAGGGGCCTAGGAAGCTCAGTTGTCATCAATTTTCCTTTTAGCTACTGTTAAGTGGTTCCCTGATCCCTAATATTTCTTTTTCTTTGGAAATTTTGTTAGTGCGCTTCTTTCTTCGTATTTTTTCTTTCAGTTTCAACAACAACAAAAAAACGATCATATCTGCTACTTATTTGTTTATAAAACAATTTGAAAAAATTTTGTCTCATCATAATAACATGGAAAATAAACTTTTTTGAAATTTTTTCCTGTTGCAAACCAGTTTTTATTTAGAGCTGGGAAATGTTTTTGTTACCAAACAGAAACAATAAAAGCATGAACAAGGTAGCTGGGACAATTTTTGGTATTCTGAGGTTTGCACAAAACACTGATTTGGAAATCCATGTTAGATGTAAGTGTATTTCAGTTCAAACTTTGTATTTTAGCTTTACAATAAGCATTTATTTCCCCACATGCCTTACTTTATGGAATATTTTTTAGAGTTTATTTTTCTCTAAAGTCTTTGATACATTTGATTGAGTTCGTTCTATGCAGAGGTCAACACAGATCTATGATTTTTAAAAAGAGGTTTGGATTTAAAACAACAACAAACAACTCTTCAATTACTGCCATAACTCCTGCCCTCTGCTTCTCATTTTCCCCACCTTTGATCTTACACGAATCCTTAGTAAAGTACTGAGCTGAGATGCTGGGCAGGCAGTGAAGGGCACAACGGGAATTACTAGAACAAAATGCCATGGAAATGGTTGAGCATGAATTATGCCTCCAGTGAAGAAAACATTGCTGTATCCATTCCCCCTTTGCAATGCCCCATGGTTGCTTCTACCATCAGGAGGTGGGGCCTGTTTCTCCAACTCCTTGATTCTAGGCTGGCTGGCCTCTTGATTGATTTCGATCAGTAGAATGTGGTGGAAGGGCCGTGTGGAAGAGACTGAGGTGCCCCAAACGACAGGCACCACAGATCCTGGAACTCTCCAGCCCCTTTGAGTCACCCAATCACTGCAGCTAAATGAGTGAGCCCCAGTTAGACCAGCAGAAGAACTGTCCAAATTGCCAGTGCACAGAATTATAGGGAATTCTAAATCATTGCTGTTTATATATATATATATATTTTTTTTTAATAAATTTATTTATTTTATTTTTGGCTGTGTTGGGTCTTCGTTGCTGTGCGCGGGCTTTCTCTAGTTGCGTCAGGTGGGGTTACTCTTTGTTACGGTGCGTGGGCTTCTCATTGCAGTGGCTTCTCTTGTTGTGGAACACGGGCTCTAGGCACGCAGGCTTCAGTAGTTGTGGCATGTGGGCTCAGTAGTTGTGGCTTGCAGGCTCTAGAGTGTAGGCTCAGTAGTTGTGGCGCATGGACTTTGTTGCTCCGTGGCGTGTGGGATCTTCCCAGACCAGGGCTCGAACCTGTGTCCCCTGCATTGTCAGGCGGATTCTTAACCACTGCACCACCAGGGAAGCCCCAGTCATTGCTGTTTTATGCCACTATTTGGAAGGAATTTTGTAGCAGGAGCAATAGATAACAGATACACATGCTTTTTTTTTTTTTTTTTTTGGCTTAATACTCAGTTCAGGCTCCTTATGTATATAATACCAAATATGAATCACTTTAATTATCTACTACGTGTCATAGTTAAGAACTCATCAAATATAAAGCAGCTGTCTCTACAGGTAGAAGTGTTTGCTCACGTCATTGTACCTATACAGGGCGATCAAAATTCAGTGTCTTGTCCTCAGTTTTGTACATAGGGCCTACACGACTGATTCACACTAATCAATCTATCTGACAACATAGTATTTATTCAGAATTCCAATTTCTTAAAATAAGATTTTTACTGCAAGGTGGTTAGAATTGTTCGTCTCTGTTGAGGATAAAATTCTGATCTCTGCATGGCAATCTAAATGAAAAACCAAAATAATCCAAGATGTAAAGAGGATCATTTGGGATGGTATTATAGTGTCACATGGTCCTAGTGCCCCTTTCGATGATAAACAAAGGAATCCAGTAGTTCATCCCAGCAAATAGGACCACTCCCACTCTGAATAGTGCTGGAAACAATAATAGCCCCTGTTTCCTGTATTCTACTTTTTAAGACTCCACATGAGCATGGTTTCTAGAGAAACCAGCATGTATCACCTGACATCATTGCATTGTGATCTCATTTTCCTGGCTGTGAACTCTTAATGGAGACAAAAAAAACCAACTCAGTAGTAGCACATTTACCACCATTTACATATTTATTTTATTTTATTTTATTATTCAGTGAAAGATTCTTTAAATTCTGTAGAGCTTTACAGTTTTCAAAACTTTCACACACATAATTTTATATAATCCCATAATAACCTTTTTTTAAAATCCCCCTCTCCTATATTGCTCCTCTCCCCTTCCCTCTCCCAATGGTAAGCACTAGTTTGTGCTCTGTATCTGTGAGTCTGCTTCTTTTTTTGCTTTATTCACTAGTTTGTTTTTTGTTTTTTGGTTTTTTTTTGTGGTACACGGGCCTCTCACTGTTGTGGCCTCTCCCGTTGCGGAGCACAGGCTCCGGACGCGCAGGCTCAGCGGCCATGGCTCAGGGGCCCAGCCGCTCCGCGGCATGTGGGATCTTCCCACACCAGGGCACGAACCCGCGTGCCGTGCGTCGGCAGGTGGACTCTCAACCATTGCGCCACCAGGGAAGCCCTGTTGTATTTTTTTTAGATTCCACATATCAGTTGTATCATACAGTATTTATCTTTCTCTGTGTGACGTATTTCACTTAGTATAATGCCTTCCGAGTCCATCCATGCTGCTGTGAATGGCAAAATTTCATTGTTTTTTTTATGGCTATGTGGTATTCCATTGTGTGTATATATACCACAGCTTCTTTATCCATTCATCTGTTGATGGACACTTAGGTTGATTTTATAATTTGGCAATTGTAAATAACACTACTATGAACATTGGGGTGCATGTATCTTTTCTAATCAGTTTTTTCTGGGTTTTTTTCGGGTATATACCCAGGAGTGGCATTGCTGGGTCATACGGTAGTTTTATTTTTAGTTTTTTTCACCACTCACGTATTTTTGCTAAAGATACTTTGTCAATCTTGTCCCCACATTTTTCAGCATGTCGCTTTATTTCTCGTATGTCCCAATTAAATTAACCACAAATCTCTGAGCCACTTTTACGTCTTTGGCACATTCTTAAAGTTGATGTAATCATTTACATTCTTCTGAATACTTGCAAACCAAGGCTGTATTTATTATATTAGGAGCTCCAGTCTCTCAAAAGCAATACTTTAAGACATTATTTTGATACAATAATGGTGCTAAAATGTCATATTTAAAGAGGTATGGCTTAAAAAGTTTCAGGTCTATACTGTTTATAGCTCTCTTGTGCAGTACATAATTACTGGATATCTTTACCCCAGTGGAGAAAAGATATTTAAGATACTGAATTAAGCATTATTTTCCTCAAAATTAATGTCTGTGCTTATATTTGCACATTCTTAATTTTTTATACTTCTTCGTCTTCTGGTCGTATCAATAAAACTATCTAACCAACCCTCCTCTCATCCGCCATCAAAATAAAAATAAATGAAGTAATCAGTCAAAATGAACAAGACACAAATGTAGCTTATCAAAATTTTTATCACTCGGTATATTAGTAAACATCCTCAGTAGCGTGCCACATTTCTTAAAAACCTCAATGCAGTTTATATAAGCAGTATAAAAAATAAAGGTTCCTAATTACTCTTTCACCTTTGTATTTTTAAAAGGAACGTATGTAACTTATCACGAAAATGAGAAAGTTAGGGAACAAAGTAAAGTTTTATGCCCCTATATTTTCATCATTCTAGTAGTAATATTTAATTTTCTATTCTCTATATGTTATAAATAAGGGAAACGCCCCAATTAAAAGGTCGAAAATATTATTTTCTATCATTTGAGGGGAATTTTCAGCCAAAATATCTGAGTGGCACTTGTGAGGACAGGTGGACCCTTAGTATCCCTAGTCATTTTCTTCATTTACTTGTTTGGGTCAGAATGAGCTCAAGTGTGTAAGAGCCTCCAAGCCTTCGAAGCCCTTTCTGCCTCAAACCCAATGATGACTTGTCAATAAGATGTTGTCTTGCTGGTGACCACTGTTATTAACACCATGAAGTTAGGGACAAAAGTTACAATGATGGCAGCTTCTAATTCTTTGTGTTAACAAAGAGACAAAGGGCAGCCAACCAGACACATTCAATAACTGTATTTTAAAAGTTGTAAAGAAAGCCACACTTGATAAGTTTACCAGTATTTCTGATATGTTATTCAGGCACTTTGGTCCTTGTGTATCTTTGATTATTAACTCTTGATTGATTATGGCTTTTGAAAATCGTCATTTATATTTAGACATTTCTACATTGGACATACAGTTGTTAGAATCTTTTATAACCTTTGTATTGGGAAATGGGTCTAATACCCACTATGGAAGGTGAAATAGGACACACCATATTTTTCTTTCTCTTTGGTCTTTTTGTGAACAGGAATATCATGCTAACTCTATTTTTTGAGAGAAATAGATATATAAAAATAATATCTTTAAGACATTATCTGGCATTCATTTATAATTATCATGTATAATGTATGGTACAATTACTTTTTTTAACATGTCTGCATATTTTAATGCACCAACTAGTCTATGAGTAAAATGGGGATAAAGACTTTTTGAATGTATCATTATACCTCCAATAATAAAACTAACATGAGTAACAAGAGCAATACATAAATAGCATCTGTTCATTGAGTTCTTTGTTCCAGGCACAATGCTAAACACTTCTTATATATATCTCCTTAACCCTCAAAACCATTCCATGAAGCAGCTATTATCCATATTTTACATATAATGGAACAGAGGTTCATATAAGTAACTTGCTCAAAGTCATGTTTTGCTAAAGGGAAGGTTCTGTTGTTTTTATTAGTGGTAGTAGCTGCGGCAGTGGCAGCAGTGAGCTGTTTACTTTCCCTTCCCTCCATTAGATCGTTTGCACCTTGAGGTCCTCTTGCTCACATTTTCATCCCACATGAAACTCTCACGCATCATTAATATAATGCTGAGGATTGAATGCCGAGGGTTAGTATGGGTCTGGCTTAAGCCCCGCTCCTAGGGGATCACATCTGTGTAAGTCAGGGGCTTCTACATGTGGGGAATCGTTAAGTGGGGGAAGATTATGAAGAGGTTTTCCTGTATATACTTTGTAATAATTTACAGTGTTTGCTCAAATGCATATCCTACATGGCAGAGCAATTACACAGGTAATAAACCATGTATCTGAGAACACAGAATACATAACATCTAACCTTTCCCCGCATACTTGATTTCTCCTGATTTATTAATAACTTTCTTATGTTTAAGTGATTTTTCTTATTATGTATTGCTTTGTATCTCACTGTGGCGTGACCTTAGCCAAGCAGTTGCTATATTAAAATTCTCTCATGATACTTCTTAATCCTACATTTGCTGGCGTATAAAATGTTTTGTTTTATAGCCGACAATATGGTTAAGCAATAGGGAAGAAAGATGAAAGCAGGAACATACAAAAAAACCATTAAGAAACTTATTAACAAGTAAAAATATACAGAAACTAGAACCAATTCATTCTCTTCTGCTGCAACCAGTTATAAGCACATCATGGCATTTTCTGAAGCAGAAAACATTTCTACAAAGCTGTTTTCAATGCTGTATCAAACACTATACTAATTTGAACACAAAAGTTCTTCAAGTGACAGGTGATACGTTATAACACAATATTTTTAAATGTTTCATGTTATTTAAAATACAAATGACAAAGGGAGCAAAACTACTGGCATTCTCAGTTTATAAGCTAGGTTGTTTATCTTTGTAGTTTAATGACATAATATTTTCATCAGTGAATTCAAATAAGCTCGCATCTTGATTTGACAATAGATCTATTTTTGTTGTGTTTGTTCTTAGAAGCTTTTTCACTGAGAGACAGGAATAAGTGATGGAGGCTCTAAGTAACTGAGACCATGCTAACATATGACACTGAATAAATCATAAGTGCTGATTCATTTTCACTGCTAAATGATTTGATTTGTTACAGTTAACGCTATTTGTTTACTGAAAAAGGTGAGATAGTCAGACCTGTTTTTAAAATGAATGTAATGGCAAAAGTGAAAGTGAATCTGTTTTTAAATAAGTGCCTAAAGAAAACAGATATGACCTTTAAAGATTTGAGTAGTCTGACTTCCTATGACTCATGAAGCTATTGTTGTGAATGGTAAGCTAATATTTCTAATAACAACTTTGTCGACTCTCTTTAACTTACATATATTACTTCTGATTCTCGAAAGGACATCTGAGAAGTAAATACTATTCTTCTTCTTTTACAGATGAGGAAGCACAAGGCCAGAATAGTTCAGCGAATTGCCCCCAAAGGCAGTAAGTAAACACTATAACTAAGATTTCAGCCCAAGTCTGTCTGGGGCTAAAGTCCATTCCCTTTCCAACGTAACATTCTACTTCCTGAATTTCAGTAAATTGGAGCAACCAAGCCTGTTTATTTCAAATTTTGTCTTTTGTCTAACATATGATCATAGTCCTCAGTAAATTCGAAAATAATTAGCCACTATCCATTAATAATCACAGTCTGAAAAGAGAGTTAAACCAACAAAAAAACTTTTCTATCATTGCAAGTGCCTGCACGGATATAATCGGTCAATCAAAAGGTAACTAATTTCTCAAAACTCTACAGATATTTTAGAATGTCTTATGAATTGTATACTGTTACACATTTCTATCTCAGAGCTTAAGATACCTAGTACTTATTTCTGGTAACAAGGAAAGGATCGTTTGGTGATCTGAAATCTCAAACTAGACAATTTAAATCTTTCTTATACTGGGATATAATATGTGATTAAAACTCTCCACCAAAACAAAATAAGTATGACAGGCTGCTATATGACAAGGGAGTTTCCTCCTGGAATTCTTTAGAGGAAATTTAAAGTTAGGAAAAACTAACAATAGACAGGAGAACTATTATTTCATATATAATCATATTTCAATGTGCAGTTATATACAATCTCTCTTTGTGTAATTCAAAAAAGGTATTTTATATGTAGTCAGTAAACGTTTCAGGAACATAGTGTCAAAATGGTGTGCTGTTCTTTAAAGATTTATCTTTGGTTTTAATACATACAAGTTTTACAGTAAAAACAAGAGAATAATTGCCAAGAATTAGCATTTCTTTAGCACTTAAATTTTCATGACACTACCCAGCCCTACAAAAATGAGAAGGCATTTATTATGTAGAATCAAGACCACCTTCTTCAAGGAAAAAAAAAAAAGGTCTAGCAAGTAGAGTTCGGAAACATAATTCATTGGGTGGGGAAGGTTTTCAATGAAATGATCTTTAAGGCTCTTTCCAAGCTCCAATTCTATATTTTCTATTATTCTATAATTCTATATTTTCATTATTCTAATTGTGAAAGCTGATTTGTTCACTGAGAGGCAGCAAGGAAACATCTGTATAAGTTGTGTTGTTCACTCAGTAGGGATAATGCAATGGAGGGGAGGGATGAGCACTTGGCTAGAGTCTGGTGATATCTGTTTAGTCCTGTGTCAGCCACTCACGGAACAATAACCTTGTTTGAGTAATTTGAATTCTTTGATTCTCAGTGTTTCTTTATAATCTATGAAATGGAAGTTAGAAAACTGACACGGGGGAATTTTTTAAAAAGGGAAAGAGTTTGTTGGCACAGGTTTGTGTATATCTGGATGGCAGCGTCAAGTGTTAACAAATAACTGCACCTAAATCAGAGTATTCTGCAGCTGTAATGAAGCAGAGGCTGTCTGTCGGGGGGGCGGGGGGGGGGGATGTGTATACACCTGAGATCCTCTTTCCACTCTGACACTGACCATGCCAAGCGAGGCCAGTACCCTCTTTGGGATTGAGGTGCCTTTGTAGAAGAAACGTGTGGAGTCAATGACTATAAAAATTATTCCTTATTCTTTTTGATTCTTGAAAACCCTCACATTCCCTAACAAAAGAATTGGAGTTCAAGATTTAAAAAGATGGAAACAAGGATGATACCAAAAATATCTTGGACTAAAATTACTCAAGAATGATTGAAAGCCTCCAGAGAAAAGGCATTTTTTTTCATCCTTTTAAAATCTTTTCTCTGCTGAAATCTCTTAGTATAAGAGTAATAGTGCTTGTAAATTTTGGAGATTAACCCTTTGTCAGTTGCTTCATTTGCAAATATTTTCTCCCATTCTGAGAGTTGTCTTTTGGTCTTGTTTATGGTTTCCTTTGCTGTACAAAAGCTTTTAAGTTTCATTAGGTCCCATTTGTTTATTTTTGTTTTTATTTCCATTTCTCTAAGGAGGTGGGTCAAAAAGGATCTTGCTGTGATTTATGTCATAGAGTGTTCTGCCTATGTTTTCCTCTAAGAGTTTGATAGTGTCTGGCCTTACATTTAGGTCTTTAATCCATTTTGAGTTTATTTTTGTGTATGGTGTTAAGGAGTGTTCTAATTTCTTACTTTTACATGTGGCTGTCCAGTTTTCCCAGCACCACTTATTGAAGAGGCTGTCTTTTCTCCACTGTATATTCTTGCCTCCTTTATCAAAGATAAGGTGACCATATGTGCGTGGGTTTATCTCTGGGCTTTCTATCCTGTTCCATTGATCTATATTTCTGTTTTTGTGCCAGTTTCGTATTGTCTTGATTACGGTAGCTTTGTAGTATAGTCTGAAGTCAGGGAGCCTGATTCCTCCAGCTCCATTTTTCTTTCTCAAGACTGCTTTGGCTATTCGGGGTCTTTTGTGTTTCCATACAAATCATGCAGCTAAATATCAAAAAAACAAATAACCCAATCCAAAAATGGGCAGAAGACCTAAATAGACATTTCTCCAAAGAAGATATACAGATTGCCAACAAACACATGAAAGAATGCTCAGCATCACTAATCATTAGAGAAATGCAAATCAAAACTACAATGAGTTATCATCTCACACCGGTCAGAACGGCCATCATCAAAAAATCTAGAGAGAATAAATGCTGGAGAGGGTGTGGAGAAAAGGGAACACTCTTGCACCGTTGGTCGGAATGTAAATTGATACAGCCACTATGGAGAACAGTATGGAGGTTCCTTAAAAAACTAAAAATAGAACTACCATACAATCCAGCAGTCCCACTACTGGGCATATACCCTAAGAAAACCATGATTCAAAAAGAGTCATGTACCAAAATGTTCATTGCAGCTCTATTTACAATAGCCAGGACATGGAAGCAACCTAAGTGTCCATCAACAGATGAATGGATAAAGAAGCTGTGGCACATCTATACAATGGAATATTACTCAGCCATAAAAAGAAATGAAATTGAATTATTTGTAGTGAGATGGATGGACCTAGAGTCTGTCATACAGAGTGAAGTAAGTCAGAAAGAGAAAAACAAATATGGTATGCTAACACATATATATGGAATCTAAGAAAAAAAAAAAGTTCATGAAGAACCTAGGGGCAAGACGGGAATAAAGACACACCTACTAGAGAATGGACTTGAGGATATGGGGAGGGGGAAGGGTAAGCTGGGACAAAGTGAGAGAGTGGCATGCACATATATACACTACCAAACGTAAAATAGATAGCTAGTGGGAAGCAGCTGCATAGCACAGGGAGATCATCTCGGTGCTTTGTGACCACCTGGAGGGGTGTGATAGGGAGGTTGAGAGGGAGGGAGATGCAAGAGGGAAGAGATATGGGAATATATGTATATGTATAACTGATTCACTTTGTTATAAGCAGAAACTAACACACCATTGTAAAGCAATTATACTCCAATAAAGATGTAAAAAAAAAAAAAAAAAAAAGTGCTTTCTAATCCAGACAGAGAAAGTCATAGGTTTTTTGTTGGGAATATTGTAAGGTAAGTTTTTTAAACTCTCTAAGTTGATAATATGAATGTTTTATGTGTATGAATTTATGGCTTAGTATTTAACTTGGTTAATAAAATTGGTTTAGAAAAAAACACTTTACAAAAAAAAAGTTTTGAAAAAGTGGTTTAGCGGTTCAGAACAGTGGTTGTTAGATACAGAAAACCAAACTCTTGTGCTTTAAAAAGTGAAGGAAGTTTATTGGCTTACAAATACAAAAGCCCGAGGATAGATGGACTTTAGTCAAACTGTGAGCAGAATTCTGTCTCCACGTTTCTTGATTTACTAGCATTTCCATCTCTTGTCGGTCATCGTTACCCTTAAAATGTTATCCTGTGTTCATATGCTGTCTGTCAGCATTTTTTACACATCCAATGTGAGAAAATGACCCCTGTCCTTAACTACGGAATGAATGCCCTACATTTGCTATCACTGGCCCATCTTAAAGATGGGCTGAACTTTGGACTAATTTGTTTGGGCACAGTGAGTGGGGCCTGGTCTTGGTTTAGGATAGAGTTAGATAATGAAACACTGATAAAACAATCTTAATAGTAAAAAGCAGTGGGAAAGCAGCAGCTATCCTTGTATCTGTGGATGAAGTAAATCCCTTCCAAACTCCCTGGCTGCCATACAAAATGAGTGGAGAAGTGGTAGGTAGGATGGAGGTCGGTAAGATAACCACAGTACCTACTGCAGAATTCCACCACTTTAGTAAATATTATCAAGAGTAGTAAGTTTCCCCACAGGAAACTTGGGGACAAAACATGAACTCCATGCCTTCCCAGAGTTATAGTGGCAGAAAGAAATTAAAAGACAACCTAATCTAGTCGTCATACTTTGAAGATGGGAAAATTGAGGCTCAAAGAGGTCAGATAATTTGTCCAAAAAATATAGCAGAACTTGGAGGTAGTCTCCATATCACTGCCACTAGTCCAATGCCCTTCCAATTACACATAAGCCATTTATTCATTCAAGATGTAGTGACCATTGCTGTCTCCGGTGTTGCCTATTGAAAAGTGTCTGGCTTCACAGCCCACTTCAAATGCCACCTCGTCCATTAGAATTTTTTTCAGTCTTTGAGTCAGAAATTTCTTCTCCATATTATACACACTCATGGCATGCTTTACTTCTCTCAGTCACCTTCTACTTCATATTATATTTTTTGCCTTTATCTCTCTTACTGGAGTGTGAGTTCCTTAAACAAAAAGGCTGTGTTCTGTGCATTTCTGTATCTTTCAGAGTACTGCCCACATATTAACATTTGAATATGTGGATGAATGAGTAAATGTTTTGGCTCAGGAAATAGTGATTTGAGAATTTCTTAGGAGTAGACCATCGGCACCCTTCATAATTGACCAGAATCACATCTATCATCCCTTAGTTGTAGCTGGGATTGAACCAGGCTTGCTTTTGTTGACCCAACATTTGGACTCAGGCCAAATGTTAAAATGAGTGCAGTCTGCTTTCTTCCCTTCTGCACAGTTCTTTTCTCCTGAAGAAGCTGGTGTGGTGTGTACACAGATAGCTGCACCACAGGTAACTTTCCCCAGCCCTATCAAGATGTAAACTGTTCTATTCCATTCCAGCTGACTCTTCTAGGAATCATCTGAGATACATTTATTCTAACATTATGCTCCTAATGCTCTCAATGGCATTTGATTTTTACAGGCACTCTTGAGGTAGAAGTTCTAAGAAATCTAAATTAAATGTTGAGTTTGCAAGAGCATGATAAGGTAACATTGTGACCTTTAAACACAAGATGGTCTTCCATTTCTTTTTTCTACTTAATTTCCATTTCTACTTGCCCATTCATAAGGCCAGGCCAACCTTTACTATGTTATGGTTCATTTTACAATAGCCCTTGAAATTATGTCATGATGGAGAGAGGAGCAGGGATTGAGGGAACATGGCAAACTTCTCTACAATAAAATATACTTCATTGGACCCACTGGGACTCCAGTCTTTTTTGACAAGTACAAACTTGATGATATGTTTGTTATGGGAGAATCTGAAATAACTCTAACATAAGTGTCACTGCCTCAAAGTCATAACAGAAGTATTGCAAACACTGTTATGTGAGAAAGAATCTGTTTATTAAGAGACCACACATTAAAATTTTTAGGGAACTGAATCTGCCCAGAGGGAGATATAGTGAGACATATTGAGATGGGCCCCTTCTTTCTGTCAATATTACATTATGATTAATTTGAACAGGATAGTAAATCTTGAATTGCAAATGAGATAGCTAAAACTTAGCAGTTTATCTTTGCTGTCACAGTACCACATATCAAAAAGAGAACCCTTCATATTAAATGAAAATGGTCTCTAAAAGCAACTTTACTGTATCATTAGAAATTTGGGGTGTGAAATAAGTAAATTATTTCATAAATAGATAGTCTCTAGGGGAAAAATTAGTGATTTTTTTACACTCCACCTCTCTCTTAGGTTATATTTTTACTTTATTTTTCATACATTTTGCCAGAAAAATATGGATTGACTTCTTAATATATGTCTAAACAGCATAGGTCTGTATATAACAATAAGATCAGAAAATGAAAATGGGGTGTTAAAAGTAGTGTTTATAGTGGCAAACACAATATAAAAATGTGGATTCAAATTGCCTTTTATAATCCTATGTTTTCAGTCCCTTGGATATTTATAACATTTTTTGGCTTTAGAATTCAACTTTTCCATACTTCATCTAAGTGATAAGGTGTTTCTTTTGGAAAGCTCTAAGAAAAATAATCCTTTCAGTTATTTTTGAATTGTGAAGGAATAATTGCACTGATAACGAAAATGGCTGAACACAACCATTTAAATCCGGCATGTGGTTAAGCCTCCAAAGAAATAGCTGCATTTAAAGGAAAGAATACAAAGAAGCACACAAAATGGTATAGCCTCTTCTGAGTGCCTAGCTGGCATTTACTGAAGTTTGATTCCAGGTTAAAGGAGACATTTGTCCTTGCTTGTGTTAGATGTGATTTATTTCTGAACAAAATTTTTAAGGATATATGATTCTTATGGAATGGCAATTTGGGTTTTGAAGAAATGTGGTATTATTGATTCATTTTGCACATCATCCAAATTTGTACTTCAGATGACAAGGGATGCTTGAAACAGGATGGAATTCTATCTTACTGTACTCAGGAATCCCCATTCTATTTTACTCCTTCCTCCCCCTACACTTTGAATATGGGAAGAACCCACATTATCATTTTTCTGATGGAAATAAAGATAAGCCAACTCACATCATTTTTATTCTTCCCATTCAAGCTTCATGGGGAGCAGACCTAACCAACACATAGTGATATATTAACCCCTCATTTATCTTTTGCTGTCAGAGGTATTTTTTCCACAAAAGCAGACTTTTAAGAAAACTAAAATCTATATACTTAAGTGTTGAACATTTTTCTATTAAATAGTTTTTTTTAATCCTAGAATGCCTTACAAATTTATTTCTTATCCTTCTTAAAAAAGGGTCAGATAGCTATAACCTCTTACAGTTTTATAATATCTCAAAATTATTTATTGTAATGCTTAATGTAATCTACTAAAATATAGAACACTATGGAATCATATGAGTATATAAAATTATTTGACCCTATAATAAAAGACTGTATATTTATGGTTTTATTTTAGTAGTTCTTGAATAGTTAAAAATTATTTGCCCCTGCAATTAGTGGTCCAGGTATTTGTGTGGTTTTGTTTGTTTTTACCATTTTATATGATGTTCTCTCATCTCTCACTTTTCAACGGCCAGTTTTTGCTTCTTTAAATATGATTCTTCTAGTAGTCATTCACTCCATCTAAAGTATTGCTTATAGTTTTCTTTGATCTGGAAAATGGAATAACTCACTGTTTTAACAAGCTAAGTCCTTTTAAAATATGAATCTGATCATGTCACTTTTCTGCTCAAAACCTGCAGTAATTTCCCATCTCATGCAGTGTAAAAGCCATTCTTTATAATGGTCTCCCAGCGCCTCCGTGGCCTGTCCCCACTGTTTCCACATTCCCATCGCCTTCCACTCTTGCCCTTGTTCACTGTGCTCAGACCTGCTAGGTGATTTGCTGTCCTGGAACCCACCATGCATGCTACCACTTTAGGGCATTTTCACCCGTTCCCTCTTCCTGAAATACTTTTCCCCCAGATATCCATCTGGTTAACTTGCTTACATCCTTTAACCCTTTACTCGAGTTTTGCCTTCACGATGATGTCTAACCTGATCCCCCACCCTATTTAAAATTACAACCTGTGCATTCTCTGCAGCGTCATGTCCCATTACACCACTATATCTTTTCCAAAGTATTTATCACCTTAGAACCTATAATATACTTTAATAATTTATTATCCCTTTTTTTCTTCTTCCTCTTACTAGAAGATTAGTTCCAGGAGGCAAGGATATTGGTCTTTCTTATTTATTTTTCCCCTGGCAGATAAAATAATAGAACATCATGAAGCACATAGAAAGCATCAAGCAATGTGTTTTGAATTAAATGAATACATTTTCAAATAGTGTCCAACATTTTAAAATCAGTAAGAGCTGAAAGTGTTACTGCTGATCATGAAAGTTTCAAAATTTTTGTCAAAATTGTTTTATCATTTATTATGACTGCTCAGATTCATTCTATGTTAATTTAAAGATTCTTTAATTTGAATCAGTGAGATTTGTGGACGTCTGATCTTTAGATAAAAAATCTGTTACTGTTAATAGAA
The DNA here is from genome assembly GCF_003676395.1 of Aethalodelphis obliquidens. NCBI lineage: Eukaryota > Metazoa > Chordata > Mammalia > Artiodactyla > Delphinidae > Aethalodelphis > Aethalodelphis obliquidens. The sequence continues at coordinate 16,055,759 of NW_020837969.1, read as the reverse complement.
ACTGAAGCTATTTAATCCAAAATGTGACTTTAATCCTATATGTTAACTCTAAATTTTAAGTAAAGAACAATAGAAAAGTGCTTGATATTCATTTATTCTTTGCTATCTATGACTTTTCCTAATTATTAAGGAAAAACAGTCAAGAAATTTTAGAAATAAACAAAGTGTATAATTCTCCAAGGTCACTGCTGAAATAACCTCCTTGCTGAAATAACTCCCTTATAATACCTCAGTAAGTATAGACTCCCCACATTTATTCTGATATTCTCATCAATCTGTTCTAAATTAGTTTTAAAACACTAGAAAGACAGAAGTTTCATTTATGAAATGCAAACATATATTGTCTTTATCAAACTCCTAAAAAATAGAAGCAATACAAGAGAGTTTGTCATTTCTGATATGCGGACAGAGGGATATCACTACCACGTTAAAAAAAAAAAATCTTACAGTATTAGTCCAGGGCAATGTCTGAGCCTAATAGCTAAGTTTAATGAACACAAACAGAAAACTAAAATAATAAAAGATGTGTGCCCTCCTCTGTTTGTTCACAGTGTGAATTACTGAGCTGCAATATAAACTAAGTTTATCATGCAAGGAGTTGAATCCTAATCAGTTAAAGACTTAAGTAAATGGGAAAAGCAAAGACTAATAGAATAAAGAGAAAATTTTTCTTGTTTGGATTCAGCACATAACAACATTTGATACAATAGAGCCAAAAAATATTTTGCAATGCCTAGGACTAAACTTTGTGAGATGGAATGCAGATAAAGTATCTATTAAATTAGGTATAACTCAAGTTATTAATATTTAGGGGAAATCACATTTGATAGTAATTGTTAGTGGACTAATAGTTTTTGTAACAGTGATTTATTATCTTCATAATAAGTGGACATACTAGTACATATCAATAGACGAATTAGAAATTACAATATCTAATTGTCAAGGGAATATCAGTATCATGAGAAATCAGTTCATATAAATAGGTGTCAAAACATGATTAGATATTACTTATCTTGACCATGGAACCTAATCATAAAACGATTTTATAAAATTAGACTTGCAGAGCAAGCACTGTCTCTTGAGACTGAGTATAAAAGCCAGTCAACAAGAACACCCCGAATCGTGGAACAAAATGAAGGAATCACAACTGACTGGAACTCTAATGACTAGAACTAGAAAGCATTAATATGTAAAGTGTATTAAGCAATGAAACTTGCAATCTGTGGAAGTGTCAACTGCCATGCAAGTGAAAGGTCTCCATCATCTTGCCATCAAGAGCACATTGCTGTATACCTGTATTGTAGTCAACAGTTCCAAACGATAACAGAGAATAGATGAAGATGATAGGAGGGTGTGTGCACTCTGATGGAGCTTCATGAGGAAAACTAGTAGAGGTGCTACATGGCTTTGGTGTTTCTAATTAAACATGCCTCCAATTTTCAACTAAAAATCTATGAGTAGTTTTAGCAACTACCCCATGTTTCAACATGTTTCAACAACTCCATATCATAGACAAAAAAATTCTCATATTTGGAAATACCTATGTCAAATTTAAAGCACCTCTTCCAACAAGGTTATACCATCAATTGAAGTGCTTTGTAATGACTTGCCTTACATGTCCTTTTATCTTTTCTTCTAGACTTTCTATTAACCAGAACGTTGATGTAACAAGTAAGCTGCTTTTTTTCCCAGTGTATTAATTAGAAAGACTACACTGTTGTAAATAACAGGCTTTCGAATCCAGTGAATTAAATATGACATGTTTTATTTATCCCTCATGTAACTGGCTATCCTAGGCCACGATGGCAGTATACATCCTTATGATCATTAAAGGCCCAGGTTCCTTCTATTTTGTCGCTGGCCATCCCCTAAAAAGATACTGTACTCATCTGAAAAATTGAAACCTGATAACTGCCCCATGGTCACTTCAGCAGGGAGGAAGGGTAGGAGTGGGTGAAGTCAACGTCCAAGAGAAGCAGTTTGACTTAACTTGGAAATAGATTAGACTTTTTACAAATCACTTCCCCTTACATCTAGTTAGCTTGGAGTGTAGATTCCTGAGCTTAAGAGTCCACTTCACTTTGCTCAACCACTCTTTTGGAAAAGAACACTTGAGCTATATGTTTAGTTGAGTTCATTAAACTGCATGAAATCCCCAAGTGCCAGGGAGCAAGCCTGGCCCTATCAAGTAGTATTAGCACTTCTTAATATAGTTACTGTGAAAATGCAAAGTATTTTTCAAGTCTCATGTAAAGGATTTCTACAGACATAGGTATTATTATGCTGGTACTAAGAACATGAAAATATTACACAGAAAAATCTTGGCTGGCATCATATTTGAAAATTCAAATCAATTCACATTTTTCAATATGGGTGTTCTAGGAGTTCAGTTTGCTTTCTCCTACCTGAAATTGAACAATGAACCAGAACAGGAAAGATGGAGTGATTTTGGTGGTACTTGAGTGACTTTTAAGGGTTCAGGTTCACTTGGATTTGAATAATTGCTCAACTAGCACACTAATCTCTATTTAACTGGCTGCTTGTCATATATGTATGCCCCGAACTACTCTGAGTACAATAAATGGTATGAAAATAGGATTGCCTGATAAGTGTGCCCAGATTTCCTCACCTAGACCAAATATTCAATCAAACGTATATTTATTTTGTACTCTAGAGTATGTACAAGGCCTCTATGATTATTCAAGCAAATATTTCCTGCTTGAGAAAGTATAATTTCTGTTGGAAAATATGGTTTCTATCCATGCGGAAATAAATGCTAAGCCTTGTTTTACACTGATATCACAGAGTACTTACTGAAGACCTTAATATTAATTGGAAATGGTTTGGATTCATGTGGGATTTGGGTTTGTGCATACAGGTAATCTCTTTCTCCTCCAGGTAATGATCCCCCTCTATTCCATTAAGAGAGTGTTTTAGGTGTTTTATCCTGGTCACAGTCTGTGACTTCAAGGCAGGGATTATCTGAGAGGCAACCAGCATTTAACTTGCTTTTTATTTCTATTCTTCCTCAGGTAAAAAAATAAAACACATATCTGCAACAGACCAATATTTGGGGCCTGAAACGGTCTCCTTCCTTTACAAAGGGAATTTTTATGAGTTAACCAATTGGGCAGTAACCGCTTTTTAGAGTGACAATTAGTGTAATGAAATAAATTCAGGGTTCTCATCTTGCCGTCATGATTCATTCATTAACAGCATTCCAGGCATCCCTTTGACACTGTAGAAGACCAGATATTTTCAGCATATGGCCATCTTTCAGAAAAAGGGAAAGTCTCCTCCAAGATGCTTTCAGATGTTTTATTTACTTGGTCTCCACTGAAACATTTTTTTTTAAATTGTCAACCACACAATTTCAGTTGGTTTCAGCCTTTGTAATATGGATTACTTTGAAAAAAGTTAAATATAAATCTTGGCTGGAAAGCTGCTCTTTTAATAATCTTGACAGATCTTTAGAGTGTGGAAGTTTTATTCACATGAGGTCTCTGTCCTTCTCATCAAATATTCTTTATAGGCTTTACCTTTTTTGTCTTCTCAGTACTGAGTCTCTTGGAAATTGACAAAATCCCATAGTAGATTGAGGGACAATAGAGGTAGGAGATATGGGTGACAATTAAAGCCACTAGAGGAATATATTACCTAAGGAGGAAGAAAAAAATAGACAGTGAATAGCTAAGTGAGTGATGAATAATGAGATCCCATTGTATGCAGATATTGTGCTTTCTCAGAATTTTTGTACTCCATGGTCCCTTGCTTGCCCTGTAATTTTATTTGACAATGAACATGAAACTGACACATTAGGTGGCATCCTTTCTTCCCTCTTATTCTCTCCAGTTTTCACTATAGATATTTGAGTCATTTATTTATAATCTGGAACTTCAGTTGAATATTAAGAAATATGATTGCAGTGGATAATTTGGGGGAAAATAAATTATTAATTATTTGATTGATTCCAAGCATATATGATCTTATATTATGCCAACAAAATATATACAAATAGTAATTTAGTGAAGCCTCATGATATCAAACTTTATGTGCCAGAGCACCTTCACAATTATCAATAAATTAAGACATGTAACTAAACTAAATTTCTTCCTTTATCTCTTCCTTTCTCCCTTCCACTCTGCCTTCTTCCATCCATTCTCCCTTCTCTCCTTTTTTCGTTTCTTCCTCTTTTCTATGTCTAGTTGTCCATCTTAACCAAGTTTTCTTGTAATTCCTCAAATCATATTTTATTACTGAAAGTTGTTGATTTTGTTCAGTTTAATATTATTTAGTCTGAATTGAACTACTTTATACAAGTCATATTCAGATATTACTGTGTTATTTTAATAGATCAAACTATCTTTATTTTGTTGTTGACTTATTCTATCATAAAAAACCTGGAATGTCAAATAAACCACTTACACATGTCACAGTGCTTTTAGAGCCTATTCAAGAGGAATACAGATTTTGAAACTGCCAAAAATCACATTATAAATCTTAATGTGTATTACCAATGTTCTTAAGTTCTATGTACAATCACTGGTAATTTTAATAAATCTGCTTAATTTCAAGCTCATTCGCTATTTTCCATTTGAGAGGACATGTTTAGAATTTATGTCACAGAGAGTGGTGGGTTGAGAGTAAAGATGATTAATGAGAAAAAGTGAAAGAAGAACAAATTTCAGTTAGCCACTTGAAAAAACACTAGACTTTATGTCAACTTCAGTTTCAGATAGAACTCAGTTAAATATCCAGCATTTGCACACAGCTGAGATCTTATATGTTACACTGCCTTAAGTTTCTATTACATTTCTCATTATATCACACATAAAATATTGGGGCAGGCACTGACATTCCAATTGTTTATCTTATAATGGCTATATTTGACTGAATTTTCCATGCACTATCAACATTGCTGCTTTAGAAGGAAAAAAATATCCAAGGAAGAACTGACATTTTTAAAAGGTAGGAGGAGCAAAAGGTTGCTCCCTAAATACTCTGAGTGAGATATATCTGAAAGTAAAGATTTGATGGGAAATACGGTCTTAGACCATTAATAATAGAGTTCTGGGAACTGTCAGAAGCCAGTAGAAGGGGAAGGTCTGCTTTCCAGATGAAGCGCCATCTTCAAATATTGATATGTATTAGTTGACCTTTTTATGACAGTAGATAGCAAACATTGTTGGTTTACTACTCAACATCTCTTTCTTCTTTGCATGCTAACCAGAATTCCATTTTTCCAGTTATGCCACCTCAAGGAGTGGTACCCTAGCCACAGTTTGTTTTTGGTCAAAGTCAATTATAGTAACTCCATTCCTTTTGTCAGCGACTTGTACAGGGGTGGACATATAACTCACTAACTCACTTCTGGTCAATGAAACTTGACAAATTTAAGAAAGACAGGAGTGGGGGCTTCTAGAAAAGTTTTTCTCAGTCATAAGAAGATACTAAAAAAAAGATGGTCCCTTTATACCTCTGCTATGTCTGAATATGATTCCTGGAGTTCCTTCAGCCATCTTGTTATCTGAATGAAAATGGGACAAATAGAAGGAAGAAAACAGAGCCAAGAGAATTACAGAGAAGTGAAAACATTCTGGCAATACAATGCCAGGAGTGACCCTGTCTCTGGACCTATTGTTTTGTGAGCTAATACACTATAACTACACTATTCAAGTTAATTTGAGTTGGTTTTTCTATTACTTTTAGCCAAATAGTTTCTACCTGATAAAACTTATTTCTTTTTAATTAAATTACCAGGCTTGTCCTGGACTTTCTGTTTAGCAAGCTTTAGTTTATATAAAGATTGTTAGTTTTCATTACGTTAAACCAACTAAGTAAAGCCAAGAAAACATTTCTAATTTAGGTTGGCATGCCTCTAATCTTTCTCTTTAATCTAACCCCCTTACCCTACCAGAGTGATTCTCACAAATCTGATCATAACACTTCAGTTTAAAAACTATCTAATTGTGTTCTACCATGAAAATAGTTGCATAAAACTCCTTAGTACATTTTTTAAAACATGGTTTTTCAAGCATTACTTCTTCTGTGATTCCAGTTGCTTTACTGGAAGCATTTGAAGCCTTGTTATGCCAAAGAGTATCAGATTATATAATCCACCATACATCAGAGTTCCTGTTTCCCAAACTTCTGTCACATGGGCCACTGGGAGTTAGTCCATGGAAATACTTAGAATAACAATGAAGCAACCTATTAATCTAAAGATATAGTTGTCAATAACATCAGATGCTACCGAGACCAATCTATGAGTCTGATACTCAAATATGCCTTACAGCATTTAAACTCAACTTCTTATACAAGACTGTATTGTCTTAGTTCCTTATAACTTTAAAAATGGCTGTCTTGACAACATTCCATAATAAATTAGACAAGGACGAAGCTTCATATCTTTTCAAAGTGGTCTCCACACTATTACTATGTGATTCTAAGATTTTTAGCAGTTTTCATAATTACAAGTACTACTTATTTATTGCTTATTATGGACTTGGCACGTACACAGGTTCACAGAGGCACACACCTGAAATAACATATGCAGATGTGTTGAAAATTCACTAGGAAATGGAAACACAAGGCTATTTTTGTTGACCGTTATCTTGTACCATCATTTGAAGTTGTAGTAACTGTCAGAGCAGCACCAGATTACTTTGTGTTTCCAAAGGTAATGCAAACTTTTATGCCACTCTAAAACTTTATTATATTTTTATGAAACAATTTGGCTAATGTAGCGCTTGTGTAATTCTAGGGTATGTAACCCAGAGAGTTTTGAAGGTGGTTGTTACTTTGAGCAACATGAAGTACCTTTCAGCTCCATTGTCTATTTTTTTTTTCTTATATATTTTCTCCCTACATCAGCTCAGTCACAGTTGGGTGAGTAGTGTAATACTCTTTCATTCTGAAATATTCTCCATGCATTGCTGTTATTCTTATCCTTGGTTCCAAGGGAAATCTATTCTGCAAAGCAACAGGGAATTATGGTTAAAGCTAGCTTTCTTGTAATACCTTGAATGTGTCAGAGAAAAGTTTTAGAACAGGAAGGGTGCAGTGGTTACTTCCCAGAGAGAATAATCACTTGCAAATACAGTTATCCTTGTACCACAACAAAGGCTAAGTGGGACTGATCCTGTGCAGATTGTGGTAGTTCTTGCTGTGTGTTGCAACTTTCATCCCTAGGTCAGAGATTTAAACTTGCTGAAATATGCACGTACCTTAAAATTTTGCCATTTGTCTCAGTTGTTTTTGCTTTCTGTTTTGTATCAGTGCATACAAAGCAGCTGCAAAACAAATGTGGGGGAGGGGTCAGTTTGTCTGATTTCATCAGGGATAAGTGATAAGACAAAGCTCCACCATGTAGACCTGAAGAGACGTGTTCAAGGCCATAAGTCACAGGTAGCCAGAAAGACGAGAAACAAGAATTAACAGATTTATCCTGGGATCAATGGTAGCTATGTGATCCTTGATTCAGTGAAATTTGAGAGTTTCTGAGGCATTTGTCTACTTCTTGTAGAGTATAAAACAAGGTGATATCTGCCGGCATGTTTTGGCCATCTGAGTTCAAAAGGATTCAGACCAATAAATATAGAAACTCTGTCCCTTGGAATACAACTTCCTCAGAATGCTAATAGATAGTAGAAGGAAGAGGGAAGGATTTATTTGCATAACTCTGGGGAATTCCAGTTCAAATAAGATAAACAAGATTCCTGCAAGACTTTTCAGATCTTTTAATGGATTTCTAAAACATATCAGCTCATAAAAACTTTCTAAATTAAATATATGGTAGAACTAGTGCACTACAGAAAATTCTTTAGGAAACCTTAAGGTAGTATAGTTGATCCTTGAACAACACAGATTTCAACCATGTGGGTCCACTTATATGTGGATATTTTTCAGTAAATATGTACTACAGTACTACACATCCATGGTTGATTGAACCTGTGGATGCTGAACTGTGGACACCTAGGGCCAGTTGTAAAGTTACATGGGGATTTTCGACTGGTCAGTGCCTGTAATTCCTGAATTGTTCAAGGTAAACTTCAAGAAACAGAATCTGCTACATTGGCACTTGCATTTCTATATTCCATAACTAAGAGTTGGGTTTCTAAATTCCTGGTGTGTAATTGTGGTTTAACCAGTTCTGTTGAGAAAACAAACTAGAAAGTTGACTTCTTCTGTTTTCATTTTACCTCATCCTAGTAAAAGCTAATCAGTCCCATAATGTGAATTTTTACCCATTCTATTCTTGTCAGTTCCATATTGCAAGCTGTGAATCATCCCTAAACTACAATCATATATCTCCAGCAGCCTATACAACTATTCAATAGGATATCTTAAACCATACTCAAACTTCCCCCTTAAATGGATTGTCTAGTGGGTCTTCTAAAACATAAAAATATAATCATCACCACCACAACAGCAATAACAACAGTTACTAACATTTATTGAGACATCATATGTCAAGCACTTACATGAACTACCTTTCTTAATAAACAATAATCCTCACAATAAACCTAACAGGTAGGCACTGTTATTATTCCATTTTATAGTTAAGAAAGAGAACCTCATAAATACTATGTAATTTGGTCTGTGTTCCTCAATAGTAAACTGTTGAAACAAGATTTGAACCAGTTTTTGCTTTAGACCACACATTTAATTGCTATTATTTCATCTCTTAATGTTTACTCTTTCTGTCTACAACAGTATAGTTTCCTGATAATAGAGGCTTAATAAACATTTTGGAGTTCTCAACCCTAAACTTAAATTCCATTTAGTCATTTAGTGTTGTAAATTTCTTTAATTATACTTCTCACATTTAGCCTGTTCTTTTCATTCCTATGACCAATATCATATGCTTCCTTCACTTGATTTGTTTTTATTGAAGTATAGTTGATTTACAGTGTTGTGTTAGTTTCAGGTGTACAGCAAAGTGATTCAGATATATATCCTTTCCATTATAGGTTATTAAAAGATATTGAGTATAATTCCCTCTTCACTCGATTTTTTTGTTTGTTTATTTTTGTTTTTATTTCCATTACTCTAGGAGGTGGATCAAAAAAGTCTTGCTGTGACTTATGTCAGAGAGTGTTCTTCCTATGTTTTCCTCTAAGAGTTTTATAGCGTCCAGTCTTATATTTAGGTCTCTAATCCATTTTGAGTTTATTTTTGTGTATGGTGTTAGGGAATGTTCTAATTTCATTCTTTTACATGTAGCTGTCCAGTTTTCCCAGCACCACTTATTGAAGAGACTGTCTTTTCCCCATTGTATATCCTTGCCTCCTTTGTTGTAGATTAGTTGACCATAGGTGCATGGGTTTATCTCTGGGCTTTCGATCCTGTTCCATTGATCTATATTTCTGTTTTTGTGCCAGTACCATATTGTCTTGATCACTGTAGCATTGTAGTATAGTCTGAAGTCAGAGACTCTGATTCCTCCACCTCTGCTTTATTCCCTCAAGACTGCTTTGGCTATTCGGGGTCTTTTGTGTCTCCATACAAATTTTAAGATTTTTTTGTTGTAGTTCTGTAAAAAAAATGCCATTTGTAATTTGATACGGATTGGATTGAATCTGTAGATTGCTTTGGGTATTATAGTCATTTTCACAAAATTGATTCTTCCAATCCAAGAACATGGTATATCTCTCCATCTGTTGGTAGCATCTTTAATTTCTTTCATCAGTGTCCTATATAGTTTTCTGCACACAGGTCTTTTGTCTCCGTAGCTAGGTTTATTCCTAGGTATTTTATTCTTTTTGTTGCAAGGGTAAATTGGAGTGTTTCCTTAATTTCTCTTTCAGATATTTCATCATTAGTGTATAGGAATGCAAGAGATTTCTGTGCATTAATTTTGTATCCTGCAACTTTACCAAATTCATTGATTAGCTCTAGTAGTTTTCTGGTGGCATCTTTAGGATTTTCTATGTATAGTATCATGTCATCTGCAAACAGTGACAGCATTACTTCTTCTTTTCCGATCTGGATTCCTTTTATTTCTTTTTCTTCTCTGATTGCCATGGCTAGGACTTGCAAAACTATGTTGAATAATAGTGGTGAGAGTGGACATCCTTGCCTTGTTCCTGATTTTAGAGGAAATGCTTTCAGTTTTTCACCATTGAGAATGATGTTTGCTGTGGGTTTCTCGTATATGACCTTTATTATGTTGAGGTAGGTTCCCTCTATGCCCCTTTCTGGAGAGTTTTTATCATAAATGGGTGTTGCATTTTGACAAAAGCTTTTTCTGCATCTATTGAGATGATCATATGGTTATTATTTTTCAGTTTGTTAATATGGTGTGTCACATTGATTGATTTGCATTTATTGAAGAATCCTTGCATCCCTGGGATAAATCCCACTTGATCATGGTGTATGATCCTTTTAATGTGTTGTTGGATTCTGTTTCCTAGTATTTTCTTGAGGATTTTTGCATCTATATTCATCAGTAATATTGGCCTGTAATTTTCTTTTTTTGTAGTATCTTTGTCTGGTTTTGGTATCAGGGTGATGGTGGCCTCATAGAATGAGTTTGGGAGTGTTCTTTCTTCTGAAATATTTTGGAAGAGTTTGAGAAGGATGAGTGAAGCTCTTCTCTAAATGTTTGATAGAATTCACCTGTGAAGCCATCGGGTCTTGGATTTCTGTTTGTTGGAAGATTTTTAATCACAGTTTCTATTTCATTACTTGTGATTGGTCTGTTCATATTTTCTGTTTCTTCCTGGTTCAGTCTTGTTAGCTTATACCTTTCTAAGAATTTGTCCATTTCTTCCAGGTTGTCCATTTTATTGGCATAGAGTTGCTTGTAGTAGTCTCTTAGGATGCTTTGTATTTCTGTGGTGTCTTTTGTAACTTCTGCTTTTTCATTTCTAATTTTATTGATTTGAGTCCTCTCCCTCTTTTCCTTGATGAGTCTGGCTAATGGTTTATCAATTTTGTTTTTCTTCTCAAAGAGCCAGTTTTTAGTTATATTGATCTTTGTTATTGTTTTCTTTGCTTCTGTTTCATTTATTTCTGCTCTGATCTTTATGCTTTCTTTCCTTCAACTAACTTTGGGTTTTGTTTGTTCTTCTTTCTCTAGTTCCTTTAGTTGTAAGGTTAGATTATTTATTTGTGATATTTCTTGTTTCTTGAGGTAGGTTTATATTGCTGTAAACTTCCCGCTTAGAACTACTTTTGCTGCATCCCATAGCTTTTGGATCATCGTGTTTTCATTGTCGTTTGTCTCTAGGTATTTTTTGATATCCTCTTTGATTTCTTCAGTGATCTCTTGGTTATTTAATCATGTATTCTTCAGCCTCCATGTGTTTGTGTTTTTTATGGGTTTTTTCCCTGTAATTGATTTCTGATCTCTTAGTGTTGTGGTCAGAAAAGATGCTTGATATGATTTCAATTTTCTTAAGTTTACTGAGGCTTGATTTGTGACCCAAGATGTTATCTATGCTGGAGAACGTTCCATGTGCACTTGAGAAGAAAGTGTAATCTGCTGTTTGTGGATGGAATGTCCTATAAATATCAATTAAATCTATCTGGTCTGTTGTGTCACTTAAAGCTTGTGTTTCCTTATTAATTTTCTGTCTGGATGATCTGTCCATTGCTGTAAGTGAGGTGTTAAAAGTCCCCCACTATTATTGTGTTACTGTTGATTTCCTCTTTCATAGCTGTTAGCAATTGCCTTATGTATTGAGGTGCTCCTATGTTGGGTACATATATATTTATAATTGTTACATCTTCTTCTTGGATTGATCCCTTGATCATTATATAGTGTCCTTCCTTGTCTCTTGTAACATTCTTTATTTTAAAGTCTATTTTATCTGATATGAGTATTGCTACTCCAGCTTTCTTTTGATTTGCATTTGCATGGAATATCTTTTTCCATCCCCTCACTTTCAGTCTGTATATGTCCCTAGGTCTGAAGTGAGTATCTTTTAAACAGCATATATATGGGTCTTGTTTTTGTATCCATTCAGCGAGCCTGTGTCTTTTAGTTGGAGCATTTAATCCATTCACGTTTAAGGTAATTATCAACATGTATGTTCCTATGACCATTTTCTTAATTGTTTTGGGTTTGTTTTTGTAGGTCCTTTTCTTCTCTTGGGTTTCCCACTTAGAAAACTTCCTTTAGCATTTGTTGTAGAGCTGGTTTGGTGGTGCTGAATTCTCTTAGCTTTTGCCTGTCTGTAAAGCTTTTGATTTCTCTGTCGAATCTGAATGAGATCCTTGCTGGGTAGAGTAATCTTGGTTGTAGGTTCTTCCCTTTCATCACTTTAAATATATCATGCCACTTCCTTCTGGCTTGTAGAGTTTCTGCTGAGAAATCAGCTGTTAACCTTATGGGAGTTCCCTTGTATGTTATTTGTCATTTTTCCCTGCTGCTTTCAGTAATTTTTCTTTGTCTTTAATTTTGGTCAATTTGATTACTATGTGTCTCGGCATGTTTCTCCTTGGATTTATCCTGCCTGGGACTCTCTGTCCTTCCTGGACTTGGGTGGCTCTTTCCTTTCTCATGTTAGGGAAGTTTTCAACTATAATCTCTTCAAATATTTTCTCGGGCCCTTTCTCTCTCTCTTCTCCTTCTGGGACCCCTATAATGTGAATGTTGTTGCATTTAATATTGTCCCAGAGGTCTCTTAGGCTGTCTTCATTTCTTTTCATTATTTTTTCTTTATTCTGTTCCACAGCAGTGAATTCCACCATTCTGTCTTCCAAGTCACTTATCCATTCTTCTGCCTCAGTTATTCTGTTTTTGATTCCTTCTAGAGTATTTTTCATTTCAGTTATTGTATTGTTCATCTCTGTTTGTTTGTTCTTTAATTCTTCTAGGTGTTTATTCTTTAATTCTTCTAGGTCTTTGTTAAACGTTTCTTGCGTCTTCTGGATCTTTGCCTCCATTCTTTTTCCGAGGTCCTGGATCATCTTCACTATCATTATTCTGAATTCTTTTTCTGGAAGGTTGCCTGTCTCCACTTCCTTTAGTTGTTTTTCTGGGATTTTCTCTTGTTCCTTCATCTGGGACATAGCCCTCTGCCTTTTCATCTTGTCTATCTTTCTGTGAATGTGGTTCTTGTTCCACAGGCTGCAGGATTCTAGTTCTTCTTGCTTCTGCTGTCTGCCCTGTGGTGGATGCTCAAACAGTATATATATATTCTTTTTCAGATTCCTCCCCATTATATGTTGTTACAAGATATTGAGTATAATTCCCTCTTCACTCGATTTTAGTAAAAAGTATTACTAATCTCTAAGAAGTAATAGCCTCTTCTATTCCAACATAGTTTGCATATAGCTGCCAGATTAATCTTCTGCAAACATTGCTCTCACCATGTCACCTGTCATTCAACCATCTGTATTTGTCCTTTTTCTTAAAGTCCATAACCTGCAAGTGGTATTACATAACTTTTAACATGTACTTTTCATTCTTCTTATGAACTGAGCCTCCATTCCAACAAAGAGAACTACCAGTCATGGCTTCAAAGCACCCTACAAATTCCTGGTTTGGGTTTTGGCATACAATTCCTCGATTACAGAATGGACTGTCCCTTTCTTTTCACTATTCAAATTCTGCCAGTGCATTATAAATGCATGAGAATTCTTTTATAAGTCACCACATTAAAGAATGTCAAGATATTTTGTAAGATACAATTATGAGAAGTCATTCAAATTAACTATATGGTTCTGCTTCATCCTTCAGTACACTTTGCCAGCACTGCAGTTTAGCTATTGTCCTGTAAGGAAATTGGTCCTGTGATACAAGACTCTTTATCCACTTAATAAACAGTTTTCGGCCGATAATATATTTTTCTTGCTATATTTCAGGGTTAAGACTTTGTGATAAGCCATTTAGTTGATTGTGGAGGAAGAAGAGAGCTATAATAAACTCATTGGAAGCTTCTGTCCATTTATTATTTGTGTGTTGCATAGAAATCCTATAGATAAACTGATCTCTCTCACTCTTCCTCTAAAATTAAAAACTATCTAGTTAAATAATTTGGGAAAATTACTCAGTCATCCATAGTTTCAATTAAAACTCCCACGAAAAGAATGAGGAAGGCAAATAATTTTGAGAGTATTTTAAATATCCTCTATCCTAGATATCCACTATCTTAGAAACAGTTTCACTCTTGGCTCCAGGATAATTTGGGGCTTACCCACAATATTGGGTTCAGTAATTCAAAAATATCAGTATTTTCTGGCACTTCTTAATATAATCTTAATCTATGTCCACAATTTATCTAGCAGTGTTAGAGTTGATTTTTCAAAATTTTAAGCAGTGTATATAATGTTTTAACCTTTGTAAATACAGTGATAACATTTTTCTGTAGTTCTTTCAAAGTTATCTATGTCTATGAGCATAGAGGGATGTGGGGAATTGAAAGTATTATGATATTTAATTTGATTAATTACCTCATTATAGCTTTAGTTTTCCATCTCCCTCTGTGAGTGAAACAAGCAAAAATATAAGTTTTGTGAAATATTCCAGGTATCAAATTTCAGGGAGATTATTTTTAAGGAAATACTTAAAATCTCGTGAATTATATCACCTAACCAAGTTGTGTTTATCAGTGGTAGGAAATGATGAATATTCACTTAAAATTAGTTTGCATCTTTAAATCAATCCTATAATTTTGTATTTCCTATTCAATTAAATGGATGGGTTGAATCAAAAAGCTGAGTTTTATTTTCTCCTATGTGAAGAAATATATACTGGGAATCTCAGTGCTGGCTGCATTCACAGTAAGTTTACAATTCAGTGTAACATACAGCTTAAAATGATCTGCAATTTGATTCTTAAATTTTTAAATGCCAGGCTTGTGAATTGGAGATGTTAAGGAGGGGTTTCAACGTCTGTATGTAAAACACAGCACAATTTGTATGTGGACAGAGTTACCTGCTTCTATTACACTGCATATGCTCCAGAGAGAGTTTTGTCTAAAATGAAAGAAAATACTCCAGTCATTTTTTAGCTATTAACTTGTGGAACTTCTGATCTAGCGTGATTTATTGCTATCACCACGTGCAGTTACATATCAATCTACTTTGAGCTGAGAAATATTCCCAGGTCTACAATAATTTCCATTTTCAAATTGGAGCATAGCAGCTGATGTACTCTCATCATCGTGAGAGTGGACCATAGGTTTTTGGGAGTGAGACCTAACTTACTTAGCAGTCAACACCCTTTTCTTCTTTCCCTTGTCTCTTCTCTGACACTGAGTCATGTCCAATCTAAAATACCCATTTCCTGATAAAACATTACAAGAAAGCAAAATCATGTTGATAGAACACACTTGTAATAACTACCCTACACAGCTCCAGTTTCAAATGCAATGAATGATTCACCCAGCTAGTTCAGCTGAACTGAGAGGCTCCCATCTCCTTTCATGGAATTTATTCGAAGACCTAGCAGTTAAAACTACTCTGACTAAACTTAAGTCATGTTAAGTATTTTGCAATATAGAGATGGGAATTTTAAACCAGTAAGTGTATATCTATGTTTGTGAAAGAAAATTACCTCTGATTTAAACACAAAAACCAGATAAACAAAAAAAGAAATTTCCTGTCAACAAAGTGAAAGAAAATTGGGGGATTGCAAGCTAACAAAAATATTTTTGCTTCATTTTAAACTTTTCCTAATGATCAAATTAATTACTTCAGTTTTTAATTGGAATTTATGTATGGACCTGACAGATTATCAAATTCATATTCCTGATTGCCATAATAGCCCTAGCCTTTTTAAAGATGAGGCTATGTAATTAAGCTTTAGAAAGAAACTGTGTATCAGTGAGTTCTGCCTGAAATAAACTGAAATTAATATTATCATGAACTTGCATGTATACATGCATATGGATGTCTTATAATAAATTCTACATTCAAAACTTATTTTCTTTCTCCACAAAAACAGCATGTTGTGCAATTTGCCTAATTATTCATTATCCCTATTACAACTTCCTTCTCAGCAAATAGCCAGATTAGTTCCCAGTCTCCCTTTGGTTGAGAAAGGAAAGCATATGACTGAATTCTGACAAATAGAGCAATTTAAAACACTTTCAAATCTCAGTGTGTTTTCTTGGCTTCTGAACCTCTGAGTGTTCTTCTGAATTGGTATTTTTGTCAGAAATCTCTGTAAGGGCATGGAACAATAAAATAGCCATGCTTGAATATTTTTTTATGTCCAGAATATATGTGCTCTGTAATGAAAAAATAAAGTGTGTTTTTAAATAAATTAACAATGAATTATATGTACAGTAAACATATGTTCTAGCTTGCCCAGAACTTACCAAGTTGACACATTTTTCTCTGGCATAAGTTATTTTTTAAATTTTTATTGGGGTATAGTTGATTTACCATATTGTGTTTCAGGTATACAGCTAAGTGAATCATTTATATATATATACATATATCCACTCTTTTTTTAGATTCTTTCCCCATATAGGCCATTACAGAGTATTAAGTAGAGTTCCCTGTGCTATACAGTAGGTTCTTATTAGTTATCTATTTTATATATAGTAGTGTGTATATGTCAATCCCAATCTCCCAATTTATCCCTCCCCTGCTTATCCCTAGTAATCATAAATTTGTTTTCTATATATGTGACTCTACTTCTGTTTTGTAACTAAGTTCATTTGTACCCTTTTTTAGATTCCACATGTAAGCAATATCATATGATATTTGTCTTTCTGCATTTGACTTCACTCAGTATGACAATCTCTGTGTCCATCCAGGTTATGGCATAATTATTAATATGGCTCCCTTTCACTCTCAACCTATTGTCCTAGGCTGCAATGATCTAGTTCTTGTCCTGTCTTTCCTGTGCAAACCACTCCTCAGGATAAGCTCATAGATGATGAGTGTTGGTTCTCTTCATGGACGTATTCTCACTAGTAAGTGAAGAATAATTGACAAAATGAGATGATTACCACTTTCAATACCCCCTAATGCAGTAATGGATTTAGGCGGGTGGTCATCAGTGGCTGCTGACACACATCAGAGAGCCACCAGATGAGCTCCCAACACTTAGAAATCTTTCTTGCAAAAACAGCAAACCCAAATCTGATTAAGCCTCCAGATTTAAATAACAATGTTCAGGAAACACAGGGACAAAGGACACAGTAAGTGACATTGCTGGAAGAAATTCTGCAAAATCCAGTGGGTAGAAAATTCTACAAGACAAAAAAATTAGTCTTTTGGAAAAAAAAAGTCACCAAGAGAAAGAAAAAATGAGTAGGGAAACCTAAAGGTCAAAAGTTTTAGACTTCGGAAAAATATCGACCAGTTGCAACATATGGATTTGATCTAGATCCTGATTCAAATAAATAAACTTAAATAAATATGACGTACACAAAAAAGCTCTGGATATTTAATTATATTAAAGAAGACTCTTAATTTTAGTTACATGCTGAAATATTTACAGATGGAATGATACAAAGTTGGGAATATGTTTCATAGTAATCCAGGGGGAAGGAGAAATGAGAGGTGGTATGGATGAAATAAGATTGGCTATAGTTTGATAATTGCTGAAGCTGGATGGTAGATATGGCCGTTTTATTATATTATTCTATTTTGCCTATGTTTCAGTTTCTAGAAATAGAAATTTTTTTTATAAGGACTGGAGAGCATGGATTTCATTTACTTGATTTATTCTTGAGACCACATTGTGAAATGATCAAATGTCATAATGCTTCGTTATCTTAGTATTTATGAGAAAACACATCATGTTGCTCTTTTACTTTGCGTCATAGATTGAGCACTCAACTTTGACAGATTGTCAGTTTGTGCCTTTATTATTCTTAAAAATTTTTTTTGTGGACGACTTTGATACATATTCATACTTATGTTTTGAATAAAGATAATCTAGTTCTTTTTGTTTTTCAGCTGGAAAAAAAAAAAAAATGGGTGTGTGTGTGTTTCTTCCCCTACTGGGTCTCCACTATCCTGCCTTTCAGGAGACACTTCCTTGTTATCAATTGTCACATGTCATGAGGGATCAGAGGGACCACTTCTTTGGGCCTTCAGCCCCACTGCTTTGGTTTCAGTTTCAGACACCAGCCAGGCCTTCAAATCCTTTTGGTGAAGATTCTAGAAAGAGGAACATGAACTTCTTATCCCCTGTGAAAGTAAGAGGATATAAATTATAAATGAGCAAATAACTGGTAAGGAAAAGAAAAAAAAAATAGAACAGCTCAACTCAAAGTGGATAAACGTAGCTGTAGGTGCACACCTTTAGTTGAAGAAATGAACAAAGTGCCATGGACTCAAAATAGGAGCCAGAATATGTGACATCTAAATAATAAAAACACCGTCTAGTGGCTCAAGACTAAAATCTAGCACTTACTAGATGACCTTTGACAAGTCTTTGAACAACTTTTGAGTCTCACTCTGTTTATTTGTAAAATAAGAAATTAGAAATCCTGTGTGATAAACTTGTATGAGCAATAAATAATGTATGTGAAAATACCTGGCATATGGTAGGAGGGATCATTTTGAATTTTATGGGCTACTGAGTACAAGTACAAAAAGGTATTTATTAATGTAGTACATACACTCAGTTATTCTACCAAATATTTATCAAGTACCTACCACAAGCTAGGCATTCTTCTTAGTGCTGAGGATACAGCAGTGAACAAAACAGAAAAATGCCTGCCTTCATAAAGCTTAAATTCTAGCAATAATAACTCATATATAATACATGGTTAATATAGTTTTCAGTATATATTTATTAAATTAAGTTGCTTTAAAACTTAAGCTATTGTCTGAGCAGTTGCACACTCACACATTCTAAGAATGAACCTTCACTCACATCTTTCTGTCATGAGTAGAGATTAATAGTGAAATTCAGGTTAATTTAAGAACCACTTCACTCATCAGTATTCTCTGAGGGTGAGAGTAGTGGTCGATGTGTTTCCTAAGAACTTGGCAATGTACTTCCAGCACTTCCTGAGCCAAACTGAGGCAGGTGGTTACAATCTGCAGCAGTTTTACTTAACTACTTTCCTCCATTTTGCAAGCTTTGCTTTCTCAAGTTCAATGACACTGCACCTGAGAACTCATCAGTATGCAAAGACACGTGCAACTCTGACTCCTACAGTAAACATAAATCCCTCTTAAAAAAAAAAAAGAACGCCACAAGACAGCACTTTCCTTTGTAGAATTTGTCACTCATCATTTCAAGGGTTGTGTTTTTCTGGGGGTAAAGCTTGTTTTGTTTCATTTTTAAATTTTTCATGGATCCAAATGGTGAAGACGCACAGGTGTGAGGATTTCAATGGCAGTGATTGGCCTGCCCACCCACAATGAATTCTAACTAGAAAATTAAGGCTGTTGCCAGCGTTTGCCAGCTTGATTGCTCCATCCAACATTAATTCATGAGGTCTGAGGTGCTTAGCGTGCCACAAGGAGATCCTCCCCATTTTTCTCTAAAACCTACTGGGAAATCTTATTATACCCATGACTAAAAATAACATACCCAGACCAGGCAATGTAATTGAAGTGATTTATTTTAATTGTTTGAAAAATAGTTTGCTAGATAGTTTCAGTACATCCCAGTCATCCTGATCCACTTGGCATTAACATTCTGTAGTACCTCGGCCCCTCTTTTTGACCAGTTAGGAAACAATGTTCAATTAGGGTAGTGTTTCCACAATTGCTGGATTGCAATAATTTCCTAAAATAATTTCGACTTGCCTCAAATCCACACAATCTTAATTTCCATAATAGGAATTTGGGAATTCATAATTTCACAATTACTGAGGAGGCAGGTAAAACACCAACTTAGAGGATGTAGGGCTGAAGATCACAAATAAACTACAGGCATACGAACATACCATGCAAGGAATCCAAACTGGCCACACCATGAGACACTGGATTATGATGGTGAAAGCAAATCAGCATTTCCGATTTCAAAGTGCTTACAATCAAGTACGGTGGATAGAGTGGGGCATAGTAAGTATAGTCTTTAGAAAGAAAATTACAGTTGACATTTGGGAAATGGCTGGTGAAGGAGTGAGATAAACTGTAGATGACAAGTCAATAGTTGAGATTATGTGTTGAATCCCAATCTTGATGACTTGATATTTAAGATATGATAAACCATAAAGGCTGTTCTCCCATTTCCAAGAAAAAAAAAAAAAAGAATGTGAAAAATGAAAACTTAGTTAAGGCAGGATTTTACAACTTACACACAGAATAGTTGTATCTGAGGTAATAGCTGAGTAACCTTTCCAAACATAATTCTGCTATCCTCAAAAGCATTGACTTACAGTTTGGAACCCCAAGAGGAATTACATAAATAGAATTATTTGAGATTCCAAGAGAGAATATATACATAAAATTGTTCATCCTCACATAGTCCTTTCATATTTTTCATTTCTAATTTTCTCCTTGTGTTTTTGTATTAGTGGTTTCTTTATCTACCTAACAAGTGGATATTCATGTAAAGCTGAATTTACTTAATATTAGAAAAATATTTTTAAAAATTCCACCTTTGTTCTCCAGATATTTTATTTGCACAGATGAAAGATCTTTCTCAAAATTTAACATACATAAATCAGTGATTTATGAATTAATTAAAAAAAACTTTTTAGTGAATGACACATGGGCAAAGAGTAACAGGCAGTTGCATATCCTTTAAATGACAACTAAATGTGAAAAACTACTAGTTTCTTTAAAGAAGAAAAGCTTAATACCCACAGTACGTATCCGTCTCGTCCCCTATGGCCCTGCATTTCACAAGAACTGCTCTTGAACTTCTACATGTGATTCATCTCTAAAAGGGAAGGCTTTGGGGAATCAATATTCATGGATTTTTCTACAGTGTTTACTAGCATTAATAAATGCAATATAAAATAATCATTTTCATAGAATTTTCTTTAGTTTCTTTAGAAACAAAAACATTTCACATAAAACTGGTCAGTGGTATGTTATCTGAATTCAGAAGCACAAGGAAAGAAAAATCCATAAATAAAGATTTCAGAAGTAGGGATGATTAAGTTTTTCCAGTTTTATTGAGATATAATTGACATGTAACTTTGTGTAAGTTTAAGGTGTACAACTGGTTCATTTGAAATATTTACATAATGCAAAATGATTATCATAATTGTATTAGCTAACACCTCCATCCCATCATGTATTTACCATCTTTTTATGAGTGATGAGAACATTTAAGATTTACTCTCTTACTTGGCAACTTTCAGCATATAATACAGTATTATTAGCTATAATTATCATGTCATATATTAGATACTCAGAACATGTTAATCTTATAACTGGATGTTTGTACTCTTTGACCAATATCTCCCCATTTCCCCCACTACTCAGTCCATAGTAACCACACCATTGTACTCTTTATCTGAGTCAAACTTCTCTAGTTTTCGCATATAAGTGATATCATACAGTATTTTTTTTTCTGTCTGCCTTATTTCACTTAGAATGATGTCCTCAAGTTTCATTCACAAGACAGAATTTCCTTCTTTCTCATGGAAGAATAATAATTATATCTATCTATACTTTTTTTTTTATCCATTCATCCATTGATGGACACTTAGGTTGCTTCCATAACTTGACTATTGTGAATAATGCTGCAGTGAACATGGGGGTGCAGATCTTGTTTTCATTTCCTTTGGATATATGCCCAGAAGTGACTGGGTCATATGGTAGTTTTATTTTTAATTTTTCGGACCCTCTATGCTGTTTTCCAAAGTGGCTGCATCAATTTTCATTCCCATCAACAGTGTGTAATGGTTCCCTTTTCTCCAGACCCTCACCAAATACTTGTTATATCTTGTCTTTTGATGATAGACATTCTAACAGGTGTAAGCTGATACTTCATAGTGGTTTGATTTGCATTTCTGATGGTTAGTGATGGCAAGCACCTTTTTCATGTATCTGTTGGCCGTTTGTATGTTTTCTTTATGAAAATGTCTATTCAGTTCCTCTGCTTATTTTTAACATCGGGTTGCTTGTGTTTTGTTTTTGTTTTTGCTATTGAGTTGTGTGAGTTCTTTATACATTTTAGATATTAACCCCTAATCTGATACATGGTTTACAAATATTTCCCCCATTCCATAGATTGCCTTTTCATTTTGTTGATTGTTTCTTTTGCTGTGCAGAAGCTTCTAAGTTTGATATAATCCCACATTTTTATTTTTGCTTTTGTTGCTTGTACTTTTGTCATATCCAGGAAATTGCTTCCAAGACAAATGTCAAGGAACTTTTTCTTTATATTTTATTCTAGGAGTTTTACGGTTCAGGTCTTTAATCCATTTTGAGTTTATTTTTTAGAGTGGTGTCAGATAGGGGTCCAATTTCATTCTTCTACATGTGATTATGCAGTTTTCCCAGTACCATATACTAAAGAGATTGTCCTTTCCCCAATGAGTATTCTTGACTCCCTTGTCAAATATTAGTTGACTGTATATTCCAGAATTTATTTCTGGGCTCTTGAGTCTATTCCCCTGGTCTATGTCTATTTTTATGACAACTATATTGTTTTGATTACTATAGCTTTGTAGTATAGCTTTGAAATCAGAAAGTGTGATACCTCTGGCTTTGTTCTTCTTTCTCAGAATTACTTTGCCTATTCAGGGTCTTTTGTGGCTCCAAATAAATTTTTAGGATTGTTCGTTCTATTTCTGTAGAAATGGCATTTAATTTTCATAGGGATTGCAGTGAATTTATAGGTAGTTTGGTGTAATATGGATATTTTAACAATATTAACTCTTCTGATCATGAGCACAGAATATCTTTTCATATGTTTCTTCAATTACTTTCATCAAAGTCTGTACTTTTCAGCATATGCATCCTTTGCCTTCTTGGTTAAATTTATTCCTAAGTATTTTATTTTCTTTGATGCTATTGTGAATAAGATTTTTTTCTTTATTTTTAAAAATGTTTGTTGTTAATATATAGAAACACAACTGTTTTCTGTATGTTGATTTTGTAGCCTGCAACTTTACTAAATTTGTTGATTAGTTCTAGCAGTTTTTTGGTGGAGTCTTTAGGATTATATATTTAATATATATTATAGTATATATTATATGTATAATATACATATATAATATATATATATTTGGCAAACAAAGATAATTTTACTTCTTTATTTCTTATTTGGATGATTTTATTTCTTTTTCTTGCTTAATTGCTCTGGCTAGGACTGCCAGTACTACTATGTTGAATAGGAGTAGTGAAAATAGGCAGCCTTGTCTTGTTCCTGATCTTAGAGAAAAAGCACTCAACCTTTCACCATTGAGTATGATGGTAGCTGTGAACTTGTTATGTATGGCCTTATTATGCTGAGATATGTTCCTTCTATATACAATTTGTTGAGTGTTGTGTCATGAAAAATGTATTGTGGCAAATGCTTTTTCTGCATCTGCAGAGATCGTCATATAGTTTTTATCTTTCATTTTGTTAATGTGGTGTATCACAATTATAAATTTGCGTATGTTGAACCATCCTTCATCCCAGGGATAAATTTCACTTGACCATAGTGTATGATTTTTTTTAAATAACATGTAACTAATTTTGTAATATTTGTTGAGAATTTTTGCATGTATAGTTATCAGGAATATTCCAATCTTATTTTTCACATTATTCTTAGTAATGTTTTAGTGAGTGATTAGCTACTAATAGGACATCTACTTATTTATACAAATGTTATATTTTAAGAAATTTAACATCTCTACTTGCAAAAAATAACTTTTTTAAAGAAACAAGATTCAAATTGAAAATTTGGGACTATTAGTTTATGTCATCAGTAAATATAATAATGTACTTCCTTTGTATATTATACAAAGGACTTTGTACAAAAACAATAACTGATTTTGGATGATAAGGTGATTTAATAGACTTTCAATATTTGATTTCATCTGATATACGTTATAATGTATGAATTCCATTCTTCTGTTTGATGTCTTTCAGATAGCTATATGATAGATTCTACACACCATTCCCAGTTGGAGTGGCCTCTGTAGTAGGCAATGCCCAATTAACATTTGTCTAATGAGATTTGTCCATAATAGGAATAGAAAGCTATCTATGATCTGGGAGCCATTACGTATCTAGGAAACTGTTCTACAACAAAAAGAGCAAAGCTTGTGTTTGTCAAGATCTTTTATTTTCTTTACAAAGTTGTTTTTCTAAATAAGATAAAAATGTTCCATCAAGATTTTCTTTAGGTTGACCCACAGGATTTGTTTTTCCTTAAGGATTTCAACCACACTGATTTTCTAAGATTATTCTCTCTAAATCCTACCTGTGTCAGATAATGTGGCTGGACAACAGATGAGACAACTGTAAGATTAAATTTTTAAAAAACAATAATTTAAAAGATACTCTTCTTTTATGATCTTAAAAACTAAATTTATAATTCAGTGCGTCCATTTCTAAATTCTTTAACGTTTAGGGTATACAAAGAGGCTTCAAATTCCAAATGAAAACCTAAATTAAGTGTTTAAATCTGTATTTTAATAATCAAAATTCTACCAACTTACAACTTATAAGTTTTTTTTTTTTGAGAGAGAGACTATGGGAAAGTTATTTATTTAATTTATCTATCTATTCATTTATCTAGTTATTTATTTATACATTTCTCTTAGGACCCATATCTTATTAATATCAGTTCTCCATTGACTAAGTTTGTTTTAATGTAAGCATGAATGGTATAGAACATTGTTCTAAAAATGTAAATGCTCTTATGATTTTATGAAACCTGACTCTGTCAGAATTGAAAATAAGGTGAATCACAAATTCTTGTTTTTGTCATTTGACATTTGCTGTGGTTGGACTTCACATTTTTAAGTCTCATAAGTAATTTTGATTTTAATAGCACTTTAAAAATTTATGATTTTTTACAGTGTATAGGAGACAAAAAGAGATTTTGACAATTATTTGATCTTTCTGGTTTCTAGTTCTGATTCTACTGCTAACTAGATGTCTAATCTTAAACGTATTTCTTAAACTTTCTTGGCACCTGTTTTACTCATCTGATAAACGCAGGCTTGGACCAAGTCCATAATTTTGTATACTTTTTATTCTGCCTTGAAATGCATGATGGAAGCTATTCTCCTCTCATTCACACTTCCAAGTTGTTCCTAAGAATGTCCTAGATTCCTAGGGTAATTATTACCACTGTGAACAATTGCAAGTTAATTAGTGTCTCTGAACTTCAATTTACTCATTGGTAGATGAAGATATTATTAACTATACAAAGAAAGGTATGAAAAGAGTACAGGGTCTGGCATAGAAGAAATACTTATCAAAAGTTAGTTATTATAATATTAGGACCAAATCTTATATAATTATAGTGTGTTATTAAATACTTATATATTGTTACAACTATTGTCATTATTATTTAACTCCAGTAACATTTTACCCCATTAAAAAATGTATTTAAGTACAGTATTTTATAGGAGCGATTTTGTATCTATTAACATTTTATAATGAAGTAAATTATCTGAACTTCTATGCTGCTCATGCAACACAGTTTAGGAGCCCTGAAGTACATGATTGGAAAATATCCTTTGTGTGCCATAATCCTGTGTTCTCTAGCATCCCTGTATTAATTGACTAGGGCTGCCATAACAAAATACCATAGCCTGGTGGCTTTAAAAACAGAAATTTATTCTCACATTTCTGTAGGCTGGAAGTCCACAATCAAGGTGCTTGCAGATTTGGCTTCTCCTAAGGCTTCTCTCTCTCCTTGGCTTATAGACAGCTACCTTCTCTCTGTGTTTTCACATGTCCTTTTCTCTATGCGCATGTGCTTTCCTGGTGTTGTTCCCTTTTGTAAAAAGGTCCCTTGTCCTATTGGATTAGGGACCTACCCATATGACCTTATTTAACTGTAATTATCTACTTAAAGGCCCTATCTCCAAATACAGTTACAATGGGAGTTAGGACTTCAACATATAAATGTTGTGGGAAATAAATCAGTCCATTACAATCCCATATGGCCATGCCTTCCTTAATCAGTAGTGGAGAATTTTCAAAGCATTTTCTGGGGTATATTAGCTCTATATAATGTCTTGTTGGATCATGCAAAAAACAAAGATTAAGTCCTGAGAGCAGATACCATGTTTTGCTTCAAAGTTGTATGTGTGCCCTTAAGCTACATTTAACTCGCTACTCATACAGAACACTTCTGTGACCAAATGTGTAGGTCACATTTCAGACTGATTCTCTGAAAACAGCTTGATATTCTACAATTCAGTTCATTTCTGCTGCTATCTGGAGTTAGGTCAGATCCCCCAGGTTAAGGGCTCAGTCCAAAAAGACTGCCCCCTATTTCAGATGCCAATCTGAAGTAGTAGGTCCCCAGGTTACCCACAACTTCTACAATTTAGATGTTCCCATGACCCCTTCCTTGGGCTGTATAATTTGCTGAAGCAGTTCACAATCCCAAGAAAACAGTTTAACTATTGCCAATTTATTACAAAGGATACTTTAAAGGATATAATTGAACAGACAGATGAAGAGGTACATATGGTGAGTTCTGGAAGAGTCCAGACCCCAGGAACTTCTTTCTCTGTGGAACCAGAATATGCTACACTCCCAGTGTGTAGATGTGTTCACCAACCCAGAAGCTCTTGAAACCTTATATGGGGGAATTTTTATGGAGGCTGCATCACAATAGGCATGATCAATTATTATCTCAATTTCCAGCTCCTTTTATTTCTCAAACAAATAGGGGGTGGGGTGTAAGTTCCAAGCTTCTAATTGTGACTTGGCCTTTCTGAGACCAGCCTCTATCCAGGAGCCCACCAATAGTTGTCTCATTAGAACCAAAGACAGTCTTATCACCCAGGAAATTTCAAGGGATTTAAGGACTCTGTGTCAAGAACCAGGGTCAAAGATCAAATATTAAAACACATTATTCTCATAGCACTTCTGTTTACAAGGGGTTTAGGATCTCTGTCAGGAACCAGGTATATATTTCTTATTATTTCATAGAAATTATTTCAAAAAAATGCTTACTCATGGTGTGGTCCAGACTACATTTCCATCAGAATGGCAGAACACATATTCTGAAATGTACTTATGCTATAAAACACACATATGCTGGCTGAATTATAACCAAACATTTAAATGCATTGCTGAGTCTGTAAGAAAGTACCAGAGAGCCCCAAAGGCCTCTATACCCAAGGCTACCTTAGGATCCTAAGAAGGATGGGGGCTCTTGTCAAGAAGTGGGAGAAGCAGCTTCCTCAGTGATTTATCCTAGTGAACAAGAACTCTTCTGTCATACGCAGACATAAAAATACAACATTCAGCAGAGCCAGGCTCCCATTCAAACTATCATAAAATATGATATATTATGTCCTATTATGAAAAACATCTTTGAGCTATCTATATACTAGATTAAATATGAAAACTAAACTTAAACTAATAGACTGAATCTTTCCTTTTTATTTTATTGGCCCAAACTATTCCATGTATTCTGTTCATTCTATTCTTTGTGTAACCAAAAAGCTCTATTTTTCAGGCTTACCACATTTCATTGGAAATAGAACATTGAAAGGGACCCCCAAACTTTCAGGGTTTGTTTATGCTAGTAATATTTTAAAAGGGATAATCCGACTTCGAATTACTTCCTTACTCCACCAAAAATCATGTAATCAGTGCATGCACCAGATGGGCTATGCTCATTGACTGAAAGCCAGATAAACTCCCTAGCTGTGCAATGCAAAAAAAAAGAAAAGAAAAAAAAAAAGAAAAAAGTTGCATTCAAGAAAGTTAATTGTTTTCAGAAAACCATACTTTGAATGGAATTGGAGCAGTGCTATGATAGTGGAGAATACAAAATACAGACACCATAACCATTAAAGTCAAAGTAAGCCAGGATTTATTTGCATTTTTTAATGGGCATGCAGAAGGAGGCAGGTGATATTACAGTGTTTACACCAAACCGTGTGAGTTAAATGGGCTAAAAGAAACAGTTGGATTATCCATGTGTCAGCATTCTAATCCTGTCATGCTTGTCAGCACTGTAATTTCCAACATATCACTTAGTTTAAAATACAGTAGGGGAGAGCGGGAATGTTTGTTTTCTTCTGATGACCCATATGACTCAGAGAGCAAAGTAAAGACTTAGAATACTTCAGAAAGTGAGGGAGCATTGCAAATTATAGTGGTTTTGTTCACAGCTGTATAAATTTATTTTTTCTGTAAAGCAGGTACACATTGAGCCATATTTCCTAGGGCCCAAATTCCTGAAACAGTAATTTTCCAATCTTCTCTGGTTGCAAGAAACCAAACAGCTTCCAAGTTTGCCTAACTACAGTGAAACAATTTTGGAAATGAAAGAATCTTGCTTAAGATTTACTTTTGGATGAAAGTTTTCAAATACAACAAAACTAGGCTCCACAACATAGACGTATGCCTACTTTTATCCCTGTATGAGCGTCCTTATATAATATTTAAGAAATTATTTAAGAAAATAAAGGCCATGGGAGTCCAGACTTATATTTCCATCAGAATGGCAGAGTAGATATTCTGAAATGCCCTTCTGCCATAAAATATGCAGATGTTGGATAAATTACAACCATAAATTTAAAAAAAATTTTTTTAATTTATTTTTTTATACAGCAGGTTCTTATTAATTATCCATTTTATACATATTAGTTTATATATGTCAATACCAATCTCCCAGTTCATCACACACACACACACTGCTGCTTTCCCCCCTTGGTGTCCATATGTTTGTTCTCTACATCTGTGTCTATTTCTGCCCTGCAAACCGGTTCATCTGTACCATTTTTCTAGGTTCCACATATATGAGTTAACATACGATATTTGTTTTTCTCTTTCTGACTTCACTCTGTATGACAGTCTCTAGATTAATCCACGTCTCTACAAATGACCCAATTTCGTTCCTTTTTATGGCTGAGTAATATTCCATTGTATATACGTACCACTTCTTCTTTATCCATTCGTCTGTTGATGGGCATTTAGGTTGCTTCCATGACCTGGCTATTGTAAATAGTGCTGCAATGAACACTGGGGTGTATGTGTCTTTTTGAATTATGGTTTTCTCTGGGTATATGCCCAGTAGTGGGGTTGCTGGGTCATACAGCATAAACTTTTAAATGCATTGCTGAGTTTACAAGATGATGAAGATTCCCCAAGGACCTCCAACCCTGCTTCTCCCCCCAAAAGTGTAAGCTGATATCAGAGTGGTAAATAAATATGAAGACTGGGCTGCCCTGAATGCAAGGGACTTTGGCAGGCATAGAGAGCTTTGATGGAAATCAGACACTAGATCT
Source organism: Aethalodelphis obliquidens (assembly GCF_003676395.1). NCBI lineage: Eukaryota > Metazoa > Chordata > Mammalia > Artiodactyla > Delphinidae > Aethalodelphis > Aethalodelphis obliquidens. The sequence goes on along the minus strand of NW_020837969.1, from coordinate 16,026,507 downwards.
TAGGTCTGGCAGAGGAGAATCTAAATCTGAGGGTGCTGTACAAATAGTGGACAACTGAAGTATAAGTTTTAAGCTGGGAACTGTCCTTTTGGGATAAATAGAATCAATCCAGAAAACAGGTTATTTTTGTAGGCTCCAGGTGAGGAAAAAAATGATGCTAATTTTTCTCTGAGAATTGCTGAACTTTTCTCACGTGGGTCTGCGATTTGAATTTACTTTCCCTGCACAATCAGGGAAATCTCAACTATAAAAATTAACTTAAAGTTCTGGCAAGTAGGTAGCACCTCCTGTCAGGAGTAAAGGAATATCCTTTTAATGAATATCATCCTTAATCCAGGCCCTCAGTGTTCTTAAGAATTAGGTTTGGACAAATAAAATTTAACAATGAAAAATATAACAAATATATGAGTAATCAGGACCTATCAGACTTATACCTAGGACTTTGTAGAGTGGAAATATCAGACACAGAATATAAGATGTCAATAAAAGTCATTGACATTTATAACTCAATGGAAAAATTAAAGAGTAATTTAGATATACCTGAAAAGAGAAGTAGTGAGACAGAAAACATTTTTGAGAAAATTATATATGTATTTACTTCCACCAAACAATTGATAAATATACCTTAAAGCACACATAAAACATTAAAACATTTGACCAGATATTTTTTTAGAGTTTAAGTATGATAAGTAGCATAGATTTTAAGGGTACAGATTTTACCATCTGTTAGGATGGTAGGATCTGTAGGTTTTTAACTTTTGTATTTTTTTTTTTTTTTTTTTTTTTTTTTTTTTTTTAGTGTTTTTCCCAGACTCCTGAGGACCAAGATACTTATTCATAAAAATAAATTGTTTTAACCACCTAACAAATGATATTTGAACATCTATGATATAGCAAGTGATAAGACAGACATGATCTTTACTCTCTTTAACATAGAATCCATCAAGGTAGGTGGATATGGAACAAGAAATAAATTTGATGACTAATTTGAAAAGAAACACAAGATAGTGTAAGAAACTTAAAGGTAATATCCCAACTTTTACTTCCAGAATTATAGAATAACAAGAAGACAATTTCTAGAATTTGGAAGTTTCTTTCATTGATGGAAGTTCTTTGCAATATACAGAAATATAATTGTATTATTTCAGTATGGAAAATAAAAAGAGCATCTCACTCAGGCTCATCTGGTTTTAGTTGTTTTGCTGTATACCTTTGCTCCTAGCTTTCTCATGGTTGGCTCCATCTCATTCTTTAAGGATTTGGCCTATTCCAGTCCTTTTCTGACCATATTTCTTTTTTTTTTTTTTTTTTTTTAACATCTTTATTGGAGTATAATTGCTTTACAATGGTATGTTAGTTTCAGCTTCACAACAAAATGAATCAGTTATATATATACATATATTCCCATATCTCTTCCCGCTTGCGTCTCCCTCCCTCCCACCCTCCCTATCCCACCCCTCCAGGTGGTCACAAAGCACCGAGCTGATCTCCCTGTGCTATGCGGCTGCTTCCCACTAGCTATCTACCTTACGTTTGGTAGTGTATATATGTCCATGCCTCTTTATCGCTTTGTCACCGTTTACACTTCCCCCTCCCCATAGCCTCAAGTCCATTCTCTAGTAAGTCTGTGTCTTTATTCCTGTTTCACCCCTAGGTTTTTCATGACATTTTTTTTTTTTTTAAATTCCATATATATGTGTTAGCATACGGTATTTGTCTCTCTCTTTCTGACTTACTTCACTCTGTATGACAGACTCTAGGTCTATCCACCTCATTACAAATAGCTCAATTTCATCTCTTTTTATGGCTGAGTAATATTCCATTGTATATATGTGCCACATCTTCTTTATCCATTCATCCGATGATGGACACTTAGGTTGTTTCCATCTCTGGGCTATTGTAAATAGAGCTGCAATAAACATTTTGGTACATGACTCTTTTTGAATTATGGTTTTCTCAGGGTATATGCCCAGTAGTGGGATTGCTGGGTCATATGGTAGTTCTATTTGTAGCTTTTTAAGGAACCTCCATACTGTTCTCCACAGTGGCTGTATCAATTTACATTCCCACCAACAGTGTAAGAGGGTTCCCTTTTCTCCACACCCTCTCCAGCATTTATTGTTTCTAGATTTTTTGATGATAGCCATTCTGACTGGTGTGAGATGATATCTCATTGTAGTTTTGATTTGCATTTCTCTCATGATTAGTGATGTTGAGCATTCTCTCAGATGCTTTTCATCTAACCAATGATTTTCCTTTTGTTCCTAATTTTCTGCATGATATTTAGAAATTAAATATCTAATAATTTTATAAAATGATTTATCTGCATCTTTGAAAAGGATGATATGAGTATTTTTCTATATTCTTTTAATATGGTGAATACATTGGTTGATTTTTAAATATTTTAAACAATCTTGCTTAAGATCCTAGAATAAACCTCATTTGCCTATTGTGCTTTTTGTCATTTGCTGGATTCTAGGTTTTTATATGTTTTTAATAATTTGAGTCTATATTCATGATAGATACCTGTTTGTAATTTTCTTCTAATATCTTTATCAGGTTTTTATACCAGTTGTGTGGTGGCTTTATTAGATAAGTCATAAATTTTTCCTTCTTTCACTATTTTCTGAAAGAAATCATAAGATTGGTATTATGTCTTCATAAAACATACTATAGAATTTACCAATTAAGCCATTCATAACTATATTTTATTAGTGGAAAAGTTTTAAATTATAAATTTAAGATACACATATTTTTTCTATATCTTGATATGTCCATTTGTGTTTTAAAAGGAATTTTTCCATTTAATCTAATTTGAATTTACTGACATGAAGATTTTAATGTTTGTATGATAGAAAGTGATGTCCTTCTTTCATTCCTCATATTAGTAAATTATTTCATTTCTTTTTGTTTGATCAGTCTTCCTAAGTGTTAATTAATTTTATTAATCCTTTCAAAGCATTAGATTTTGATTTTGTTGATTTTCTCCATTGTCAGGTTTTCTGTTTTACCTATTTCCATTTTCATTTTTAATGAATCCTTTTTCCTACCTCCTTCTTGTTTAATTTGCTCTTCTTTTTGTCACCTTTTAAGATATAAACTTAGATAATTTATGTTAGGCTTCTCTTCAAGTATATATTTCAAAAAATTAAATGTAAAATAACTTTTAATTTCCCTTGTGTTTTTTTCCTTTGATCTTGGAAGTTTAAAGTTCACTTTTTAATTTTCAAATATTTGGGTATTTTCTAGCTATTTTATTATTTGTGATGTCTATTTTAATACTGCTATATTAAAAGAGTAAGAATGAACATACACTCCTTAATAATTTTGATCCTTCAAAGCTTATTAAGGCTTGAATTATTAATCAACTTCCACGTTCATTTAAAAAAATGTATATTCTGAAGTTGTGGTGTAATTTTCTGTAAATGTCAATTAACCAATTTGGTTGATAGTGTTGTTCACATCCTCTATATCATTTTTTTCTGTTTTTTTTTTTAATCAATGATTGAATGATAGGTGTTAAAATCTCTGTCTATTGACCTATTCTCCTTAGTTCTGTCAGTTTTTGTCTCTTTTTTTTTGAAACATTGTTATTAGTTGTATTTAAACTTGTTTATGGCTTCCTGTTTCATTGAACTTTTATGATTATGAAGTTTTTATCTTTATTTTTGGTTATATTGAATGTCTTGAAGTCTACTTTTTTTCAATAGTGTATAGCCATACCAGTTTTCTTATGCCTAATGATATCTTTGTCTGTATTTTCCTTCCCATGTATATATGTTCCACCTGTTTCTTTATATTTAAATGTATTTCTTTAAACTGCATATTGCAAGTTTGAACTATTAAAAAATAATTAATTTTATTATTTATTATGGCTATTTCTACTTTTTATATGGTATACTCAGTGTATTTTAGTTAATGTTAGTAATTGATAATGTACTGGTTTAAGTCTACCATCTTGGTATTTGTTTTCTATTTGTCTCACTTCTGTTCTTTGTTTTGTTCTTGCCTTTATGCTTTAACTTGGATGAATGAAATATTTTTTAGTGCTCAATTTTACCTCTTCTGTTATCTTTTAGCTATAACTCTTTGTGTGTTGAGTATTATTTTAAAGACTAACTATGTGTATTACAATAATATTTCAACAATATCTCATAGTAATAATGGAAAAGACACAAAGTAAGTAAAGAAAGTAGGCAAGTTATGAAATAATATATACAGTTTTATCACTATTTCTCATCACACACACACAGAACCCACTTATTAACACATTTTTAGTATGTATTGTATTTTCCTCTGTATGGTAGATATGACATACGTATGATAGGATAAACAGTTTTGAAATTTTAAAAAACAAGAAATACTTGTATTTTTAAAGGGCCTATTCCAATCCCCTATTGTATCTTCATATTCACCTATTTCCAAGTTCTTAAAATATGAATTTAAGAAGGCAAGGCTTATACTTTCCATTATTTCTCTAAATCTTGTTTATGTACCTAGTAACTAAAAGTTAGGTACAACTGCTTGAAAAAGTATAAATATGTTAAACACTGACCCTGTGCAAGCTATTAATGAATAATATACCTCTTTGGGGTAATACAGAACTTGAGCAATTGTGATAATCATAGGTTTTAAGTGATGAGTACTCTGTGTATCATTTTACTGTGGTTTTTCACTAACACAGACTATCAGCCTTATACATAAACAAATGTTTGTGCCAAATTCAAATTAACTTTAAAATTAACTTTATAAGCAAAAACCCACTTTTAACAAGCAGACTTTAGTTAAGTTTTATATGAAGAAAATGATTCATTATTGGATTCCTTTAATTAGCAATCTTCCCTCAGGTACTTAACTTATGAATAACTTACTAGAAAAAAAAAGAAATAGCTATATAGAAATTCATCTATTGCACCAAATGAAGCATGCCTGTTGTTGAAAGTATCACACGAAAATACTCTTTCAATCCTTTAATTTCCCCTTTAAAGAAATCATGTTGATTATAATTTTGATTTATAAGAATTGTTACTCTAAGATCTTTATTTGAGCAATCTTTTTCAATTTTATTATCCTTTAAAGGTTGATGTATTTTAACATTCACTGTTATAGTATTAGTGATGCCATACATTATCTTATGCAAAGTGAAATGTTTATCTTTTACCTGAATTTTTTGCTCACTTACCACATCCCATTTGTTAAATTATCTCTCAGCCTGAAAACCCAGGCAGACTGTAACTTATCAACTAAAAATTAGAAATTACATTTGCCAGTTACAAGAAAATGGGAGCAAACTGATGACACACTATGATATAAAATGAAACGAATGGTATCTATACTAATGAAATGAATGTCATCTTTCAATGTTGTGCAACATTTATAAGTATACTTTCAATACATCTGTACCATTGTATTAGATGGCATGTATAACCAGCCACGTGTATTATAAAAACATTCCCATATATTCATAACTTTGTTTGGCAGATACCATATCATGAAAGGTAATTTTTATATGGGAAAGCACCATGATGTATATTTTATTTTACATGTATATGTAAAATAAAAATTGACCAGTATGTGAGGTAATGTATAAATGATAAGAAGAACAAAAGTAGATAAACCTTTCTAGGTTTATCTAGGCTGTTTTCAATTTCAAATAATATTTTACGCACGTAAATATAATTTTCACCAAATTAACTGTAAAACATGAAGTACAAAGAGAGGTGCTGATCATACCCTAATATTCCATAAAGACAGTGAGGCAGCCTTCCCAGTGAGGAGCCTAGTTATCAAAATCAAATATATTATTATCATTCTTTATCATATTTATCATATTTTATAATTTATAAAGAAAACTCAGGGTGTTGATGAGGAACCTTGTCTAGGTTTGGTTCTGTTGAGTGGAGATGGTCCAATTTTCCATCTTCCCTAAAAGATCCATTTTAGTTATATAACTAATGATTTTTTAAGTTTTTATTTTCATTTTAGTTTTCTTTTTAGCTAACCTACTTCCAATTTTTCCATTGCTTATACTTAATTATCAGTATGACAAATCACAAGCATGGTCTCAGATTTTGTTCTCTAATCTATGGAAAGAAGATTTGGGAAGGTTTGGAATGGATCCCCTCTATCCCATTTCCAATATTTGGGGTCTTTGAGCTTTACATTTTATCATATGTATCATTAACCTGCACTAAAGCAAATAATTAATATGGTGAGAAGTTTCTCAATAATAATGTCTTCTTTAGTCCTGAGGTATTTTTTCAGAGAAAACTCTCTCTCTGTATGAGTAGTTCTTCTGTGCAACCAAGGTTTTCAGCTCTCAAGTAGACAAGTAGGTCCAGATTAGCTGTACAAGAGAACAACTTTTTATTTTATGGATTCATCACCCGCAACTGAAAAAGGAGAAGGAGGTACTTCGGATGGAAAAAGTTTTCTTTTGTATGCCAGTAGCACTGCTTTTAGCAATGCAGCTGAATTGCGAAGTTTTCTAAAGGCAGAGTGACAAGCAGATGCTTGTTATAGCAATCAATGAGCCTGGCTCACCAAAGAAAGGTATTACATTGCTAAGAAGAGAACTTGCAAAATGGCAAAAGCACTCTGCCACTAAATGCCCAACAGATAGTCCTCCTTCACTGATTCTTTACAATTTCTATCAGCACATCAACAGAAATTAGCGGCTGTGTTAGCAGTCTGAGACATTCTGTTCAATTTAGTAAGCATTCAGATACAGCATGCGATCATGTTCTTTGCATTGATCTGTTACTCTGCAAATATAGTTAGCTCAAAGTTGTAAAATAGCTTTGGACATAAAGGGGTTCGTAACATTTGTAATATATTCTTCATATAACATATTCCTTTATTCCTCGTGTGAATTTTTCATGCATCCAGAATCTTTTATTTTAATCAGACTTATAGATGGAGCTTTAGGCATCTGTCTTCCTGATAGGAATGCCAGCTCCTTATGTAAAAGTTGGGGGAAAATAAAACCCATCTCTAGACTTTACACGAAATACATAAACCTAAATATTCAGAAAAGTTCAGTCAGCACTTAGGTTTCCTGAACTGCTTTGTAAAACCCAAAGGAATTGCTGAGAAGATGGTGAATTTGAGGGGCCATTGAACACAGGCCATTTTCCAATTACAGGTACACCTGTGCTGTATGGCTTTATGCTGATTTGTTGTGAGCATTTTACAGAGTGTTATTTTAATAGTCCTTCAGATTCCTCATTCTTCAGTCCAGAATGGCCTGGGGATGTTGCTGGGAGGTTAAAACTTACCAGAGACTTCTCACTGGGTTAATTTGATATCCTACCCACTGTGTAGAATGTGTGGCCTGGTTGAGTCTCAAATGCCACCCATACACACTCTAATTAACAGCTTCAGTGTATTGGCTTCTGGGGGGGGAAAAAGAGTGTTTTCTTTCAGTTAGTGAGAAATGAGTGTTGGAAAAACCAATGACTCAGCTCTTCAGCAGTGAAACTATTTACATGGGTAAGAACGGCTGCTGCAGCCTTTTAAAAATCTTGCTGCAGATATTTTTTTTCCTCTTTCCTTATGAAACTGTGGTTCAGGTAGAGCCATGCATTTTCAAGCATTTTTTGAACATCTATTGCTTAAAATGAACATGCTTTGCTGCCAGAGGTTCCAAACAATAATTACCTTAATTATTTGTTTACACTTAGAGAAATGTACTATCCAAAACTGTAATATGAGAGTTGTTGGGCTTTTAAACACCCCCTTTCTGTATAGTTAGTAAACAGTAAAGGATGGATATAAAGTTTTTCTGTATTTATGTGGAGGTTTCAAGAAACCACATTTTTAAAGTGCAGCTCCAGCATTTTCTAAATCCTTCCAACTATATTTTGGAAATCTCCTTTGGAGGAAATTGTTAATGAAGTAGCATAGCTTGCTTTTCTAAAGACAAAACTACATTCGGAATCTTTTCTAGCATTACTGTTGCTGTTACTCAAAATTTCAAAGTCAGAATGTCCTGGTAGTAGTGAGACACAATGCAAAAATAATATGTCTGAGACTTTCTTTATATGTGGCATCAAGAAAAGACATACACACTAACCCTTATATATTGTTGGGCAAGTGGAGTACCAAGCTTCATGCCTTTATGTTCTTGACTGTCTGTCACATTACAGAAAATATTCCAGCACTGAAGTTGGTGCCTTCTTCTTTTAATTTTGACCCTGTAAATTCAGTTAGAGTATATACTTTTTTTCTTCAGCAGTACTTAAATTTACTGAAAAAAATAGCTAAATTTATTAGCTTACCTTCAAGGATTTTGTTTTAAAAAATCACATAGCAGAAATGAATAAAGATATCTGACATCACACCAATAAACCACCAGTGGTAAAGCCAGGAAATTCAAAGTGTACTAGTAATGAAAACAATTGTCCAGGAACTTCAATGTACAGTTACCCTTGTGAAAGGAAAACCAAAATGGAGTTGGGATTGCTAAGAGAGCTCTCTAAAATGGTGCCAAGAGGCCATTACGGATATGTGACTTACGTACATCTTAGCCTGAATAGAACCTGACTTTTGACCTGATGAAGTCATCCAGAACATCTGGCAGATACTCCCGACAGTCTAACTTAACAGACCCCTATCCTAAAACAACTCTTGACCCCTTAAGGGCAGATATTTTCTGTCTAACATCAGAGTCAATCAGAATTCTCACCAGGCAACTCTTGACAACCTCATGGCTTTTTTTATCTATATAAGCCCCTGACTCTTTCTTTTCCTCGGAATACTCTTTTGAGGTTACCAGCATCTTTGTGTCCCGAACTGCAATTCTTAAGACCCCATATAAACTCTTTTCTTATTGGCAGCCTTCTGCATTATTTGGGGAAGAGGAATTGACACCCTAAGGGTTAATTAAATACTACTTTTAGAGTCAGATTAATAACAAGCCTCATATTAACATTGGCTATACCATTAAAGTTGCTATGAATCTGAGAATAAAATTCCTTTTTGTGTCTCAGTTCCTCACCTACAATATGGAAATAAAAATATGTGCCCACCTCTGGTAAGCCTAACTCTTTTCATATTGAATCAGATTCCATTTATGTATGAAGTTGTACTGAAGGTAAAATAAGCTCTTGGGTACCACTATTAACTCTTACAGGCCATTTCAGTGACTATATTAAGGTAGTAATTTCTTTATTGGCCTTTCAGCTGAGGATGGTAGGGAAGTCTAAAGTCTTCTCAGGTTATAGTAACAACTTCAGAGCTTAACTGGTGCCTAATACATTAATAGCTCTAAATAGTGTTCAACTCATTACTAGTCAATGCCACATCTGTAAAAGTTGGAGTGACTCTTCGTATAAACTTTCAAGTGTGTATTCTATAAAATGTTTTGAAATTATCAATACTTTCTTCCTCTCTCTTATTTATCCTTTTCCCCGCAACATAGAAAGAGGTTGAACAAAAATTAAGTTATACATAAAACCAATGGGAATAGGCTTGCTAATAAAATCTAGCGGCACATTTGTGATCGTAGTAGAATTCTTTGGATTGTATTCATTGTTAAATCTGAAGCAGCATTCTCTCTCTTGGTTTCTTATGTATTTTTTCTAAGCAGTTGAAACTGCATGTGTTCTTAATTTAGCTCATTCTACAATTGATTATATTAAGGTTAAATCTAGGAGGAGCTTCAAGATGGCGGATGAGTAAGACACGGAGATCACCTTTCTCCCCACAAATACATCAGAAATACATCCACATGTGGAACAACTCCTACAGAACACCTACTGAACGCTGGCAGAAGACCTCAGACCTCCCAAAAGGCAAGAAACTCCCCATGTACCTGGGTAGGGCAAAAGAAAAAACAAAGGCAAAAGAATAGGGACGGGACCCGCACCAGTAGGAGGGAGCTGTGGAGGAGGAAAGGTTTCCAGACACTAGGAAGCCCCTTCGCGGGTGGAGACTGCGGGTGGCGGAGGGTGGGGAGCTTCGGAACGGCGGAGGAGAGCACAGCAACAGGGGTGCGGAGGGGGCAAGCTTCGTAGCCGCGGAGAGCACAGCAACAGGGGTGCGGAGGGGGGAAGCTTCGTAGCGGCGGAGGAGAGCACAGTCACAGCGGTGTGGAGGGCAAAGCGGGCGGATTCCCGCACAGAGGATCGGTGCCGACCGGCACTCACCAGCCCGAGGGGCTTGTCTGCTCACCCGCCAGGGTGGGCGGGGCTGAGAGCTGAGGCTCGGGCTTCAGAGGTTGGATTCCAGGGAGAGGACTGGGGTTGGCGGCGTGAACACAGCCTGAAGGGGTTAGTGCGCCACGGCTAGCTGGGGGGAAGTCCGGGAAAAGTTCTGGAGCTGCCAAAGAGGCAAGAGACTTTTTCTTGCCTCTTTGTTTACTGGTGCGCAAGGAGAGGGGTTTAACAGCGCTGCTTAAAGGAGCTCCAGAGACGGGCGCGAGCCGCGGCTAGAAACGCGGACCCCAGAGACGGGCGCGAGCCGTGGCTAAAAGCGCGGACGCCAGAGACGGGCGCGAGCCGCGGCTGAAAGCACGGACCCCAGAGACAGGCATGAGATACTAAGGCTGCTGCTGCCGCCACCAAGAAGCCTGTGTGCGAGCACAGGTCACGTTCTACACCTCCCCTCCCGGGAGCCTGTGCAGCCTGCCACTGCCAGGGTCCCGTGATGCAGGGACAACTTCCCCGGTAGAACACACGGCGCACCTCAGGCTGCTGCAGCGTCTTGCCAGCCTCTGCCGCCGAAGCCTCGCCCCGCATCCGTACCTCTCCCTCCCCCCGGCCTGAGTGAGCCAGAGCCCCCGAATCAGTGGCTCCTTTAACCCCGTCCTGTCTGAGCGAAGCGCAGACGCCCTCAGGCGACCTACACGCAGAGACAGGCCCAAATCCACAGCTAAACCCCGGGAGCTGTGCGAACAAGGTAGAAGAAGGGAAATCTCTCCCAGCACCCTCAGGAGCAGCGGATTAAATCTCCACAATCAACTTGAAGTACCTGCATCTGTGGAATACCTGAATAGACAACGAATCATCCCAAATTGAGGAGGTGGACTTCGGGAGCAACGATATATATATATTTTTTCCCTTTATCTTTTTTTGTGAGTGTGTATGTGTATGCTACTGTGTGCGATTTTGTCTGTATAGCTTTGCTTTTACCATTTGTCCTAAGGTTCTGTCTGAACGCGGTTTTTTTTTTCTTTTTTTTAGTATACTTTTTAGCACTTGTGGATTGGTGGATTTGTTTTTTTGGTTTGGTTGCTCTCTTCTTCCTTTTTTTATTTTTAAATTTTTTTAATAATTACTTTTTATTTTAAATAACTTTATTTTATTGTATTTTATTGTATCTTTGTCTTTCTTTCTTTCTTCCTTTTTTTCTCTCTTTTATTCTGAGCCGTGTGGATGACAGGCTCTTGGTGCTCTGGCCAGGAGTTAGGGCTGTGCCACTGAGGTAGGAGAGCCAAGTTCAGGATATTGGTCCACCAGAGACCTCCCAGCTCCACATAATATCAAACATCAAAAATCTCCCAGAGATCTCCATCTCAACGCCAAGTCCCAGCTCCACTCAATGACCAGTAAGCTACGGTGCTGGACACCCTATGCCAAACAATTAGCAAGACAGGAACACAACCGCACCCATTAGCAGAGAGGCTGCCTAAAATCATAATAAGGTCACAGACACCCCGTAACACACCATCGGACGTGGACCTGCCCACCAGTAAGACAAGATCCAGCCTCATCCACCAGAACACAGGCACTAGTCCCCTCCACCAGGAAGCCTACACAACGCACTGAACCAACCTTAGCCACTGGGGACAGACACCAAAAACAACGAGAAATGCGAACCTGAAGCCTGTGAAAAGGAGACCCCAAACACAGTAAGTTAAGCAAAATGAGAAGACAGAGAAATACACAGCAGATGAAGGAGCAAGGTAAACACCCACCAGATCTAATAAATGAAGAGGAAATAGGCAGTCTACCTAAAAAGAATTCAGAATAATGATAGTAAAGATGATCAAAAATCTTGGAAATAAAATGGAGAAAATACAAGAAACATTTAACAAGGACCTAGAAAAACTAAAGATTAAACAGACAATGATGAACAACACAATAAATGAAATTAAAAATTCCATCGAAGGAATCAATAGCAGAATAACTGAGGCAGAAGAAAGGATAAGTGACCTGGAACATAAAATAGTGGAAATAACTACCACAGAGCAGAATACAGAAAAAAATGAAAAGAATTGAGGACAGTCTCAGAGACTTCTGGGACAGCATTAAATGCACCAACATTCAAATTATAGAGGTCCCAGAAGAAGAAGAGAAAAAGAAAGGGATTGAGAAAATATTTGAAGAGATTATAGTTGAAAACGTCCCTAGTATGGGAAGGGAAAGAGTCAAGTCCAGGAAGCGCAGAGAATCCCATACAGGATAAATCCAAGGAGAAACACGCCAAGACACATATTAATCAAACTATCAAAAATTAAATACAAAGAAGAAATATTAAATGCTGCAAGGGAGAAACAACAAATAGCATACAAGGGAATCCCCATAAGGTTAACAGCTGATCTTTCAGCAGAAACTGCATATAAGAAGGGAGTGGTGGGACATATTTAAAGTGATGTAAGGGAAAAACCTACAATTGCGATTACTCTACCCAGCAAGGATCTCATTCAGATTCGACGGAAAAATTAAAACCTTTACAGACAAGCAAAAGGTAAGGGAATTCAGCACCACCAAACCAGCTTTACAACAAATGCTAAAGGAACTTCTCTAGGCAGCAAACACAAAAGAAGGAAAGGCCTACAATAACAAACCCAAAACAATTACGAAAATGGTAATAGGAACATATTGATAATTACCTTAAACGTGAATGGATTAAATGCTCCAACCAAAAGACATAGACTGGCTGAATGGATACAAAAACAAGACCCGTATATATGCTGTCTACAAGAGACCCACTTCAGACCTAGGGATACATAAAGACTGAAAGTGAGGGGATGTAAAAAGATACTCCATGCAAATGGAAATCTAAAGAAAGCTGGAGTAGCAATTCTCATATCAGACAAAATAGACTTTAAAACAAAGACTATTACAAGAGACAAAGAAGGACACTGCATAATGATCAAGGGATCAATCCAAGAAGAAGATATAACAATTGTAAACAGTTATGCACTCAGCATAGGAGCACCTCAATACATAAGGCAAATGCTAACAGCCATAAAAGGGGAAATCGACAGTAACACAATCATAGTAGGGGACTTTAACACCCCACTTTCACCAATGGACAGATCATCCAAAATGAAAATAAATAAGGAAACACAAGCTTTAAAGGACACATTAAACTGGATGGACTTAATTGATATTTATAGGACATTCCATCCAAAAATAACAGCACACTTTCTTCTCAAGTGCTCATGGAACATTCTCCAGGATAGATCATTACTTGGGTCACAAATAAAGCCTTGGTAAATTTAAGAAAATTGAAATCATATCTAGTATCTTTTCCAGCCACAATGCTATGAGGCTAGATATCATTTACAGGAGAAAATCTGTAAAAAATACAAACACATGGAGGCTAAACAATACATTCCCAAATAACCAAGAGATCACTGAAGAACTCAAAGCGGAAATCAAAAAATACTTAGAAACAAATGAAAATGAAAACACGATGACCCAAAACCTATGGGATGCAGCAAAAGCAGTTCTTAGACGGAAGTGTATAGCAATACAATCCTACCTTAAGAAGCAAGAAACATCTCAAATAAGCAACCTAACCTTACACCTAGGGCAATCAGAGAAAGAAGAACAAAAAAACCCCAAAGTTAGCAGAAGGAAAGAAATCATAAAGATCGGATCAGAAATAAATGAAAAAGAAATGAAGGAAACAATAGCGAAGATCAATAAAACTAAAAGCTGGTTCTTTGAGAAGATAAACAAAACTGATAAACCTTTAGACAGACTCATCAAGAAAAAAAGGGAGAAGACTCAATACAATTAGAAATAAAAAAGGAGAAGTAACAACTGACACTGAGAAATGCAAAGCATCCTGAGAGCCTACTACAAGCAACTCTATGCCAATAAAATGGACAACCTGGAAGAAATGGACAAATTCTTAGAACTAGCACAACCTTCCGAGACTGAACGAGGAAGAAAAAGAAAATATAAACAGACCAATCACAAGCACTGAAACTGAAACTGTGATATAAAATCTTACAACAAACAAAAGCCCAGGACCAGATGGCTTCACAGGTGAATTCTATCAAACATTTAGAGAAGAGCTAACATCTATACCTCTCAGACTCTTCCAAAATATAGCAGAGGGAGGAACATTCCCAAACTCATTTTACAAGGCGACCATCACCCTGATACCAAAACCAGACAAAGATGTCACAAAGAAAGAAAACTACAGGCCAATATCACTGATGAACAGAGATGCAAAAATCCTCAACAGAATACTAGCAAACAGAATCCAACAGCACATTAAAAGGATCATACATCATGATCAAGTGGGGTTTATCCCAGGAATGCAAGGATTCTTCAATGTATGCAAATCAATCAATGTGATACACCATATTAACACATTGAAGAATAAAAACCATATGATCATCTCAGTAGATGCAGAAAAAGCTTTTTTAAGTGTCCATCGACAGATGAATGGATAAAAAAGATGTGGCACATATATACAATGGAATATTACTCAGCCATAAAAATAAACGAAATTGAGTTATTTGTAGTGAGGTGGATGGACCTAGAGTCTGTCATACAGAGTGAAGTAAGTCAGAAAGAGAAAAACAAATACCGTATGCTAACACATATATATGGAATCTAAGGGGGAAAAAAAAGGTCATGAAGAACCTAGGGGCAAGAGGGGAATAAAGACACAGACCTAGTAGAGAATGGACTTGAGGACACGGGAAGGGGGAAGGGTAAGCTGGGACAAAGTGAGAAAGTGGCATGTACACGTATACACTGCCAAATGTAAAACCGATAGCTAGTGGGAAGCAGCTGCATAGCACAGGGAGATCAGCTCGGTGCTTTGTGACCACCTAGAGGGGTGGGATAGGAAGGGTGGGAGAGAGGGAGACGCAAGAGGGAAGAGATATGGGGACATATGTATAGGTATAGCTGATTCACTTTGTTATAAAGCAGGAACTAACACACCATTGTAAAGCAATTATACTCCAGTAAAGGTGTTTAAAAAAAGGGTAAATCTGTGTTCTTTACAGTGATTGTAACCTTGTAGAAAGTGTCTTGTATAAAAAATTATTTTAAATAACATTTGCTAATGACCTTTCCTTCATTTTTGTTCATATATAGGCAAAATTAAATCTTTACTCAGAAGGGGTAGCAAAACATGCTTCTCATTGTCATATAGCAAAACGAGGACACTCAGATCTAACGCGGGAATGTTGTATCTACCTGTCATGAAAACAGCAGCTAAAGTGTTTGTTCCTTCCTGAGGGATCATCAGTCAATGAGGTTTTGTTTTAGAAATGGTTGTAGGTGGAAACAGCTAATGGCAAACCCTGAATAGTATTGTGTACAAACTCAGAATTCAGGAAATTATGTTGATAACAATGGCTAATATGAGGCACTGTCACTCAAAGTACATTTAAAGTGATTTCTGATGATCCATTGGCCAAATCACTCCCCAGGCAGTATGTGATAGCAATACTCCGTCCTGTAGGCAGGCCTTAAAATCAGCACACCCGTTAGCCCCTAGGCCAATCACAGAGATTATCTAGTTTTCTTTTACAGTGGCCTAAAAATACAGATGGTTTGTTAAAGCATTGCAGCTATTTGAATGCCACTTTTATAAAAGACTTACTTGGTCTCTCTTCCTGATGCAGGTCTATAGTAGACTGAAACTTCCTTTAGTTCAGTTAAGTACTGAATTTTCCCAGGACCACCTTGTTAGGACTCCATTTTAAATGCACCACAGGAAGCTAGACTGACTTCAGAAAAATCTTTGATTCTTAGTAGCCTGGAAGATAGAATCAGGTTAAGGCAGGTTTTCTCACTATTACATCCAAAAGTCAAATGCAGATTTATTAAACTTGGAAACTTTTCCATTCAGACATTTCATAATCAGGTTGGTATCTATAGAGCCTGTGCACATATTTGGTGGTGAAATAACACTCTGTTGACCGGGACCTTTCTAAGGAGATCCTGGTTTGGGCAGGAAGCACACAGGGATTCTCTCTGCCATATTGGTCACCGATCATGGTTTTTACAGTGTTTTACCCTATTATATTGCAGATGCTGGATCATCATACAAGTGGTTTGAGGGAATACTGACTTCCAATAAAAGTAATGCTACAATTTCAGACTTTGCAATGGCTGACCAAGGAGAAGTCAATGTCAAAAAGGATTCTTTATTGATGACACATGATGAAAATCATCCAGGAAAATGGCATGAGTATAGGCGGTGAGTACCAAGAAATGTATTTTAAATTGCTTTCCTTTTGTAAGTGTGATTTTAAGGGACAGCCACAAAGATCCAAGGAGGAAAATGAGTCATTCCAAAGAGAAGAAGCAGCACAAAGAAAAGTCAGACTTTTTGAGATTAAATTTATGGTTTGAGAAATGAAATTTTCATTCTGTAGTACTAAAATATCACATGATAACATTTACATTTAAACAGTGCATTCAGTGATACGAATGGAGTTTAAAACACAAATGCAGTCACTAAATACAAATTATTTGCTAGAGATTTACAAGAAGCATAGAAGCCCTTCAGTTCACTGGAAATGTGGGGTCAGCTACACTTACTTGTTTGCTTCCAAGACAATTTGACTTTCTTTCAGATTTGATCTAACTGGGTTAACCAAGCAGACTAGAAATATTGTTGACATGCACACAACACATGCGGATCTGACCTGTTCTTATGAACTTGGTATAAACCAGACTAAAGAGGTAGGGATTTTAGAAGAAGCATTTTGCAAGTTTCCAATTTTGAAAATATTATCTCTCTATTGCAAAGAGTAACACAAATGAAAATCTGAAACTGGATGGCATAAGAAAGTAGAATGTGTTTTTTGGAAATACTGTACATATTTTTGACTATGTTCTAGGAGGACAAAGCTAGAAAAAGAAATTACTTTTTATATGCAATATACTTAGTTGGAGCCCTGGGATCAAATGATAGGCTCATGATGAATAGATACTTTGGGACAACTCAGAAGTCCCTTGGCTTTAAAATTCCTTGATACTGTACTTAACCTTTAGAACTTTCCAAAAGCATACTGCACACAAGTTCCTCCCTTGAAAATTCCCATTTTGAAAATAAAGTCTAGAATTACAGAGAAAATTATGACCAAGTGCCTGTGTCCAAAACATATATAAGTGGCCTTTGAAGAGGGGTGCCCTGGGAAAGGAGTGCTGACTAAAAGTAGAGGTGGTGAGCTAGGGGGCTGGACTTGAAAATATACTTTTCTTTCAAGTTAGAGGACATGCCTTTTTACATTGAGGAGTATCAGTATCGTTTCATTTTGTAATCAATGCCTCGTATTTCCTGTTTGCATATATTTATTTTCTAAATGCAAATTTATATTGCAGAAATTCTCCTTGATTTAGAATTTTGTTTTGCCAAATCAGACTTTGTTCTCCAAGAGAATAGATATTAGGTGAGTTTCACCACTCTTGAGAAACACTGTATATCTCAGTTTATGGGTACTTTGAGCAAGGGACTGACCACAGGCAATTCATGAAGTAAGAGAGCAAAAGGAGCCTTTAGTCCGAACTCCTTTTTTACAAGCAAGAAAGTAGAGGTTTAGATATTTATTCTAACTCATTTAGCTTGAGAATTTATAGAACTGGAACTTAAGCTCCTCCTACACCCTATTTAGTTCCATCACTAGGAGTTTATTTATGGTTTATGTGGATTTCTTTGTTATTGTTTAACTTTACAGAAAAATACGTAATCAAACCATTATTGATGAACTATCCTAAAGGTGGCGTAAGTTTCTTTTCTTTTTTCAAATCTTAAATTAAAGCATACATTTGACTTTTACAACCATTACTAAAGGTCTGTAAATTATAGAAATCTCAATTCGCATTCACTGCAGACTCTCCACTGTATTGTGACTCCAAATTGGGGACATATAATTAAAGGTAAAATTTTGTGTTCCAAGAGATTTTTATGTATCAGCTGAGGCACAAGGAATGTAAAAGTTCTTTAAAAAACAAATAACAGGAAGCAACCCACGTGTCTATCAAGATGAATGGATAAACAAAAGACAATATATACATACAATGGAATATTTTTCAGCCTTAAAAAGGGAGGAAATTCTGATATTATGCTGCAGCATGGATGAACCTTGAGGACATTGTGCTAGGTGAAATAAGCCAGTCACAAAAAGAAAATACTGTATGATTTCACTCATATAAGGTTAACTGGGTAGTGAAATTCAGAGACCAAAAGTAGAATGGTGGTTCCTAGGGACTGAAGGAAAGGAGAAATGGAGAGTCTTAGTTTTGCGAGATGATAAGAGTTCTAGAGATTGACTGGCAATGTGAATGTACTTAACCACTACTAAACTGTACATGTAAAAATGGTTAAGGTGGTAAATTTTATATTATGTGCACTTTACCACATTAAAAATTTCAAAAAAGTAAATGTAAAAAACAAACAAGAAACAAATAGATAAAAATAAACAAAATAATCCCAAAGGAAAAATCAAGTCTGATGGTGAGAAAGAAAGAAAGCACAAGTTTTTTTTTTTTTTTTTTTGCTTTATGTGGTTGTCAAAGAAAAGATAATTAGCAAGATTGCCATTTGGAAAGTAGAGAAACCAGAGCTAATGACACAGTGATATTTATTTATTTGTTTTATTGACTTATTTTTGTATTTATGATTAAGAAATTATTATAATTTGAATGGGTGAAGAGTCAGCACAATCCACAGGTTAAAGCCCAAAGTCTACTCAGACTATTTGAATCCTAGCTCAGCTATTTAGTGATCATTGCCGTTGAACATGTTACCTAATCTCACAGTGCTTAGATTTCTCATATTAATATGGGGGTAATCATACTGCTTATCCCACAGAGTTGTTTCTAGGACTTAAAAAAATTAAAATATCTACTACACATAGAAGCATTGAAAATCTAACACTCGATAAACATCATACAGTATGTGTTAAAGTAAAAATTTTAAAATAAAAAAATTAAATAATTACCAATTTCTTTATAATACCCAATCTTTTGTGAATTATTAGTAGAAATAATAATCACAATAACGCTTTCTTTCATTTTGTCATCTAAAATCTCTCTCCTAGCATAAAACTTTAACAGATTATTAGAATGTTCTTGCATTTTCTTCTGTTTTTTAAATGACAATACTGAACAGTGTTTAACGTTGAAAGAAAGAGATTAAACATATCGGGAATTCATATTTATTATCAGGAATTCTGGGCTGAGGAAGAACAATTACATTTCTCTTGTTAGGTATCAAATGCTGGAATCACAATGATTCATTGCTTAGTTGTGCTCACATTTTTTTTTTTATGCCTTAGAATCAAATATCAGCAAGTGGTTTAGATTCGATACTGATGATACTGTGCATATAAGAATCTATTAAAATGATTCAAGTCATGTGAATAGGAATATTGCATGTCACATTTAAGATGAGTTTATTGTTTAGCAATGTATTTTGAATAATGTATTGCAGATGTGTCTTCAGCGATATGTAAGAAATTAGAACACAATTATTAGTTAAATTTAATTGGGTCACATATAATCAATATTAGTGCAAAGAAGATACAATAGCAAGAAAAAGAAAAATTCCCTAAGAAATGCATATGAAACATCTCTCACATAAGATGAGATAAATGTTGGAGAAGCTATAGTAAAATCCTTGAGATAAAGGCTAATCCAAATCAACCAATGAATCAGTCTTCAGGGGAGTTTATCATTAAAATCTTGGAGTCAAATGTATGTTGCTACTATTATTACATTCATAATGTTAAAATTTTAATTGGCTACTATTTCAAAATTTAATTTTGCACATTAGACTCGTGCCTCAAAGTAAGGATCATAAAATATTGCAGAATTCATTGTGATCTCTAATTTTCAACCAGAACAAAACAAAAACCCATGAGCAACAACAAAGAGCCAACTTAAGTGAGGCTAGATCTAAATTATTTTTAGCAATATAAAATGCTTTAGAAAAGATATTACTAGATTCCAGTTGTTTAAGTGCGTATAAAAAAACCTGATATCTCTCCGGAAAAAAGGTCCACTTTATGTCTCCAGATTTTGAATAATAGTTAACAGCTCTATCCACTACACCATGTAACCATATTCAGTGAGTCCATGAACCCTTAAAAGGCTATGATCTTCTTTAAATTATAGATAACCTAATTGATAGAAGAATAGTGGCTTTAATTGTTCCTTATTCATTACAGATACATATAACTGATTGTTATTTAAAAGCAAAGTGAAATGAGTTTGAAAAACACGTAAAGTGACTAGCTCCTATGACTCCAGAAAGGAACCAATCATAGTATGAAAATGTCTTATAAATCTTCATATAACTTCTTCATATAACTCAATGGTTAAATTCAAAAGGAAAATAGCTTTGAATTGCCAAACTCTATTCTTGGATAAACACGTCTTGTCTAGTTTTCTGGGCATGGCTGGGTCATTCAGAGATGGGTAAGTTATGAACATGTGGAATAGCTTTGGGCAAACCTTCCTGGTCTGACATCTGCTGTCAAGAGGAGTTCATGTTGTTAAATATAATGTCATGCTGGATGAGATAGGGAGCTCTCACGCTATCAAGTGGTACCTAAAGGGAGCTTTTGACTTGTTCCCAAGCCTTATAATATAGAGCATGATAAATAATGAGGATGGTACAATAGCCCAATCTCCCGACTCCAATATGCACTGCAGATTGCTGCCAAGCCATGTGGAAACACTGCATCGATCATGTCATTCTCTTGCTAAAAGACTTCAGTGGTTCCTCATTTATACCAAATTCCTTGGCAGTGTAGTTGAGGCCCTTTATAATATAAACTAACCTATTTAATATACTTATCTCTCACTATCAACCTATTAAAAGCCTTCATTTCAGCTTATCATTTACAAGCCTTCAGATATGATCATATATTCTCTTTGCCCATACTTTTTAGATACCATGAATATTTGGCCCATTTTTCTTTAACTACAGAATACCTTAATTATCTTTCAATATGAATCAAGTCTGTATTTCTCCTTGAGAAACAATCTAGAGTGATTTTTATTCCCTTTTAAAATCCTGGAGCCCTTATCACTCATTTTCACCTGGCTTATTCATCCCTGCATGGTTAGCACTATGTTTAATTTTCACACACTCCTTCATCATTTCAGCAATTTAATTAGAAAAAAAACAACTAGGGAAAAAGGGGTTTGTGTGTCTACACACACACACACACACACACACACGCACACGCACACCCCCCCCCCCATGCAGGACTATATATACACAGTCCTGCATGTAGTATCTGGTATCACAGTGTGTTTCCCTTGTTGGATGCTTAATAAATATGTGCTGATTGGTCTACAAATATGTCATAAACCCACAAAAGATGATTCTGAGCAATTAAGAATTGGTTTATCTGGAGGAGGCAAAGAATCATAAGTCTGAACCACCTCTTTCCCCTAGCAACCAGTGATGCTGAAAGAATGGTAACCAAGCTAGATAACCCAGTGGATAGACCCAACACATGCTTAGGGTACCATTATACCATTACAAAAAGCTAGATACTTCTTGAAAGAACATCTATATCCAAAACACAAAGCACATCAAATTAGTCATCATTAGGAAAATCAGAACTTGCATGACTTCCTTCCTCTTATTTTACAGTTTAACATTATTTTTACTTTGGAATCACCATGGCGGCAGGAAAGTGAAGGAGTGATGATCATTACTTAGAGTATCTAAAATACATAACCCAATCCTGAATCCTAGGTGAGACAGAGTAGACTTTAATGGCCATTTTGTACATTCTTTTTTTTATGATATGAACATTTATAAAACTTGTATATGCATTCCTTTTCAGCAAATTTCCAAGTAGAGAGAATGGGAATAGCCTACTAAATTGTGAACTAGGTGATTGGCGGGGGTTTCTCAGTATAATGTGTGTTTTGTAGGAATATATTGTATCTGAAAAATTACTTGATCTTGTCAGTAGCTCTGACAGAAATGAAGAAAGGAAGGGAGGGAGGAAAAGTGAAAAGAAAGAGACAACAAGGAAGGAAGGAAGGAAGGAAGGGAAGGAGGGAAGGAGGAAACAAATGAAAGAAATCATGAAACAGATGTATTTTTCTCTGTTTTAATATGAAACAAACTCATCATGTTAAAATCAATATTCAAGATTTATTTATAGAAGTTGGGAACTACATTATGAGAAAATATTATAATAAAGAGAAAGATATGACAAATGAAATTTTAAAATAAGTGTTATTTTCAATATCTCCTGTGTACCCCCTTGAATTTTTATAGTTAAATGGTAATATTTGGATGAAGATGTTCCACTGAGGTTTTTTAATCACTTTGTCAAGTTTGGGGGTCAAGTGTAGAGATATATGACCTGGTGTTCTGTGGTCATCTTCTTCCTCTGAGCAGAGGATTCAGTGGAAAGAATAAAGCTGCAGATTTTCTTCAGATTCTCATAACATTCAATAGGGTAATTTCTAAAAATTATAACACCTATTTATGCTTTTCTTAATAAGAATTACTGGGATGTAGCTGCAAATGTTTAATTTGTAGGGAGAATGGATAAATTAGTGTACCAAGGTTGGTGTATCAAATCCTGGGTAGAATTTCTGAGTTGGAAAACAGCAAATTTGTAGAAGTCAGTCTGAGGAACTCAATGGTCACACAGGGTAATTCCCATCACCCCCACCCCTTCACCCTTGCAAATCACCATGCGTATGCAGAGACCACAGAGTCCTCTGCCTTTTCCTTTACTTGGGTACACACTTTGATGTGTTATATATCTGTGGAGAATTATACTTTCAGATGGCCCCCAGGTGCGTGGGATATACTTACTCGGATTGTCATAGATAGACCGTTGAAAATAATTGGTATGAAACAAATATTTTGTGAGACTGCCTCCACTTCCTACCCAGGACTGTTTTTCCCTTTCATCTGTTATTCTGAGATTCTGGACTCTGAGAGAGCTAATTTGGCTTCCCAAGACTGCCTGAGGCATTCTTCTTATTTATTACATTAGCAGTCAGTTCTAGTCTTGAAAATAGAGAAGGCACATTCTCAGCCTGGGTGGTGCTAACTGGTGTTCAGGTACCCACACTTTTTCATGTGCTGTCAAACTGGACGAAGTATGACTGAGGGCAATGGGAAAATACATAGAGCAGCTATGCAATCCAAATTTTAACTTCCAGAATATGTTCTGGAACATGATATCTACAAGCCTAAGGGCGTGTCTGTATTGATAGTTTATGAAATGAAACACTACTCTTGCATTATATCTTTATCATGAGTCATTTCAAGCTTCCCAGGAAGAGTTCACTGCCCCTGCTTTACACATAAGCTTAAATGCATCAGTGGAATACATCAAGTGATCTGGGAGTGAGGTCCAAGAGGGAGGGGATATATGTATATGTATAGCAGATTAACTTCGTTGTAGAGCAGAAACTAACACAACATTGTAAAGCGGTTATACTCCAATTAAAAAAAATATTGCTGAAACAGTTTTTTAGGTAACAGGGAAAAACTTGACTGGCTTGTCTCATCACAAACCCCAACAAAAATGTAGTCAGAAAAAAAATCAAACCTAAAATTACAAAGCAATAAATATTTACTCTAAATGAATATTTGTGTGGGAGTAGGGGGGAGAGGATATAATGGCTTTTTAAAATATAAAACTAAAAGCAGGGCTTCCCTGGTGGCGCAGTGTTTGAGAGTCCGCCTGCTGATGCAGGGGACACGGGTTCGTGCCCCGGTCCGGGAAGATCCCACATGCCACGGAGCGGCTGGGCCCGTGAGCCATGGCCACTGAGCCTGAGCGTCCAGAGCCTGTGCTCTGCAACAGGAGAGGCCACAACAGTGAGAGGCCCACGTATCGGAAAAAAAAAAACCCTAAAAACTAAAAGCAGTAGTCATAATGAAAGTGATGAAAATATATGACTATCGAAAAAGTCCTAATAGTCAAAACAGCATTAACCAAATGAAGCACCCAAGAAACCCAAGAGAGTCAGTTTTAACATTTTCTAGGCCCAGAGAGCCCAAAACCAACTTACGATGCTGCCATATGAAGGAAGATTTTATTTCTTCTTACTTATATCATGTTTTATTTTATTTTACCAAATTCGTGTAGAGTAATACTATCAGGCACTGTTCAAAACAATTTATAAATCTGCTCCTGTTTGAAGATTAAAAAATATTGAGAAACATAATAACATATCTAATCTTGTTTAAATAGTCGTGGTATTCTAAATTTAGGAAAATATAAGGTATTAAGGATTATCAATTTTAGGGAAGGTGGAAAAGAACTAAAAACAGCTCAATTTTCTTTGTCCCTCAAGAGTAACGATTACTCATTATGACCAGGGAAAACTCTATGTTTTTAAGTTTATTTGAACAAAATATAAGCAGTATGTTTATAGACCAGGCATTGGGTCAAGGAAATAGTGCACGTAGATATTTGATATAAAGTTTATTACAAAATAATTTTTAAAATACTAGAGGTCCTTAATTTTGATATAGTCCACTTTTTGAAAAATCACACTTTAATAAGTTACAATGTCATTATAATTACTTTTACATGCACAATTTTATGTATCAGCTAAGATAAATAATATATTATCATATGTTGGTGCAGCTTATCAATGACCAATACAGTCAGTGGCATTATCTATAGCTGGGTTTGTAGATATAGTAAAATATTATATTGTGCTTTTATAATTATGTAGAAATTTAAAAAATATATTGTTGCTGGGAAAAAGCAGAGGTGTCACAAACTTCATAAAATTGAGAGGAGTTGTCAATCAGCAGGTATGCTGAGAACAGAGAATTTTTAGCCTTAATGAGTTGCTTATTGGACTGAAGCCAGCTGAGTCTACATTCAATCAGGAGAGAAAAGAACAAAATTAAAACTACTGATGAAAGTTAAGCAATAAACCATCCAATCTATGTTTAAAGGAAGTGGGTAATTAGGGATTAGGTAATATGAAGCTCTCCAGAAATTAAACCCTGACTTTCACATGTTTTAATTGTTTATAATTCTGAAATGCATATTTTGAGTTGAATTTCTACTGAAAGATAACATCAGGAAAAGTTTCCAAATCGTAAGTGTATAGATGGATGGATTATCATATAATGAACCTATAGATCACTTTAGGTAGTATGGACATTTTAATAGTATGATTCTTCCAATCCATGAAATTTTTTTTGTCCTATACGGTTTTAATCTAAAATCAATAAGGATTTGAGTTTTCTACATGTTTTAAAGTAGAAGGTATTTCCTGTTTGTTTTTTCAATAAGGGTATCCAATTGATATAGAACCATTTATTAAAATGGTCTTCCTATTTCTACTGCTCTGCAATCCCACTTTTATTATGTATCAAAGGTCGACTTATATATAGGTTTATTTCTAGATTTACTATTCTAATCCATTAGTCCACTTACCTCTCTACCCTATTTTAATATGATAACTATAACAAATCTTGCTGTTGGGTAGGGTAAGTTATCTCTCTTTTACTCTTCAAAATTACCTTAGCTAGTCTTGATTTTCTAAAAACTTTAAAATTATCTTGTCTTATTTTCACAAGAAAATCTTTGGATTTTTTTTTTTTTTAATTCCCTGCGGTACGTGGGCCTCTCACTGTTGAGACCTCTCCCGTTGCGGAGCACAGGGTCTGGACGTGCAGGCTCAGCAGCCATGGCTCACGGGCCCAGCTGCTCCGCGGCATGTGGGATCTTCCCGGACCGGGGCACAAACCCGTGTCCCCTGCATCAGCAGGTGGACTCTCAACCACTGCGCCACCAGGGAAGCCCAGTTCTTTGGATTTTGATTGAGATTTTAGTCTGGGAGAATTGACACCTGGTCCCCAAGATTCTTAATGGCAGTGGAACTATCTCTGTGAAGTCAAATCTTACCAGATCTCAGCAGCTCATTCGTTGCTGTGCTATATCCTTATTACAGGTAAGGCTAGCACACCATTCAGAAAGATATGTCACTAATTTGTGGCTTAATGTTGAGTATTTACAGATACATGAACATTCCATGTTCTTGAGCCATACTCATCATCAAGGTACATTATCATGTGGTGGGAGTGATGTGAGCAGGTATGCTCAGGTGTCTACAAATTTTCCAGTATCTCAGAAATTCAATCTTATTACGTGTATATTGACTAGAGTTTGGTATATGTAAGAGAGTTAAGACTTGATTGAAATAAACTCCAGAGGTATGATGAACTATATGCATTGGAGACGTTTCCAGATAATAATTTTTTAAAAAGTTATGTTTGAAAATTACCTGGAATGATGATTCGCGTGAAATAAAGAAAATATGTGATCTGAAAATTTTAAATAAAAAATAAATTATACAGTCTTCTAATAGTTAACATTAGTATCAAAATACTCTAAAATTAAAGTGAAATATAGAAAGTCATCTTAAAGATAGGAGAATGGCTCCAAAACCAGGAAAACTTTACTTTTCTCTATAGCCCGAAGACTGTTTGAAAATTCACCATCTCCTCCTTCAAGTGAAGGAAAAATTTCCCCCAAACACAAGATGCTGGTGCTGCTTTCAGTATGTGACTATACCTGATTACCAGGTATAATCAGTGTTGCTGCTTTACGTGGATAATGACTCCATTTGTAGCAAACACCATTCAGAACAAATGAGACGTATGAACAGGTTGCATACGCCTCTCATATACAAGTATGCAGCGGCAAACTTATTGGGAAAACTACTTAGGACTTGCCAAACTCCTCAGACCTCACATCATGGTGGTCTTTGGTTGTAACAAATACGGCTCTTTCAGTCATTTTTATCCTATTCCTGTTTAGGGAAGGTGACTGACTTTCTTTCTGACTCAAATATTGATTACTGTTCTTTCTGACTCAAATATTGATTACTGTTCTCCCTCCCCAAACTTTGTGCTAATCACTCTGGAATCCTCAATCTCTTTACTGAATGTTTCCTTCGCCTCTTTGCACTGAGGGCAAAATGTGTACGGCTAATTCTGCCACTCCTCACATTACTCATTATTAGGATGTGCACATGAGTCTGTCATGCTCCCCAAGACACTTCCAGACCACTACTTTTCCATATTTCTCAAAATACTTTTTGAATATACCTCCTTGACTCTTGTTCTCATTCACTGAACATTTTATCTCTTGTATCACATTCTTTCTCTGTGTTCCATGTTTTGCCATCAAGCTGGTAGACATAGCTACATGGATAACTCATCTAATGTCTCTGAGTTATTTTACCTCCTAAACTCTACTGATCTTTTTGTTTTTTGTTGTTGTTTTTTAAATTAATTTTTATTGGAGTATAGTTGCTTTACAATATTGTGTTAGTTTGTGCTGTACAGTAAAGTGAAACAGCTATACATATACATATATCCCCTTTTTTTTGGATTTCCTAAAGCTCTAATGATCTTGTAAACATTTTATTTCTGCCATTGATTTGACTGCTATATTTTCTCCCAAGTAATCAGGTATTTACTGTCTTCAGTTCTTTCTTTAGCAAGCGTATACTTTGTTAAATTACTTCAAGCAGTATCCTTGAACTTTCTTACCTGATTATTCTAAAAACTGGACTAAAATGCATTTTATATCATAATATTGCATGAGGGAGTTTCATGCTTACTGAGTATTAGGAAGACAGACAGTAACAATATTACTTTTCCATAGATGAGCCCAAAATGGAGATAACAGGTTAATGGCCAGAGTATGATTTGGAACTTCAATAAATGCGTTTCAGTACAATTCCTTCTACTGAATGTAGGAAGCAATAAATATCTACTGAGAAAACAAACAATTTATTACATTAAGTGAATTGTAACATGTAAGTGAGAGAAACAAACATTTTCTGAGCCGTGCTACATGCTCTAAGGTAACAGCCCAAACTCCCACCTGGGGTTTCCAAATCCATGAGCTACCCCCTACTATGCTGATGAATTCCCTCCCATCTTTCGGTATAAACTTCCAGAGGTCAAGTAGATGTAAATGATCCCATGTTCCTCGTTTCTATGACCAAGCTGAACCAATTATACTTTCCTCCTAGGAATATGGAATTGGGTCTCAGAGAGGCTCAATCAGTAGGATAAGTGCACGACATGGAAATAAGCCGAGTTACACACAAAGTAGAGTACTTAGAATCAAGATCCATTAACTCTTAATGTAGATGTCCCAGGAGG
The DNA here is from genome assembly GCF_003676395.1 of Aethalodelphis obliquidens. NCBI lineage: Eukaryota > Metazoa > Chordata > Mammalia > Artiodactyla > Delphinidae > Aethalodelphis > Aethalodelphis obliquidens. The sequence goes on along the minus strand of NW_020837969.1, from coordinate 15,998,157 downwards.
CACCTGGTTTCCTACCACCCTCGGTTCTTCCTTTCTTTCTTCCTTTCTTCCTTCCTTCCTTCCTTCCTTCTTTCTTTCCTTCTTTCTTTCCTTCTTTCCTTCTTTCTTTCTTTCTTTCTTTCTTTCTTATTAATTTATTTAAATAATTGTGATATAATTGACAAACTTATAAGATAAAGTATACAATGTGATGATTTGATATATATACATATATTTATATATGTATATATACACACACACACACATTGTGAAAGGATTCCCCCCCCACTGAGTTAATTAATACATCCATCACCTACCTTTCTTTTGTGAGAATATTTTTCTACTCTCTTAGCAAATTTTAATTATATAATACAGTGTTATCAACTATAGTCACTATGTTATATATAAGATCCTCAGATCTTATTCATCTTATAATGGGACATTTGAACCTTTTTACCAGCCTCGCCCTATTTCTCCCACCCCCGCAGTCCCTGGCAACCACTTTTCTACTCTCTGTTTATGTGAGTTCAAGTTTTTTTTTTTTTAAGATTCCTCATATAAGTGAAACCATACAGTATTTGTCTTTCTCTGCCTTACTTATTTCACTTAGCATAATGTCTTCAAGGTCCATCCATATTGTTGCAAATGCCAGGATTTCCTTATTCTCCAAGGCTGAATAGTATTCCACTGTGTATATGTGTGTGTGTGTGTGTGTGTGTGTGTGTGTGTGTGTGTGTGTATATATATATATATATATACACCACATTTTATTCATTCATTCATCTGTCTACAGGCACTTAGGTGGTCTGACTACTTTTAAATATTCATTGAATCACATGTGATGTGTAGTTTTATGATAATGCCTCACTTCTCAATCCTCTCAGTCTGTCCACATATTATTTGAGAAAGATTGAATGGTTTCCTGTTCCTTGCCACCATAAAATTCTTGTAAATTGGACGTTATTATTTGTCAGATAAAGAAACTGAAGCTCAGAGAGGTTAAAAGTTGTCAGACGTACCGTAACTAGGAAGAGGCACAGTCTAGACACAAAATAAAAGAATGGTGATAATGGGAGTCATTATTAAAAAAAGAAAAGAAAAAGAAGCATTGATTAGAATGATATTCATTGATAATAACAGATTCTTGAAAATTGAACTTCCGTAAAAGTGGGGAGGGGGACAATAATCAGTTTTAACACAGGAAATGTATATCAGTTGAAGTTTAATAGCCAAGATAAGTGAATACAGTTTCCTTCCTCAAGACATGGCAGCTGTAGTTGCCACCTTTGGTTTTCTCTTTATATTCCCAAGTCTCCCATCCCCGGGGGTAGGCATTAACTAGGTGAGCACTTTCTCACCTTGAGGTGAAGCAAATTGCTATCTTTGATGGCAGAGATGAGAAACCTATGCTAGTGATATTTTGAAGTAGGAGAACATTCTTTTCCATAGGATTTCATTTAATCAGCCTTTGGAAGCCACTTCTAGTACAGATTTATATAGCTGTGGTTTATCACTAATTTAATTATGCTTCCAGAATGAATTATGTTTTAATTTTAGAATTCCTGAGGCTTGGTTACAGTTTTATGACTACCATAAGCCTTTCTCAAGGGTGTAATTTTTATAAAGCAATCAAGTGCAAACATTAGGGAAGACCAGGGGTATTCCTCCTCTCCTCTCCTTTCTGCAAGCAGTACTTTTATAGAGCTTTCAGAAGCTGTAAGGGAGTACAGGAAACCATTTCCTTTCACTGCTGGAACTGCTTCTCCTATCAGACTGTTCATTAGTTATGCCAGTTACATTTTGGATGGAACTAGAAGGTGCAAAGGGTAAAATATGAATCAGTGTATGATTTTAGTACTTGATTTTGTCCAGAATTTGATATCCCTTTAGGGTTATTTCTGCTCAAAAACAAGGTATCTATAAAAATTACTTATATTATTGTTTTTATTTCTAAACTACATGTATTGAATACCTCAAAAGCTCTACCACACAGAGCTTAATAGAATCGTTTATGTTCAAAACATGCATATGCTTTATAATAAGATAAACCATATGTAAACTAAGAGAATTTCCTCTGTAAACGTTGAGCTTGGTAAGGAATAAAATGGACAGCCATGCGCCCATCACCCAGCTTAAAAAATAGAACATTTTTAATAATAATCTGAAGCCATCTTTGTGTCTTTACCAGAGTATATCCTCTGTAGTGACCTAATGGTAATCACTATCCTCATGCTGAATTGTGTACCCATTGTTCCTTTTCTTTTCCTTATAATTTATCCATTTTTATGTATATTTTCACAAAATATTGGTTTTACGTGTATTTGAATTGTATATCTACAGAATCACTACATATATTTTTAAACCTTTTTTGCTCAAAAAGACCTAAGATTTATCCATTTTGATTCATGTAGCATGCTATAGGTCCATTCTATATATCATTCATTATTACTGTTGTAAAGCATTAGATTATATTGTTATGAGATTCTTCATTGACTCTATTCATAGATATTCAGGTTATTTGAAATTTGTTGCCCTTACAAACAATGTGGCTGAGAACATTCTCATATCAATCGCTGTGGCCACATGCAAGAGTTTCTCTAGGGAAATGATCTCCCACATTCTCCATGTAATAAAACACAAATATTCATCTATCATACTGGAATAAACAGTTGGATCTGCTCACAGGAAAAGGTGACTAGCTTATGGGCTCTGGCTGCTCTTGGCCCTGTTCCCTCCACCCTCCCAGGACTGCAGTGGAGATCTCAGACACACCCACAACCCATTCATGGTGTCAGTATGCCCAGATGATGTCCAGGAATGAATTGTGAAGTCTTCAGGAATAACCATCTTAATTTTTCTGAATAATACCAAATAGTTTTTGAAGAAAAAAAAAGTATCAAAGTAGTAGCAGGAAAAGGCTGTTACAGTTAAATAGGGATAATTGAAAATAAATGAATAAATATTAATATAATTAACTTAATAAATGAATATTTTAAAATTTTGCTGGCAGACAAATGAGGAGGGCAGAGCACCCAGGGGCTTGGAGCCTCTGGGAGCTATTATTCAGCCTTAGCCAAAAGGGAAGGGACAGGGGAGTGAGCCGCTACAAAAACCTAGAGACAGTAGCTGTTGGAGAGTACCACCTGACAGCATCAGTGGCCTTAAACAGACACAGCCTAACATTGAGACCTCTCAGGAAGGGAGCCAGGGAAATAAAAACTCTTGATTCTAGTTCCCTCACATCTTCTGATCTGCTGGTCTCTCCTCAGCCAAACCCCTAGAAGCAAAAAGCAAGAAACACACTCAGTGTAGATATTAAAGACACCCTTTTGGCCTTCAGAGAAGGATGGAGGAAAAGTGGAGAATGGACACAGAGTGGCAAATGAAAAATCACAGTAATAGCAATTTACACTCCTGCTAGAAGTGTATTAATGTCCAATGATTCCTATTCTTGCCAGCAATTTATATTATGCAACAATTATGCATGATAGCTATTACATAAATATTATTCCTCCATTTATTTATTTATTTAAAAGTCTTTCAGTAAATCCTTATATTTTCTCCATAAAAATCTCCAGTCCACCTTTTGTTAACTTAATCTTTGGGACAGCAATGAATCAAGAACTCAAATTATCAGTATAAAATTGTTGTTTTAACTAGTATTGTTATGATTTTAATAATGACATTATACATGTTTTCTTTTTATTAGATATTATCTTCAAAGATTGTTCTCTTCATTTTTTTGTACTTTTCTGTTGGGTTTATTATCTTTTTGTATTTCAGTGCATTCATTAAATATATCACATACTAATCATTTTTCTACAAATGCAACAAATATTTTCTCTGAGTTTGTGGAGCTTATGAACAGAAATTCTTAATTGTATAATAATTTAGTGATTAATTCTTCCTTTCTTCCATTTATATTTCAGTGTGTTTTAAGAAATCCTTTTCTTGAAATCATATATTCTTTAATATTCTTTCCTAAGTTATCAAAATTTAAGTTTTTAATCCATCTGGATTTTATTTTTGTATATGGTGTGAGGAAGGGATCTGATTTTACTTTTTACTATATGATTAATTTGTTTTCCAAATGCATTTATTGAACCATTAATCTATATGACAAATGCTAACAATTTCAAATACCAAATTTCCAAAAAATGTGTTAGGCTGTTTCAGGGTTCTGTAGCACATTTCATTCCATTAATTTATTGTGCTAATGCTGAACAAGTGGAAAACTATCTTAATAAAGTTTTAAAACAAATATTGGACTTTGGTAAGGTAATCCATCTTCTTTAATCTTTTCTAAAGTATTGTCTAGACTGATACTATCAAATAGATCTTTCCATGTTGATGGAACTGTTCTTTATCTTCACTGTACGTACAGTGGCCACTAGCTACATGTGACTACTGAGCGCTTGAAATGTGGCTCATGTGACTGAGAAATCGAACTTTTAACTTTACATAGCTGTCAGCTACTTTATTGGACAGCCCATATCCATTTATTCCTAGCACATTTTGTCTTCCATATAAATTTCACTATCACCTTATAAATTTCCATGAAATACCCTCTTGCAGTGGTGCTTTGGATAGCATTGAATCAATAGTTCACAGTAATTATAACTAAGATCTTTAATATGAAAACTTCCTATTCATAAATTTGGCATATCCCTCAATTTATGTAGATATTAAAAATTCTTTCAGCAAAACATTATAATTTTCTCCATGAAAGTGTTATTCATTTATCCCTGTCATTTTTTTGTTGTTGCTAATGGAAATAGCATATTTTACATTACATTTTTGATTGATTTAGTGCCAGTTTATAAAAATTGATTTTATGTCTTGGAAAACTAGTAAACTATTATTTCTCATATTTCATGGGATTCTATTTGTATAATTTGAAGATGTGCAAATAATATTTTTTTCTTTTCTAATCCTTAAAAAAAATTTTTTTTCCTTTATCTCACTGTACCGACCAACATGTTGAAAGTGTTAAAAAGAAATATTCTTGTAATGATCTTATTTTAAAGAGAATTGATTTTATTTCACCACTTGGCTTAGAGTTTTTATAAGCATCCTTTATTAAGTAAAATAAGTTAATTTCTATTCCTGGTTTATCACAAGTCTGTATTATGAATGGGGTTGGATTTTATTATTGCTTTCTCTATGTTTATTGAGATAACCATATAATTTACTTCCATTAAAGTACTGTGGTGAATTATATTAATAGTTTTTCTGGAACTGAACTACCTTTGCATTTCTGGATAAACACAATTTGTATTTTGATGAATTCAATTTTTTAATGTTGTTTAGGACTTTGTGTTTATGTTGAGGCGGGGGTATAAACCTGTAATTTTCTTTCTTAGGTTACAATTTTCTGGGTTTGGTATCATAGTATACTAGAGACACAAAATATTTCTCATCTTTTTCTATTTTCTGGAGAAGTTTGTGTATAATTGCAATCACCTTCTCCATAAGTATTACACAGAACATTTGCCTTGGCCTAATACTTTCCTTTGTTAGGTATCAAACTTGTTACTAAATATTTTAATAGATATAGGATTGTTCAAATTATCCTTTTATTAAGTTACTTTTAAAATGTTGTTTTTAAATTTGTTCTGTAATTTATCCATTTCATATAATTTTAACATTTATTGCCATGATGTTGTCCAAATATGCAGTTATTCTTTAGTCTACTCTTGCTGCATGTGTAGTTATATCTCTTTCCATTTTTGATATTGTTTTTCTGTTCCATTTCTCTCTTTCTTTCTCAGTTGGTATCAGTCTTGCCAAAGGAATTTGTCAGTGTTATTATTCTCTTCAGTAAGCTAATTTTGGGCTTGGTTGATTGTCTAGATATGGTTTAATCTCAATTTTTGGTTTTATTTTTAAAAATGTTATTATTAGTTTTATTTTTATTTCCTCTGCTTTCATGTGGAATGTTTTTTTCTGTTTTGGATTACTTTTTGATTTAGACATTTAACTCCTCCATGTTCAATCTGCCTTCTTTTCTAAAATAATACTTTAAATTACAAATTTCCCTCTAAATACCATATTCTGTATATCCCATGTATTAAGTTTATAGAAGCATTGCAATTATTATTCAGTTCAAATAATAATTTGGTATTTTTGAATTTCAAGCATTCTTTCACCAATGAGATTAATGTTGCTTTTTTGTGTAATTTCCCAGTGTCTGGTTTTGGGGGTTTTGTTATATTTTTGGTATTTAATGATGTTTATATCTAATTTCATTATAATCAGAAAATATTTTCTTATGAAACTGATTATTTGATATTTACCAATGTGTGAATTATGACCTCCTTCTTGATTTTGCTCTTTACTATGTAGATGAAAGGAATGTGTATTCTCCAATTTGGGGATGTAGTATTTCATATACTCCCATAGATGTTCCTCAAAAAATCAATTTCTTTACTGACACTTTTTTTTTTGGTACTTGGTCTTCAATTAATGTAAGTTATGCATTAAAATCTCCCCCCTTTGGTGGTGTTTCTTTTCCATTTTGAAATTATGCCATTAGATGCATGCAAGTTTAGAATTGCTACATATTTCTGATGATTTGAACTTTTATTAATAGTTAAAGACCTTCCTTATCTCTAGTAATACTGAAAGTCTATACTGTATAGGATGAATATAGCTACTCCATTATTAACATGATTGTGTCACATGATACAATCAGTGTTTATCACACGTTTATCACTTTATAGATTGGCCGTTCCTATTTTCTTTGCCATCTTTACCAACTCATTTTTTCTTCTTCCTGAAACCTATTCTTTGTAAGTTCCTCTTGTAAATATTTTGGCCTTTTCTTAGTATGTTTTACATTTTTCCCTGATACTGAAAGATAGTTCAACCAATGTATAATATTAACTTGATCATGATTTTAATCTAAGCAGCTGAAGATATCATGCTGCTATTTTAATGGTTTAACTCTTATTGTTGAGAAATCAGCTACCTGCCTAAATGCCATTCTGTTTGGTAAACTGCTTTCTCTTTGATTTATTATAGCAACTTTCCCCTGGTGTTTTGTGTTCGACACACTCACTACAATGCATCCAAATACTGATTTCTTTCTATTTATCTCTTTTGGGATTTTTAGTTTTTCTGGGTCCAACAATTAGTGTGTTTTGTTTTTCCATTTTCAAACATTCTAAGCTAGTATCTGTTCAAATGCATCCTCTCATATTTATTAGACTTTATTCCTCTGTTTCCTGTGGCTATTTGTGCCTCATCCATATTTTCACATAATTATCTTTCTATGCTTCATTCTGTTATTTCTTCAGGTAATATATATTCTACCTCACTCATTTGTTTTTTAACTGTGTTTAATCTACTACTTAATTAGCCCATAGAATTTCTTTAGAAAATAATTATATTTTTCAATTTTAGAAGTTTTAAAAATTATTTCTTATTAGTTTCTAATATACACAGGCAGTTTTGTAGTTTCTGGTCTCATTATTGTGCTTTGAATATCCACTTATATTCTTTAAACATTCTAAAATACTTATTTTATAATTTCAGTCGTCTCTTTCCAATATCTATCTTACAGTATCTGTTGTGGGTTTTTTTTCGGTTCTCTCTCATTTTGATTTGTTTCTACATGTGTTTCATAATCTTTATTTCAAACTCATGTTTTATGAAACATAGTTTAAAATGGATTTCTCTAGTCTAGAGAGTATTTGTTTTTTTGTGTACAGGTGCAATACTTTGCATTACCAACCCAGGGCAGATTTAAATTTAATTCTCAACTTAAATTGCTTTTTTGGTAGGGTGAATTATGAATTCTAGTATAAACCCACCTGAGAGCCAAAATTTCTTATAAGTTATAAAAGAGACTTTTTTCAACTGTACCCAAAGGAATGCTTTATTTCTTTACCACTTTCCTTTGAGGGGTCAGTTCCCCCGACCCTCCTCTCAGCCACTCTAGTGAGAGTTGTTTTTGGTCTTTCATAACTTGGTATAGGAATTTGGAACTTGGTGTGTTTTGTAAGCCTCAGCCTTTGTCTCCTGCTAAGACTTAAAATTTTAAAAGGATCACTTATGTGGAAACTACTGAAAGAGATAATTTGTATCTTTATTTCCTCTGAATTATATGTGATATTGAAATGATTTACAGTTAAGAAAGATGATTTCTCTTTTAATATATTATTCAGAATATAGCACCTCTGGAGCCCTCATAACATCTGCAGGGATGGTATTTCAGAATCAGGAGAAAATATTTACTTGATTGATTCTGGTAGTTCTAGGGTGTAGAATTTTGTAAATTACTGAAAAGATAACAAGTTACAGGAAATTAAGAGATATGAACCCCGCCATCTTAGATTCCTAAAAATCATCAACTAACACAAGACAGAAGGCATTTTGAATGTACTAAGCTTAGTAGTTAATATTTGAAAGTGTGCGTTCACTTTATTATAATTCTTTTTCATGAACATATATTGCCTTCTTTTTAAAACTAAACTTACAAATTTTGAAGAATAAAAGAGGAAAATTTTTATTAAGTTTGGGGCACCAATAAATTCAGCAGTTAGCAAAGCATTCTGTCTGGGTCTGGGAATATAAAATTTTGTTCTTCTGATTGTCTCTGATTTGAATTGTACTCATTTCTTCTTTCAACCTGGTCAGTCTTCATCAATTGCCTGTCTTGCCAGTGGGTATTACAGAATATGAGGAGGGTGAGAGTCCCCATTAGTCACTGATGGCTGTCATGTCAACATCAGACCTTATTTTGGAGTTAAACTTTGCCTTTATCTTAATTCTATTATGAGATATGAACTCCTAAGAGGAAGTCACTAACAACATCTATATATGAATTTATAAATTCTCTTTGTCTCTTTATAGAGAAAATCAGAATAATAGGCAAGCAAAGTCCATCAAAAGAAAATAGTGACCAACAATACTGAAAAAAACTATAGACAGCTTAAAGTTATAAATAACTGTACATTTACTGAGGTGAATTCCTACTTTCTTTGGTTGACGTCCTTTACTTGATAAAAAATTGTTCTTGTAAATCAGTCTTGTTGAAAATTTTCAAATAAATCTAGGATTCATATGAATTACTAAGAAAAGAAATAAAAGTAACCATACCAGTTTTTAAATAATTACTGAGAAGTTTTGGATTCTTACTAGAATTTCCACATTGTATAGGGGTTTATGAGGAAAATATATGAGTTGAAGGAAGGAAAAAACCTTCACTGTCAGGGACAGTGTCCATGAAGTATGGTTTACCTTATAAAATGACATGCAAGTGGATATTTAATGATTAATTTATTTAGATAACAATGAACAGGTTGGAAAAACTTTGAAGAGAGAACATAGTGAGTTTCTAGGACTTAGAACCTAGTGTGTTTAAAATTTTAAAATGAGTTTTCACTCTCAGTCTTTGATGCTTAGATTTTTTAAGTGGACTTTCCCTCCAAGCCATTGTGTTTTTTTTGTTTTTGTTTTTTTTTAAATGTCCTATCTGTGCTATGGGCTTCCCAGCCTGAAGTCAACTGTATGTGAACAACTGTCCCCTTTATTCTTACAGCAAAGATACTATAAGTATGACTTGTCTATTTTTTCTTAATTTTTATTCTTATATAGCAGTTACATTTTATATTGTCATGGATGGTTGTGTTTTATAAGAATACTATAATTGAGATTTCATATAATAGTGATTTGTATAGAATTGGAATACAGTGCTTTTACTGCCATAATTATGTTTATTTGTAGGAAAAAAACAGTTTACATGTTTATTAATAACTTACCTTTGCATAATATTTATTATTTATAACTCACTTTAAATTCATTATTTATCTAATCTTTAAACCAAGCCTATAAGTTAGGAAAGACAAGTATTGTATTTCTAAAACATTGGACTAAAAGACTAGTTAGTCAGTTTTTTGATTTTATAGATAAGGAAACTTTCAAAGATTTGTTCATGGGCAGAGAGCTAGTTTGTGGACATATTTTAGGTTTTAATGAGGGAGACTTGAAGAAGTTAAAGATTTACTAAGAGCAAAGCTAGCAGGGCACAAAGCAGACAGACATTTGAAATCAATCTTCTATCTTTAATAGCCTATATTATTTTTCATGTTATCATGTTGTCCTATGTTTGATCTATTTTTATTTGGTTTTACATTTTTGACAAAAAAAATCTTGATTATTGAAAAATCAATCTGGCTTCTCCATAAAAGTCTATGATTTGTTTCCTCAATTGAATATATATTTTTAGTTTAAGCTATCAAGTAGAAAATTGAATATCTCTTGCTATTTTTGCAAACTACATGCTGACTTCAACCTCGGTTTTAGCATATAATAGGAAGTGGGGTTAAGAATGTTTGGACCAAAAATCCCAAATCCCGACCCTTAACTTGAACTGACCTTAAGTGCACAGGAAATTTCTTAGAAGATTTATTTCCAGATGAACAAAATTGCTTTCACAGAGAGGGTGCAATCAGAACTGCATATGGGGAATTTAAAATGTAACATAGCCTTTGTTTTTTGTTTTTCTGTTTCTAATTTTTAAATAAAATATTTTCCATTACACCACTCACAAAAATTAACTCAAAATAGATTTTAAAATGTGAATGCAAGACCTGAAACTATGAAATTCCTAGAAGAAAACATAGGAGAAAAACTCCTTGATATAGATCTTGGTAATGATTTTTTTGAAATCACACCTAAAGCACAAGCAACAAAATCTAAACAAGTGGGACTATATCAAACTAAAAAACTTCTGCATATGGGCTTCCCTGGTGGCGCAGTGGTTGAGAGTCCACCTGCTGATGCAGGGGACACGGGAAGATCCCACATGCCACGGAGGGGCTGGGCCTGTGAGCGATGGCTGCTGAGCCTGCACGTCTGGAGCCTGTGCTCCGCAACGGGAGAGGCCACTGCAGTGAGAGGCCTGCGTACCGCAAAAAAAAAAAAAAAAAAAAAAGCATCTGCACAGCAAAAAGAAACTATGAACGAAGTGAAAACAGTAGGAAAAAATATTTGCAAACCATATATCTGATAAGGGGTTATCCAAAATATAGAAAGAACTCATACAACTCCATAGCAAAAAACAAACAAACAAAAAAACTCCATAGCAAAAAAACAAACAAAATCCAATTTAAAAATGGTCCAAGAACCTGAATAGACATTTTTCCAAAGAAGATATGCATATGGCCAACACATACATGAAAAGATCTTCAACATCGCTAGTTATTATGGAAATGCACATTAAAACCACAACAAGATATCACCTCATGCCTGTTAGAAAGGTCATCATTAAAAAGACAAGAGATAGCAAATGCCGGTGTGGATATAGAGAAAAGGAAACCCTGGTTCACTGTTGATGGGATTGTAAATTGGTGTAGCCATTATGGAAAACAGTGTAGAGGATCCTCAAAAAATTAAGAATAGAACTACCATATGACCCAGTAATTCCACTTCTGGGAATATATTTAAAGGAAACGAAAACACTAACTTCAAGATACCTGCACCCCACCATGTTCGTAGCAGCATTATTTACAACAGCCAAGACATGAAAACAACCTAAGTGTCTGTCAAAGGATGAATGGATAAAGAAATTGTGTGTGTGTGTATATGTATAATATTATATATAATATATATTATATATATATATATTATATATATACATATATTTTTTTACAATGGAATATTATTCAGCTATAAAAACAAGGAAATCCTACCATTTTCAACAACTTGGATAAATGAGGGCATAATGCTAAGTAAAATAAGTCAGACATAGACAAATACTGTATGATCTTACTTACATGTGGAATCTAAAAAAGTGAACAAACAAAAAATACCAAACCCAAGTGTTGGTAGAGAAGGAAAAGGAAAAGAGATCAGCCACCTCTGTGGCTGCCAGAGGTGGGCGGAAGGGAAAATTGGAGGAAGGTGATTAAAAAGGTAACAAACTACCATTTATAAGGTAAATAGGTCCTAGGGATATAATGTACATGATGATTATAGTTAACACTGCTGTCTCACATATAGGAAAGTAATTGAGTAGATCCTAAGAGTTCTCATTACAAGAAGAAAATTTTTTCTTTACTTTTTAGTGTATCTATATGAGATTATGAATGTTAACTAAACCTTTTACAGTAAACATTACATGCTGTATGTAAGTCAAACCATCATGCTGTACATCTTAAACTTAAAGAGTGATGTATGTCAATTATCTCTCAACAAAACTGGGGGGAAAAGTTTGCCATTAAATATCTTCAGAAGCATTTATTTATTTTATGAAAGTAATATAATAAACCAAAGTATATTGCCGTAACTTATAGTTTCAAATATCAATACCTCAATTCCAGTCAAACAGAAAACCTCATTTGTGTTTATATCCTTACTTCATGAGTTGCTTTGTGAAAAAAAAAGTTGTTTAGGTTTTTAAAGACTATATTACTTTATATACATGGAGAAAAACATCAAGCAATTGAGGATACAAACATAAATAAAAGGTAATAAAGTTGTAGTAAGAATGAACAGGGTAAGAAAGGAGGGTAAATTTTAAAAAGAACTGGACTAAATAGTTTTAGTTGGCTGAGTAAAGTCAAGTGAGTCTGTTAAAAGGTAACTTCACACATGAGGTCTCGAGGGAGCCTGTGGCTGAGATTTCTCATTGCCAAGGTATTTTTGCTCTTCTACTTTTGGAAAAGGTATGGCTAGCATAGAAAAATGCTGACATGACTTCTGTGCTAGTTTAGTTGTATTCAGTGGCAAAACAAAGCAGGGAGGGAGAATTTTTACTAACGGCTAGTTATGCTGCTTTATAACCATGAATGTTCTAATTACAACCCGAATATGGATATGGTTATCCACATTCATAGACTAGCAGAGTATCACCGGTTGTCAGGAAGCCAACTCTGCAGCATGGATTAGCGTAAGGAATTGTATTAAGGAATGCTCTTGTTATCAGTATTATTAATAATTAATTATGATAATTATTATTAATGCTATCATTATAACTAACTGTGTTGAAGAGATGGAAGTAGACAGACCAGGCAGAGGAACTGGTGGTAATGCAGTCCTCAGTTGCTACCAGGAGGCTCTCAAAGCTGGAATGGCCATTCAAAATTGTCCTGAGTTGAGGCAAAGGGTTTGGGTTTTTTTTAATATCATTTTTATTATGTTAATATAAATTAACGCAAACATAATTACAATACCATATGAAAAACTATGTAGGATACTATAATAAATACTTTATGTATCCGCACCTTGCTTAAGAAATCATCCCTCACCGCCACCCAGTTTGGTCTTTATGTAATTGCATCAACCAGTCATTTGGTGTTGGCTGCCCTTAGAAGAAGTGGTATGACCTTGAGAACGTGAAGAGGCTATGCAGAGCTAAGTGTTTTTCTTGGATAAAGCTGACAGTTGAAATCTCTCAGTTGGCAACCTTCTCAAAAACTAGGGAATTCATTTTTCAGCCTTTAAAGGGATCTGAATGTCACAGAACAGTATCCCATGCATGGCTAGGATTTACTTTATTTAAGTACTATAATTTACTCCTTCAGATTTCTGCTGGATTTTTCTTGGGAGAAACTGAGGAGAGGAAGATTAATGAAACAAACCACAGCCTCTGTTGCTTAGCTGTTTATAAGGCTGTAACTTATACTCATTGTCTCCCTCCTTTACTCTTCATTCTAGCTTCCTCTCACCCTTGGCTACAACCTCCATTGTGTAGTCATCCTACTTTGTAAGATTACCCAGATCTTCAATACTGTGAAGTCTAAAGTTTTGGTTATCATGGCTTTCTCAGGCTACAGATTCTACTGTATCCATATGCCACCAAAATTGGACAATTGAGTCTTCAGGATGCCCAGGTGGATCACATGGATGCTAATGGTGCCCACCCTACCCACATTGTTCATAGCAGCCATACCTCCTCATGATGTTCAGGGCCAATTTCCCTCCCCAGCCTCACCCCAGAGAGATGATTCTTCTTCTTTGTTTTTCTTTTAGCAAGCAGAGCCTAAACTCCCTGGCTTCCAACAGCAGTCTTATGTTTGATACCATTGCTGTGACTTACTCTGTGGCAGTGTCCCCGTTTTGAGAGCCAGGACTTCAAAATCCACAGAGTCTAGGGTTGCAGAGAAAGAAAGCATAAGATCTCCAAGTGGGTTACTGGAAGTGTTGGTATGTGAGGCCACTTCTTGCACCCCTAGATTCCCCAACTTTAGTGTTTTACCTGTTGGAGGACATAGCACCACACGACGGTCACTAATTTAATGAGTAGTATTTGCCTGGAGGATGATGCTTCTTGTGCATTAGCTGCACTTTCAAAAGGCTCTTCTGTCACTCTGTTAGGTCAGCAACTTCTAGATGGTGCAATATGTGTTAAGAACCACACATCCCATCCTTTGATCACTGCCATGTTTCCTTTGTTACAAAGTGAGTCTTTTGGTCTGATGTCATATGGGTTCATGATTGGTGCATCAAAAACTGTTTAAGGCCTTATAAAATGATGCCAACTGAAGTCCTTCTGGTAGGGAAGGTGAACGCATGTTTAGGATATAACAGTTCCTATGAGAATAAATTGCTGTCTTGGGGTGGAAAAGGTGCAGTGTAATCAACTTCAAGTATCTGGTTTTTCTCCTTGAGGGATGATGCTCTATTCGAGGCTCAGAGTTAACCTTTTGCTGACACACTGGACATTCATCATTGGCAGGATCCCATTCTGTTAGGCCCATGCATAGCCTCCATCATTGCCACCTAGGCTTCTCCATGATGGGAATCGTGTGCCCATGTGCCAGCACTAGGGTGACTAATGACAGAGCCTGGCACACATCATCTGTCCAAGTCATTCTGTCTAGGTTGTTTAGTAATGCCTTCTTACTGAATGTTCTCTGATGGGCATTACCACAGAGTAACATAATATTCACACCTTGTTGCCACTCCCGTAGGTCCATCAGCCCACTTTTCCTGAGTATTCCATCCTGTTCCTGATCAAATATCCTAGCTTCTCATCACAGCATGAGTCAATATATATTCTAGCCTAAGGACACTTCTCTTTTTACACAAAACCAATAACTGATGCGCCACCCAAAATTCTACTAAGAGGATTTCTCCTCCCCGTTGTCTTTCAAGATTGTCCACAACCAAGGCTACACTGAACTGACACATCTGTGAACCAAGCTTTGGCTTCTTCCTTTGTTAGTTTGTGTATAATATTCTCTGGAAGTTGGCATGGCCTTGCTCTGGAATCTCAGGACTCTGCATTGTGATTGTCCCATTAGGGCTTGCCAGAAATACCACACAGCATCCTTTCCTCTACTGATGGATCTAATAGCATAGTTCAGCTGAACCAAGAGATGGGGCCACTTGGACCTTAGCTTGGACCTTCTAGGCTCTGGACTCTATCCAGTGTTGACAGCATTTATATCATCCTGTGTTTGGGTCAAACTCATATTCCCTGGTATAAAAAGTGTCAGTTTCAGAACCCGAAGGGACCTACCAGACATTTTGCTTCCTTGCTCTGTGGTGGTCTGCTTCTGGGAAAGAGTGTGGTCTTGGACAAGGCAGCTATCTTCAGGTGAGAGTAAATCCAAGAAAGAACTAGCAGCTAAGATTAATTGCTGAGCAATGTTCTTAGATGCTGGGAGGGGGGGGGATTAATTACAAAACAGAGATCTGGATAGTAGAGCACAGAATTCATGACACTGAGGGTAAGAGTGTGAGTAACTTGCCCATGGTCACAGTGTCAGACACAAGGTTGAGATTGATTTTGCTTTGCTCCAAAGTCTATTAGGTCATGATAAATTATGTCTCATGTTCAGACAGACCTTGTGTTAACTTACCATCATTGCACATATATTTCTGCTGTTGTTTGTATATTTATTTAGTGTGTATCACAGATAAGCATAACATTTTAGCCTTTCAAAGCCATACAAATAAATACTCTTAATTGTACACATAAAACTCTAGATGGTACTTACTAATTTTGTTATTTTTCTGAATGAGCACTTTCCTTTGCACATATTCAGTGGATTCATTTTAACCAATAAAATGAACAAGGTTAAACCTGGTAAACATTACTCTAGCTCATTTTTGGCATTTCAAAAGTGAATTATAGCAAAGGATAATAGTGCTTGTGAAAGCACAGACAAGCAAATACAGTGATCTCCCAGGTCAGACATTTTAAATCATTTAACTTTTTGAAATATAGGTAATGAAATAGTGACTTGCCTCATTTTTTCCCTCAGAAGAAAAATAATGATTTCCCTGTAGGAGCTCGTAATGTGGCAAATGTCTAAAGAAAATGGCATAATGGAAAGTGAATGCATTATAGTTCTCTTTGTCTCATTTCTGGAAAAAAAAAAGCATTCTTATAAATTATGTTCAATTCACAATTTATCCAGACATTCTGGCAAGGAATAGAGAAATTTGTGACAAATATTAATGACAAATGTCTTCTGGAGACAGATATAATTCAATTTGGCTTAATTTTATTACAAAATCTTTACAAAAAGGGAAAGATTAAATTAATATACATATATCCTCATACTTTGGTCCTTACGAGTAAGTAAAAATAAGAAATGAGATTTTGAGTAAGACTTTTGATACTTCTGTCAGCCAGTGTGTTCCTGTCAAGCAACAAGGGACCAAATATGACAGGCACATAATTTTATTGTCAATTTAGTTTGCCATTTACAATGCAGTATAGGAGAATAGATTTTTTTAAAACATCTTCTACTAAGAAAAATTAGCTTGCATAATGGAATAGTCTTTTACATATGTCAATCAAATGACCACTAAACCTATGAATCATCCTAAATAGGAAACTACGGTGAATAAAATAAAATAACTTGAAGCAGAATAAAAAAGAACTTTAGAATCCTTTCACATTAATACATATTCTTATTTCTTTCTGATGGAGTTGACCTTTTTTTTTCACCAACAGTAAGAATACTTAGCACATTGTCTTTATTTTTGTTTGTTTGTTATATTGAAAATGGGGGTAGTGCTTCACTATGCTTTCCAGATTTCAGGAAATAGTTTTAGTGGTCACTTAAGGTGCTTTTTCTCAGGTCAAAGAAATAATCCAGCATTTGGCAGCAGTAATTGAACAGACTGATAACTTCACAGAAGTGTAGATAGGATCGCCAGAGCTGCCATAGATGAGAGTTTGAAAAGTACTTCCTAAAACCAAAAGTGAGTGCAAATTAATACCAAGCACCAGTAGTTTTGTTAAGATGGAATTAAAAATCAGGTATTAAATATATTTTAATTAATCCTACTATGTCCAAAATGTCATTACTCATAGTCTTTAGCCTAGTCAGAAGCTTTTCTACTATCATTATGACAAAAAAATCTTTCCAACCTTAAAATTCTATGAAGCACTATTTTAATAACATATTAGGATGTCTGAAAAAAACTTTATTTAATTTAAAATTACTAGGTTGTCATTTTAAAATAAAATAATCACCTGTTATATTTAGTAGAAAGAATACAGATGTAAGTACAAGACCCACCTTATTGGAATACCATTTCTCTGTATACTCTCCATTAGTTGATTCCTTGGGTATCCCAAAATAATCTTGAATTTTAAATAATTAGGATCATTTATTGAATGTTGCTATATTATTACTGAATATTTTCCATAAACTACTATTGACAATCTATTTGAAAACAAACAAAAAATATTAAAAAGCTTTTAATTTTAACAAGTACATAATTCAGTTAAACATATATCTTCTATTTCTCATTTTGTTCAAAGATATTGCTGTAAGTGCAGCTTTCTCACATTGTGATAAAATAGCTATTTGAATTATTTAATTTTTTTTTCTCATTTACAATCATGCCACATTAAAAGAACTTCTGATAGGGTAGTGTAGGCTATTCAGGTAGGCACTTTTCAATGAACAATAAACTTTTTGTGCAGTTAAAAGAAGATTTTCCCATTTTTCCTTCCCACTGCAAAATGGATACCAAATGTGTTTTGGAGAGTCTACAGAGGAAAAAGTTAATTTCCATAGTTTCTGGACAAGAAGAGAGAAGCCAGCCCAACCACTGATAAGTATTCTCTAGGTTGCCCATTGCCACCTGCCCAAGTGTTTTATGATTGTTTGTTTTTGCTAATCTAATCCAAGTATAAATAAAGTAGCACTAACACCTTCCTAGGAAGACAGAGACTTCCTTCTTCTGGGTATTACTAAGTAACAAATCATCCCAAAATATGTTAACTTAAACCAATTTATTATTATTTCTCATAGTTTTCTGTTTTGATTTGGGCAGTTCTATGTAGTTTTCATTTGAGGTCTCTTAGACAGATGGTGGCTGGGTCTGTCATCATATCAAGGCTGGACCATCTCCAAGAAGGCTTACCACTTTGCTAGGAGGTGGGACTAGCTATCAGCTCGGAATTCACTTGGGGCTGTCAATGACCATGACTGTAGGTAGCCTTTCCATAATGCTTGGGCTTCTCATTGCATGGAGGCTAAGTTCCAAGAGGGAATTTCCCAAGAGCGAGCATTTCAGGCTGCCCAGAGAGAAGACAGAAGGATTTGGCTTCTTATGACCTATCTTCAGAAGTCACACAATATCATTTTACCTCATTCTGTTGGTCAGAGCAATCACAGAGCCTGCACAGATTCAAAAGAGTAAAGAAAAAGACTTCAACTTTTGTGGGGTTAGTGGCAAAGTCACACTACAAAGAATATGTTAAAAGTCAGATACTTTTGCAGCAGTCATTTGAAAATAAAATCTGACATAGAATTTTAAAGTTATGCTTCATGCTAATTACAAATCAGCTGCAATATATTGAGAAAGAGAGAATATAAATACAATTTGGGTAGGAAATTGTAGCATGACAAAATAAGTATACTCTTGTTGAGTAAAATTGTCAATTATAATTATCATTATTACTAATTATAATGATCAAAAATGGAGGTTTCTGTGAAGCATACAGTTCTCACATATGTCTTATATATTGGTTGCTACTGCATTCTAACAACATGGAAGATTAAAACTACTTGGAATTCCATCCAAAGTGACATTATATATTACCATTACATTTCTCTTACTAATAAAGTTGAGAAAATTCTGCTTCTTGTAATGAAATTATAACTTCCTCTCAAGGAACAACCTTTTTACACACTTCAGAAACTCACATTTTCATCCCTATACCTTACTACTCTCCATATGGTTAAAGTCAGCTCAGTTTATCCTGTAGTGTTGGTGAATCCAGATAGAAACTTTCTCTTCTACTTTTGGGGGAGGTAGGCAAAGAAGCAGTAGACACATACGTAATGGCTTCTGTAGCTCCCAGTTTAATGTTACATTCCTTAAACTTTCTCTGTACCTCAAGATGAGCCCTATGCCAGCAATAACTTTGTTGCTATGTTTTGAAATACTAACTGCCCCCATCGTGTGGAAGCATCACAATAAAATGGTTAAGGCTATAGTAAAGTATAGTCATGCTGAAAACTGGTTGCTTTTCTACTTCAGACTTTGTGCATATTATCCTGTCCTAAGGAGATGAGTAGTAATCAAAGTATCAAAAATTGCCTCTTATATATATTTTAATTTATTTTTATTGAGGTAACCTTGGTTTATAACATTATATAAGTTTCATGTGTACACCTTTATATTTCTACGTCTGTCTGTATACTTACCACCAAAAATTTAGTTTCCATCTGTCTCTATACAGTTGATCAACTTTGCCCATTTCTCCCTCTCCTCATGCCCCTTCCCCTCTGGGAACCATTATTCTTTTCCCTGTATCTGTGTGTTTTTCTTAATTTAGTTTGGTTTGTTCATTTATTTTGGTTTTTGCCTGTTTGTTTTTTGTATTCCACACGTGAGTGGAATCATATATTTGTCTTTCCCCATCTGACTTATTTCACTTAGCGTAATACTTTCAAGGTCCAACCATGTTGTTGGAAATATTTTATGTTTTTTTTTTGGCTGGGTAGTATTATGTTATATAAAATCACATATATATGATATATATGGGTATATATATCATGTGTATAATCACATCTTTATACACTCATTCATTCATGGGCATGTGGGCTGATTGCATTTCTTGGCTATTGTAAAATTTATGACGGTGGAGCAAAGAACATACAATGGAGAAAGGATTGTCTCTTCAATAAATGGTGTTGGGAAAACTGGAGAGCCATAAGCAAAAAAATGAAACGACCACTATTTCACACCATACACAAAAATCAACACAAAATAGACTAAAGACTTGAATGTAAGACGTGAAATCACAAAACTCCTAGAAGAAATCATAGGCAGTACACTCTTTGACATCGGTTTTAGCAATATCTTTCTAGATACATCTTTTCAGGCAAGGGAACCAAAAACAGAATTTTAAAAATGGTACTACATAAAAGTGAAAATCTTCTGCACAGCAAAGGAGACCACCAACAAAACAAAGAGAACTAAAGAAGACCTATTGAATGGAAGAAGGTATTTGCAAATCATATATCCAATAAGGAGTTAATATCCAAAATGTATAAAGAACCTGTACAATTTAACAGCAACAACAAAAACAACCCAGTTAAGAAATGGGCAGAGAAGCTGAATAGACATTTTTCCAAAGAAGACATACAAATGTCCATTAGGCATATGAAAAGGTGTTCAGCATCACTAATTATTAGGGAAATGCAAATCAAAACCACAATGAGATATCACCTCATGCCTGTAGAATGGCTGTTGTCGAGAAGGCAAGAAATAAGAAGTATTGGTGAGGATGTGGATAAACAGGAACCCTTGTACACTGTTGGTGGGGATGTAAATTGGTGCAGCCACTCTGGAAAACAGTATGGAGATTCCTCAAAATGTTAAGAATAGAACCACCATATGATCCAACTATCCCACCTCTAGATATTTATCCAGAAAATATGAAAACACTAATTTAAAAAATTATATGTACCCTATATTCATCTCAGCATTATTTACAAGTTTACTGTTATATTAAAGATTCCACTATATTGTTTTCTCTGATACCAGACTTCACACTGGAAATCTGTGCTTAATTTAAATCCAAAATATATTCAAAATTTGATTTATGTCAAAGGGATATTAAAGTGATTGTTTTATAAAATAATTCAACCATATATTCCCAAAGAAGCTAAAATGCACATTAATTTCAGTTACAAGAAAACTATTATATGTCAGTTAAAATGTTTTTAGTTCCAAATATTGAAAAACTATCTTAGATTTTTAAAAATAATGAGTATATGGCTCATGTGACTCAGTCCAGGTGAGACTGAAATGATATGTCTAAGATTTAGGTCCTCTTATCCCTAATGCCTTCTACTGTATTTCCTCCATTATCAGAAGTCTTTCTCCTTGTGACTCAAGACTCATTGGAATGCATAGAAATTACAGAAAAAATTGGATAATGTCTAAAGTTTGGGTTGCCAGATAAAATATAGAATGTTCAACTAAATATCAATTTCAAGAAAACAAATAATTTTTGGTATACGTATGACCCAAATATTGGAAGGGATATATTTGTTCAAAACATACTCATTTTTGTATAAAATTCAAATTTAATAGGGCATTCTATATTTTGACTTGCTAAATTTGATAACCCTAGCTAAAGCAAATGTTTCAAATCAGTAAGTTTTTTAAAAAAAATGGTGCTGAAACAATTGATAAACTATGGAAAGTATAACTTTTAATCTCATACTGTCTACCACAATAAATTCCACATGAATTATGAAATTAGAGGTGACAAAACTACAGTTAGAAAAATGTATATGGGGAAATAGATATGATTTTGTATGGGGAAGAGCTTTACAGAGAGAAATCCATAAGAAATAGAAGCTTTATTATAATGTATAGAATGTATATATTCTGTAGAGTGATTTAAGGGAATTGAATTATGCAGTTGTTGGAGCTGGCAAGAATGAAATCTACAGAGAAGGCATGCAGGATGGAAATTCAGGGAAGAGTTGGTGTTGCATCTCAAGTCTGAAATGTGCAGGCTGGAAACTCAGGCAGGGTTTCTGTGTTGCACTTTTGAGGTTTAATTGTTCTTTAGGAGACCTCAGTCTTTTCTTGAAGAGAGCTGATTGAATGAAGCCCACCCACATTATAGAACATAATCTTCTCTACTCAAAATCTTCTTTAAAGTTAACTACATCTAAAAAATAACTTCACAGCAACATCTTGTTTGATGTTTGCTCAAACAAGAGAGCACCATTGCCTAGCTAAATTGACTCAAAATCCAGCATCACAGATTTTTTTAAATATATAGTTTATAAAAATTATATAATTTAAAATATATAATTTTTAAAGAGAAATATTAACAAGCCAGAAATTACTCAACCTTGCTAATGATAAAATAGAGAAATTAAAACAAAAGCTCAATATAACAACCTAGCTACTTCTTACATTAATATAGGTCTATAGTGTCTTAATCTGTTTTCTTTGGACCCAAGAACACCTTTGAAATGTACATCTCATCTTCAGAACAGAAAAATATCAATTTTAAGTTTCTTTATGCCAAACTTGTTAAATTTCTACAATGCATAATTGAGTAAATATGTCATCTGTATTTATATTATTATAGTTTCTTCCCAAGAATTAAATACACTGTTTAGTAGAATTTAATAGTTACTGAGTCAGAATGTACATTTTCCTTCCTTTAAGCAGATCTCACTTATAAATATATAATCATACAGATATAAGGAGATAAATCGAGTAAGAAATAGAAGCAACAGTTCCCTTTAAGTAGCAAACTTCCCTGGTTCTTAAAAGTAATTTATTTTGTAATTTGTTTTGGAATTAATAAGCTAGATTTTCATAAATAGTAAATTCAAAAGAATAATTATTAAGGAGTTCTCTTAGGGAAAGCTGGGGAGGGGGACAAAAATCCCTTTTGGATAAATATGCACAGGAGTGGAGAGTAAGAACGTTTCAGCAAGTGTTGCAAAATTATTTTGTCTAAGAAAACTTAAAAATAAGTTATATTTATTATGTATTCGCCAGGCTCTATTTTTTTTTTATAAATGCTATGAATTTATGAATGCCCCTCAAGGCTTCTCAAAGTCATTTTGACAGTAGCTTGAATTATATAGTGTAAAAGGCAGGCACCAGTTGGGACAATATTATACCAAAAATTAAATGTCAGTGAACACTAGCATTACAACATCAAAGCTGTAAGCCACATAAAATCAATGTTTTGCATACTAAGAATATGTATTTGCATCTTATTTGTGTTGTTAATATTTATCTTCAGTGTAACCAAGGATAAAGTATTCTCCATGGAAAATCCAATATATTTGTTTCTAATGTTCAGTAAGCCTTACTTATTTAAAATACTGGGCTTTACATGTCTTGGTTCCCCTAAGGCTTTATTATTTAGCCTCCATGTTGTTTCTTAATAATCCAAGGGTAGGTGTTTATAAAGTAGGGAATTTCCATCAAAATGATAGATACTTGAGTATATAGTGCACATGCAGTTACCTCAAGGCAAGTTAGTTACATAAACCCCATGGCCAAATACCCTCAGTTGGTCTAAGGGATAATTTAAAAGAAAGAAGGAAGAAAGGAAGGAAGCAAAGAAGAGGGAATAGGGGAGGGAGGAGAGAAGGAGGAAAAAAGGAAATACATTGAGTGCTTGTCATGTAACAATTGCTGTCTACACATTTGCGCTTTTCATACTTTTCCTCTATTCTCTATATTATCTTTCAAATTGTATACTAATTTATTAAAAAAGGAAACATAGTTTTGAGTAGTCAAGTAATTTCCCAAGGTCAAATAAAGTGAGTTGGAAGAATTGATCAACATAAAAGCAAGGATGTGGTCTCAACTCATAATTAATTCCAACTTGAAACCCCTAGGAAACTGTGGCACAGATTGAAGCAAGAGGTCTGGCCCATTATACTTAATGGTTATCAGTTATTGGACAAGGTTGACCCTAAGAGGTGGGAGTGGGTGGATGTGTGGGTGAGACAGTTAGCAGGTGAGATAAATCTTTGAGATAATGGCAACTTTCTAGAGAACAGGACAGCTGTAAATTATCAGCCAATACTACAGCAGATGGAAGTAAAGCGCTCTGCCTGTCCCTAATACATCCACTCTCCAACCCTATTCACATAAAATTAGATTACAATGACTCCCAAATCTCAAATTGCCATATTAGTAGGAAGTAGAGTCTTTGAGACTCTCTCTGCCTCCTCACCTATATTAAAAAATCCCAAAGGCACTTATCCAGTCCAGAGTTCTATGAATGTCAGAAACTTTAAGTGATATGCCTTTCCAGATACAGTGCTCAATTACAAAATTCTCATCAGTCATCTAAATTAAACCTTTTAGGGAGTAGCTTTTCCAACTCATATTAAAGTCTCCTGCAAATCCCCCTCCCCCAGGTGGCAGGTGTCTGAATCTGTCACCTTCAGTATTTGTATCTTAGAGTCTTCATGACTCTTTCCAATGGCAGAGGCTTTCTGAGACCCTTCTGACATGTTTTTAAAGTAATTGTGTCTGCGCAGTCCTGTGAACATTTGATAATGCCTGTAAATAACTGCCTTCACTCACAGATAACACCTCTCACTAGCAGCTCTCTCTCATTCTCTCTCTCTCCCTTTTACTCTTTCTCTCTTCTCTACACCTTTATTTCACTCTCTCCACATATCCTTTTATGCTCTTCCTCTGAAAAACTAGGTGGGTGTTCAACTTATATTTAAATGATCAATAGGAAGCAGTCAGTTTCTTTCCTGAAAACTCAGGGATGCTGAAAAATGTTTATTGCCAGTCCACATCTGGAGACCAAAAATTACTGGTTCACTTTTAAATGATAGTTCCTCAGCTTTAAAATAGATCTAGATAGATAATAGATAAATAGATAGTCTCTCAAATGGGCATTGTATTATATCTGAGTCTATTCATGCTATATAATGATAAAATAATGAGACTGAATGTTTTCCTTCACAGTGATGATGGTGAACAATTATTTATGACAGTAATGCCACCATTATCAAAAACATTCCTATAAATCATCTTTTAGAAATTCTATTAGACGCAATTTATAAGCCATGCAAAAAAATTTATCCCATTAATATATAAATATTACTTCTTTCAATTATAAAGTAGGGCGTAAACTATAAATAAATAGACATTATCTCCTCCATTATTAAATCTCCCAGGTATACATAGTATATATCATCACTGTGTGATGTTGATTAAGGATGAATATACACTTAATAAAATCTTAAATTACCTAAGGCAAAATCTAACAAAAGTTGCCATTATAACGGTGAACTTGTTGAACTCTCCTTGTAATATTGACATATGTATATCATGAGGAAATACATCAAGTAAGGAAATATTAATAAAGACAGATAACTTGAAATTAAAATTTACAAGCATGATTTACTTGGTAGCTATCAACTCTTATGCCAAAAGGAGATCATTTTTTTCCCTGAAAACATGGAACATTTACAAAAATTTAAGCAGAGATTTGTTCATAACAGAAGTGTCAACACATTTAATAGAACTGCTATAACACAGATCCCATTCTCTGATCTAAATACAATTGCTATATTAAAAATCAAATTATATTAAGAATCAATAATTTAAAAGATTACACATATACATTTTAGAAGCTAAAAAATGCACAGCATAAAGAAAATGCAGAACTGAAATTACAAGACATAGTTACTGAAGTTCAATGTAAATCCTTCATAACAAAGTGTGTGGGTGCAGTCAGAGCTGCACTTGGAGGTAAATTTATATTTTTAAATTAAGGAGTCAAATACTCAATTCAAGATACTAGGAAAATCAGAGCAGAGTAAAACCAAGAAAATTGAAAGAAGGATATCATAGAAATAAGACAATTTTAAAAGGAAAAAGAAATTTTATATCTTTTTAAAAAATATTTTATTTATTTATTTATTTATTTTTTTGGTTGCATGGGGTCTTACTTGCAGCACCTGGGATCTTCATTACGTAATGTGGGATCTTTTGTTGTGGTGTGTGACTTTTCTCTCTCTGGTTGTGGCGCACAGGCTCCAGAGCCCGTGAGCTCTGTAGTTTGCAGCATGTGGACTCTCTAGTGGAGGAGCGTGGGCTTAGTAGTTGCGGTTCGTGGGCTTAGTTGCCCCACAGCATGAGGGATCTTAGCTCCCCAGCCAGGGATCGAATCTGTGTCCCCAGCATTCAAATGCGGATTCTTTACCACTGGACCACCAGGGAAGTACCAAAAGAAGTAAATTTTATATCTTTAGAATTGCTTATAAAATAAACAGAGTTGTAGAAAGACTGATCAAGAAAAAATGAGAAAAAACAGTAGTTTATGTAGACTGTAATGCCATAAACAGTATTTCTAAAGTATAAGAAATTATGAATTTCAGTGCTAATAAACTTGAAAACTTCTCTTAAGAACATTTTCTAGAAAACATCGATTTCTCTAATTGATTAAGATGAATAGAAAGCCTAAAAAAGGAAAAAATTCCTAAGATTAAAGACTAAAACCCTATCCAATCAAAAACTTTATAATAGAATTTTACCTCAATTAAAAAAAAAAAAACTCCGTGTATCTGAAAAGTAGTTAAGGATAAAAAGCAGTAACGATACAGAAGGTATGAGGCTAAAACAACCTCTATTAAAACTGGGGGAAAAAAAACAGTTTAAAAAAACAATTTTAAAAAGTCTTATTTTAGAGCTAAAATAATAAAATCACAGGTAAACTACTTGGAAATATAATTCAGGAATGTTTTAAAAGTATACTCTTATCAAGTAGATTATATCTCAGGAATATAAGAATGATTTAATATCAGAAAGAAATACGTCAAATAAGTACTCCACATTAAAAAATTTAAATGTGGGAAAAATAAACATCTGATCATTTCAAAAGATGAAAATATACTTAGCTAACCAGGAGACAAAGACAATTTATTGAGAAGCTTTCCTACTTAATACATAAAAGGACTATCTCTTTTATTCAGCATTCAAAAGTACAAGAGGTACTAGCCAATGTAATATAATAAGGGGGAAAAAGCATAATTATTGGAAAGGGAGAGACATATATAATTTGATTTTCTATATACATAATCAAACAAAATTTTCTATGTAGAAAAGTCAAATAATTCTATTCAAAGTAATAAAATACAGAATAATCAAATCAAATAGACAAAATTAGAAATCATATCAATGTACTAATAGATACAAGGTCAATATGTGAGAATTAGTAATAGTTCTATATACCACTAGAATCTAATAAGAAAGTATATTGAAAAAACACCCTATTCATCATAAAACCAAATATTATAATATACCTAAGAATAAATCTAACACAAATGGGCTAGATCTTTATGGAAATATTCCAAAGCATATTTGAGGGCAATAAGTAAGACCTGAACAAGGGTACAGATACACTACATTAAAGAACATAAGGACTAAGATTGTGAATGTATCAGTCCTACCAATATGATATGAAATTCTACACACACACACACACACACACACCCCAAGTTGATTTTAAAATGAAATATATTGAGGCTATAAAATAAAACATAATTAAGGAAATTTTGAATTAATAGTTTTATTTTACTCCTTTGATGCTTAGACTTTAAATGTGGTTATAATTATTTCAGGGACGTATTAGCACAAAGATAAGCAAATGACCAATGGAACAAAAAGAGCGTTTATGGAAACAACACAATAGAGATGGCATTTGAAAATTAAGGAAGTAATTACTTGAGCATATTTAGTTATGCAGAGAAAAATGAAGTAAAACCAGATTCTCAAAGTCCAGGTAAGGATTGAAGACCCAAATATGATACGTGACTTTACAAAAATTCTAGAAGAAAATATGGGATAGTATCTTTGTGATCTTGGTAGAAATGTATATTTTTAAAAAGATACAGAAACTGAAAATTACAAGTAAAATTTAAAAGTTAATGTTTTTACTATTAAAAGAAAAGAGGCTACCGTACTAAGCAAGGGCATCCTCATTCGAAGATATTTGCAGCTTTTACAAATAGCAACTAATAATATCCAGATAGAAAATCTACAGAAGCAAAAACCTGAAATGACTTTTTACTTCATACCCAACATCATTTGCCAACAAATGATGGCAAGAATATGGAGAAATAGAAAATCCCAAACTGTTGGTGAGAGTATAAGTGAGCTCAAAACGTTTGGTGAGCAATATGGTCATTCCTAGTAAAGTGAAATGTTCATAATATATATAACCATGTAGTTATTCAACAATTATATTTCCAGATTTATTCTTTAGAGGAACTCTAAATATTCCCAGAATAACATTTATTGTAACATTCTTCATATTGGTGAAAATTAAAAGCATCTTAATATATGTAATAAGAGAATGAGTAAATTGTGGATCAAAAATATCAAGTTGAATATTGCCACATATAGTATGATATTTATATAAAAGTTGACCAGGGGAAAACCTTTCTACTTTGTTTATGGATACAAACATACAAATTTTAAAAAATAATATTCATGGGGAAGATCAAACAACATCAAGTTACTGGTTACATATGAGGAAGGAGGAGACGTCATGTCATTCTTTTTCCTATATAGCAATTATATAAAATTATACAGAAATAAAATAGATGCAATCTTATTAATTCAGTTATAAAAATAATAAAATCATATCTATTTTAATATAAAACAAGTGAAACCCTTTGATCACTAATGAGGATGGTTTAGACATCTGATGGACTGTGAAAATTTTGGAGAGAAAAGCATCTTAGCCTACAGAGAAAATATGTTTCCTTGAGGAAGGCAGAGTAAAGTTTTCTTTCTCTCCATGGTTCTGTATACATTTAAAAAGAAAAACTTATCTGGGTACCACTTATTGGAGAACTCAAAAGACATTTACTTAGAACCTAATATAGCAAGATAAAAATTATTGTAAAAGTTACATAAACCTTTTTAAAGAAATTCATAAGTTACATATTATTTACTCAGTCTTCTAAAAATCCACGGGATTTTTATCTTTTAGATCTCCAAAATGAATAGTAATACCGCCTTCCCATATTTTCTTAATTCCTTTCCTAAGCCAATCCTTTATCTACTTGGTCAAACGTCTAGGAAATGGAGGCAATGAATGAATTTGCACTGAATCGTCACCAATTCAATGTTTATCTTGTCATCAGGAACAAGCACCGACAATTATCAACATTTTACGAAGTCCAAGGAAGGGCATATAGGCTTCTATAAAGATTCACAGAATGATCATTTTGTAAACCACCAGAGTGTAAAAGTATTCTTTATTTTATTTATTTATTTATTTATTTTTAAGATGTTGGGGGTAGGAGTTTAGTAATTTATTTATTTTTGCTGTGTTGGGTCTTTGTTTCTGTGTGAGGGCTTTCTCTAGCTGTGACAAGCAGGGGCCACTCTTCATCACGGTGCACGGGCCTCTCACTATCGCGGCCTCTCTTGTTGCGGAGCACAGGCTCCAGACGCGCAGGCTCAGTAGTTGTGGCTCACGGGCCTACTTGCTCCGCGGCATGTGGGATCCTCCTAGACCAGGGCTTGAACCCGTGTCCCCTGCATTAGCAGGCAGATTCTCACCCATTGCACCACCAGGGAAGCCCCCAGTGTCCTTTATTTTGGAAGAAAAAATTTAAATTGTCCTTACTAGAGGGTTTTAAAATTACCTATAGTAGAGCAAATGTCAGTAGGATTGAAAGCACAAAATTTAGCTGCCAGGTTGATTTTTTAAAGAAAAAAGAGAAGCATTGACTACCTTTTGAATGTAGATATTCAACCGAAATGTGTTGAAGAAATACACAGCATTTCAAGAGAACTATTTTATATCTTAGTTAACTGCATCTAATTCTCAAACTACACGGAATAACCCACCGATATCCAGTACAGAACTAAAAAACAGACAAAGTCGTTTGTAATGTACTGTTTTAAAGAATGGGAGAATCAGAGTAAGTTGTTATATCAAATTTCACCTCAAATACCAATTCTTCAAGGAAGCCTTTCCTACGATGATTGCTAGTATCACGCTATACTTCTCTACTGTTACATTTTTCACAGTTGAATTTTTCATTGTAGTATTTTTCACACTAGCCTCCGTGCTCCATGTTGGCAGGGGCAGTGTCTGCATTTGCTCGCCATTAAAGCTTCAGTTATCATCTTCCACAGAAATTGCAATATGCCAGATATCGTCTAAGAAATTTGCAAGGATTGACTCATTTAATCATTACACCAATCCTGTAAAATAAGTACTATTATTTGTCCCTGCTTTACAGATGAAGAAACAGATGCAAGAAGTTAAATAGTTTATCCCAGGTTATACATCTGTTAAGTGGCAAAATCAGAATTTAAATCTAGGCAGTAGAGCTTGCCCATGAAGGAAGCAGTGATCAGTGCTTGGGAGTTGAATATGGCTAAAAAGTATGGGACTACTACTAGAAAAAAAAAAAGGAAGCAAAAGAGAGAAAGAGCTTCAGTTCTTTCCATTAAGGTTTTCTTAAGTCTTTGGTTGAATACTGGAATACCAATCTGTACAAGCATAGGATAAAACTTTTGGAAGTTTGAAAAGGAGATGCTGCAAGAGAAAGTATAACTCCCAGGAAATCAAAATTGAACCATTGCAAAAACTCACATATGGCTGGGAATCAATCTTTTTTTTTTTTTACCTGCTAGAATAGTGATAACTTGATGAATACCTCAGGCATTAAATGGAAATAGCAGATGGATCATGTTTTAGCTGTGGGGCTAAACTAGCTTTAAAGACTACTCCAAACTCATCCTCAAATTAAAACACACACACACCTAGAAAGCATCTTTAAGTAGTTTTTGTCTTCATAACTCATTCAAAACCCTTTAAAGAAACACAATACTATTCATCATTCAACAATGAAATTTCGGTGTCCAGAATCCAGGCAATGATTTTTGGTTATCTGAAGAAACAGGAAATTACTACTAATTTTTTTCAAAAGTAGTCAATAAAAACAAATCTTGAGATGACAAAATGAAGAATTATCAGACAAGAATTTTAAAAGAACCATTTTCAAGGATTTAAAGAAAAACATGAATATAATATACACAGAAGATGTGAAAAAAATCATATAAGACCACCAGGGATAAAAAGTAAAGCATAGGAAATAAAAATTTTACTTTATTAAATTCATACCTAATTAGATATTTCAGAAGGAACACAAAATAGTGAACTCAAACATATAGTAATAGAGGCTATGCAAAATGAGACACAAAGAAAAAAAAGAACTGAATAAAATAAGAACCTAAGTGATCTGTGGAATAGTATTAGCAATCTATGATAAATGAATTTCTGGAAGGAGAAAAGAAATAAGGAGTAAGAAAAGTAAAATTTTTGAGAAATAATATAGAAAAATTTACAAACTAGAAAAAAAATTAGGAAACGTGTGTGTGTGTGTTAATTCAGTTTTATTTCAGGGAAACTTGAACAGTTGTTTTGGCAGATCAGGACACCTATTTGCTAGTTTTTTTGTTTGGTTTTTTTTTGCGGTGCGCGGGCCTCTCACTGTTGTGGCCTCTCCCGTTGCGGAGCACAGGCCCCCGGACGCACAGGCTCAGCGGCCATGGCTCACGGGCCCAGCCGCTCCGTGGCATGTGGGATCTTCGCGGACCGGGGCACGAACCCGTGTCCCTTGCATCGGCAGGCGGACTCTCAACCACTGCGCCGCCAGGAAAGCCCCATGCTAGTTTTTTTATTTTTTATGAGGTATAATTGACATATAACATTATATTAGTTTTAGGTGTAAAACAAAATGATTCAAACTTGTATATATTACAAAATGATCACACAGTAAGTCTAACAACTATTTGTCATCGTTCATAGTTACAAAACTTATTTTCTTGTGATTATAACTTTTGAGATTTACTCTTTCAGCAGCTTTCTTTTTTTTAACATCTTTATTGGAGTATAATTCCTTTACAATGGCATGTTAGTTTCTACTTTATAACAAAGTAAATCAGCTATACATATGCATATATCCCCATGTCTACTCCCTGTTGCGTCTCCTTCCCACCCTCCCTATCCCATCCCTCTAGGTGGTCACAAAGCACTGAGCTGGTCTCCCTGTGCTATGTGGCTCCTTCCCATTAGCTATATATTTTACATTTGGCAGTATATATAAGTCCATGCCACTCTCTCACTTCGTCCCAGCTTACCCTTCCCCCTCCCCGTGTCCTCAAGTCCATTCTCTGTCTGTGTCTTTATTCCTGTCCTGCCCCTAGGTTCTTCAGAGCCTTTTTTTTTTCTTTTGGATTCCATATATATGTATTAGCATACAGTATTTGTTTTTCTCTTTGTGACTTACTTCACTCTGTATGACAGACTCTAGGTCCATCCACCTCACTACAAATAACTCAATTTTGTTTCTTTTTATGGCTGAGTAATATTCCATTGTATATTTGTGCCACATCTTCTTTATCCATTCATCTGTCGATGGACACTTAGGTTGCTTCTGTGTCCTGGCTATTGTAAATAGAGCTGCAATGAACATTGTGGTACATTACTCTTTTTGAATTATGGTTTTCTCAGGGTATATGCCCAGTAGTGGGATTGCTGGGTCATATGGTAGTTCTGTTTTTAGTTTTTTAAGGAACCTCCATACTGTTCTCCATAATGGCTGTATCATCAACTTTCAAATACATAGTACAGTGTTATTAACTGTGATCACCATGCTGTACCTCACATCCCCATTATTTACTGATTTTATAACTTGAAGTTATACGGGCAAGAGGCTGCTTTCCTCATTTACACCTAAGGAATCTGAAACCTGAAAGAATCTCAAACCTGATGTATGTCCTAGATAGTAGAACTAACACAGCTGAGTATTCTGATGCCATGTCTGTTTCTCCTTGCACTATGCTGGGTCCTTTTATAACAGATCTATAGATTCAAAGACATTACCAATATGTAAATATTATACACAAATATTAAAGATATAAGCTTATATATGCAAAGAATATCTCTGGAAAAATACACAAGTAACGGGTGAGGAGGAAGAGTTTTCCCTTCCAATGCAAAGGGAAACTAGGTGGCTGGAAGGCTGTACGTGAGGGAGTCTTCTTTACACTCTATATCAATTCTTATCTCTTAAATTATGCATCATGTCATATATGCCTATATTTAAAAAATAAAATTTAACTAAATGATAAGGATAAAACAAAAATAATTTTATTTCTTGAATTTTATTCAAATTTTATTGTGAAAAAAAGAGTCCTGTGCACTGCAAATACACAAAAATGGAGATATATCATCATATACATATATACATACCTACCATACATACAACCACAAAGTAAATCGTTATTATTTCTATTATGTATATGAAAGAACTGTGATGTAAGGAAGATTGAACAACCACACAAGGTCACATAGCTAACAAGTAATGGTGCAGTTCAAACTCAGCCTTATTCCAATGCTCTTTACAACTTTACTATATAACATCAAAAAATACATGCATGCATACATACATATACACATACCTACCAAAATAAAAAAGTAAATAGAAAGATACATTAGAAAAAAGCAAAATAGAAGAATTGATAAATTAAAGAATTGGTTGCTTGTGGAAAAAATAATAAAACTAATAAAAATATCTAATCCAGAAAATATAGAAAAGCACAACCATCTAACATTAAATTAAAAAAAAAAAAGATAAACCTAAAGCACTACTTTAAATTTTGAGAGAATACTATGTACAACAAAACTATTTGAAAATGTTGATAAAATGGATGAGTTTATTATGGGTGAAATAAAGTTAAAAATAATTCAAGAAGATTTAGAACACCTGAATAGATCAGTAACAAGGGAATATACTGAAAGATGCACCAGTGTATTATTTGAGAAATTTTCTGGGCTGAGCATTCTTCTAGAGATAATGAATTTTGTACTATTGAAAAAATAAAATTTCTATTTTATAAACAATTCCAAACTAGAAAAAGAAGAAAAGGTTCCTACTTTATTGAATTAGAAATTCTGATAATGAAGCATTAACAAGAAAGCACACATGGTTTATATGATGAAGTGGGACTTACCTCAGATCTTTTAGAATGGTTCCAAATTAAGATGTCTATTAACACAAACCATCTCAAGGGTAGGTCAAATGAGAGAAACTATGATTATGTAGACAGATACCAAACAAACTTTTGTTGAAGAGAAAAATAAACAATATTCACTATGATTAAAGTTTTTCATAAACAAGTTATCAAAAGCATTTTTTAAATGATAAAGAGAATCTCAAGACAAAATTAAACATGAAAATTAGTAGTGAACTAAAAAGGCATTTTCTCTGAAGTATGGAACAAGATCAGGTTCTCTGCTATTATCATTACAATTTGAGATAATTCTAGATGTTCCAGAAGGATTTTTTAAAGTTAGAATAAAATTGTAAGTATTGGCCAATGTTATCATGACATAGTTGGAAAAACTAAGAGACCAACAATGAGAAAACTATAAAACTCATATGAAAGTGAAAAAAGGGAAACATTTAAAAAATAAATATTAAATACTTAATTCTTTTTGAAACGTGGATATTTGTAAAAGAAACATAATGAAAAGAGATAGTGTACAAATAATCACAAATAAATATAAAATATATTTTCCTTTAAAAAATATTTATAGTAGTAACTATGTTCGAAGTACTGTTATTAGAGCTATAGATACAAAGGGCCAAGTTCTTACTCTCAAGTAGTATATATTCTAGGATGTGTTTGGGGGAGATAGTTAATACGTGTGTAAATATACAATCTAATTTTAGGTAATAAATATTCAGAAGATATTCAAAGAGAATAATAGGGTACAAGATAATAGCAGAAGGTCCTATAGCATTGGAGGAATATTTATCTGTGTTGGTCGGGGAAGGCCTTATAAGGAGATGACATTATCCTGCAGAAAAGAAAAAAATCAGAATTTGCTCTTGGTTTAAATTTAGATGAACATTTGATATCCAATAATGTTAGATAAACTAATGAATATGAATGAGCAATTCAGTGGACAGGCTGAGTCTTGAGATATAAATTTGAACATTTTCAATATATAAATATTATTTAAAACCAGAGACTGAATGAACTTACTTAACCTGTACTTAACTATAATCTTAATAAGGAACATGAAAAAAATTACAGAATTGATACTTAAATACAATGGGATTTTGAATAATAAGATTTGAATAATTGGTGATTAAGGTGAATTCCTAAATTTAAAAGTTCCAACAATGTACACATCTTAATTAAAAATAATGCTGTTGGATAAATGGCACCAACAGACTTGTTTGATGAAAGGTTGTCACAGACTTTCAATAAGCAAAAAAACACAATATCTAAAAAGCACAATAAAGGGAAGAGCAATAAAATGAGGTGTGCCTGTATTAGTAAAAGCTTAAATTAAGAAAGGTTCTGGTCCCTTATTAAACTCAAGAGATACAAAAACACTGGTGTGTGTAATCATGGTCTACTAAGCAACAGAGTGTTTACAGGCCTTCAGAGGCAATGGAAGATCCAGTGAGGGGCTCACCCCCAGGGAAGGGAGTACCAGGGGATGAGTAGTTGGAGTAGTTTAACAATGAGACTGGTTTACTGAGGTGAGTCACAATAAAACTCTTTGGGCCTGCTGTTGGTGGGTAGACAAATTGTAGAACAGAGAATCTAGGCCACTTTTTGTTGTAAAACAATTGCAAAGTGTCGCTTCTAGTGTCTGACTACTTTCCAACAGGGACGCATGACATTTCTTGTTACCCTAGAGTTCTGGGTTATTTAATGTTGTAGGTCCCGTCCTTAATTATGCTGTAATGTTCATATGAAGTGTACAAGAGCTGATATATTTGCTTCACAAACAGAATAATTGTAGAACCATCATGAATGTTTCATTATGTTCAGTTTACAAATTAACTGGAGTTAGCCTGAAGGTTTCAGCAGAAAACAGAACTAGGAATTATGATATATCCCTTTTATTGTAGTGAGGAATATATTTTCTTTTTTGATTCGTCACTCTGGCCTAGTTTATTTTCTAGTAAAACATGCATAACAAAATACCATTGCATGATAAAGGGAAATGAAGTACAGGAGTTCACTATAAGAAAAACCAATATGAAAAATTAATTAGGAAATTATTATATTTCATTTACAAAATATTCAGAGTTCTTTTTAAAAAATAAATGTACTGTGTAACTCACCGTGCAGTTTTTCAGAACTCCTGCTCATTCATTCATTCATTCATTCAACTGATTTATACATCTCCCTATTATGTCCGTATTTTCCAGACATCATTCAGGGAAAGAGATATAAAAATTAATGGTATACAGTCTCCAACCGCAAAGAGATAAATGGAACAAATATATAAACAGGTGATCTCACAATGAAATAAGCACTAATAAAAATATGTTGAAAATGCTAAATTTATTTTAAGATATAATGAAGTACACAAATGTGTTAGTGTGCTATTTTACTTTTTAAAAAGTGCTACAGTATATTTAAAAACGTGTCATTTCAGGTAGTAAATTGTTGCTTCACTGTCGTACTGAAGGGAGAATCTGGCATGGGGTAATGAACATGAGTTTTTAAGGATTTAATTCAAATAGTCCCTAAATGAACTTTAAGTTTAATTCCTCTGAGTCTTAGGTTTTGTGTTTTTTAAATAGGCATAATTTTACTTACTTAACAAGTTTTTTTTCTTGGAATCTTAAAACAAAGGAAGAAAATAAAGAACTCTGTATACCTTAAGAATCTACATACTTTTTATCATTACTTTAATTGTATCAGTCTCCTAAGATTCCAAAAGAATTAATACAGTTTTCAAATTATTGGATGTATCATATATAGAGAATCTGAAAACATATATCAAATCAATAATATTTTTTCTTTTTGAAAAACTGTGTGGCTTGTATGAATCTCATAATACTAATTTAATAGGAATGCATGTGAAGCACTTGCTATTCCAGTATGGTTTCTACTTCTGCGGTGCTTCTACTATATCTACTATTACTACCACAACCAACCATTATTACAAATAGAAGTTAACATATTTCCAGATGCTCTATTTTCATTTGCTGACTATCAGCTCTACAAAAAACTACCAGAAAATTTTGTTACAAAAAGGTTAAGTTCATTACACTTATTGCAGTAAAATAGAATATCACCTTGACATTGTCTTAGTAATGTCTCAAAAGGGGAAAATCAGGAGAAGATATTTACACTGTTTTTAGCTACGGGATATGTGATTTTTAAGGCAATTCTTCAAAGCCTTGAAACTCGTTGGAACTGGACAGAAATTATGATATAAAAGCTTTAGATTGATGGGCACAGTAGAGGGAGGATCTTGAGTAAGTCTTGAAGAGCAGCCATTAGTCTTGATAAACAAGCTATTTTGCTTCCTTTAATCTTATCTACAAGAACAAGTTTTTCTTGGAGCAGGCAGTTAAGTTAGTTTTGCTTGTTTTCAGTAAATTTTAGCATAGGACCAGGGAAGTATGTTGGTTTAATATTCATAGCCATGAGCTTGAGGGAACATTCCAGAATTTGACTACCAATTTGGATTTTTGAGAACTAAAAGACGAGAAAAAAATTATAGGGAAAGTAAATGTAAATCACAATCAAAATGTTGCTAGCAACCCTCCCCCCAATCAAATTTATATATGCACACATACATAATGTGATCATATCAAGCAAAGTCATACATACTTTAAAGATATGAATACTCCATATTTATAATAGAAGTTAATGGCTTGAAAAGACTTTATAATGAGATATACTGGATATTTTTCCATATCATAAATTTGATTCCAAAGGAAATATGTTATTTGTTCCAAAATTTGAAAGATGAAGTCAGAGAAGAGATGCCTGGATTAGAGGTGAGGTTTCATAAGACATTTGTAAGATTGTATCTTTGTTTCACTAGTGTCTTTTGAGTTATGACTTAGGAAGACCAAGTTTGGATATTACTTTCTATTTACTGCTTATCCATATGTAGCAGAGAAGCCATCAAAAATGAAAAAAAAATCTTTGAGTTATACGTAACAATATTTCTTGGTAAATACTACATGCAATTTCTCTACCCCTGTCATTTTTTTTTTCTTGTAACTCATTGCTGTTTATTTTTACCTGTTGCACTACTTCTTTTTTATTGGGGTATGGTTGACATACGAAAAAGTTGTTCATGTATAGTGTATATACATCTTGATGAGTTTGAAGATAATATACACCTCTGAGACTGTCACCGTAAATAATGCTATAAATATAACTGTCCTTTTAAATAATTACTTTTGAGAATACATATTGCTACTTTCAGACATATGTCAGCAATGAAACTGGTTTGAAAGTTGTATTTTGTTTAGAAGTTTCAAAATGTCGCAGGAGGGAAGAGATATGGGGATATAGGTATATGTATAGCTGATTCACTTTGTTACAAAGCAGAAACTAACACACCATTGTAAAGCAATTATACTCCAATAAAGATGTTAAAGGAAAAGAAATGTCATTCTAAAGACTTGGGGCTTGGGTTTTTAAGTCTGGTTTTAACTCCTGGATCTGGCATTTGCCACTTGTGTGACTGGAAAATTTAATTTAATTAACCTACTGAAGTCTATTTTCTCTACCCTAAATTGGAAATAATGACACCTCTTATGGCACTAGTGTGGGGATTAAATGAAGAAATGATAGGCAAATGCTTAATATATAGTAAGAGTTATGGGTTGAATTATGTCCCCACAAAAATTCACATGTTGGAAGTTCTAATCCCCAATACCTCAAAAGGTCACCTTATTTGGCAATATGGTCATTGCAGATGTAACAGTTAAGATGAGGTCATCAAGGTGGACCCTAATCCAATATGACTGCTCTCCTTATAAAACGGGGGAAAACTGTGCATAGAGACTTGTATGCAGGGGAAACATCACATGAAAATGAAGGCAAGTGAATATCGGAGCGATGCTTCTTATAAGCCAAGAAATGCCAAAGTTTGCCAACAAACCACCCGAAGCCAGTCAAGAGGCCTGGAACAGATTTTCTCTCACAGCCCTCAGAAGGAACCAGCTCTGCTGACACATTGATCTTGCACTTCCAGCCTCCTGTGAGGCAATAAATTTCTGTTGTTTAAGCCACGCAGTTGGTGGTACTTTGTTAGAATAACTATAGAGTGAAGGATCAGCAAATCTTTACCTCTTGTAGTTGTTTTACTATTGCTCACAGATGATTCAGACCTTTGAGTTCCATAAAATACGATATAAAATCGTTTAAATATTCTTTCATAAAATCACCAAGATAAGTAATTTATTATTAATGAACAGTAAAATTTCTAGTTGCTTTATGTTTCAACATTCTTATATTATTATGTCATTTATGTTTTATTCCTAGATAGGAAAAGGTGTCCCCAGCATCAAATTTATGTAAAACAGCAAACTTTATTATGTTCTAATGGAAGCAAAATGATATTCTGTATTTTAACAACTCATTTATTTAAATGTGTATTTATAACCAAAGTTAATTGAATTATTTTATAAATATCTTCCAAAACATAGATTTACATATAAGCATTTTTAAAGTGATTGCTGAATAATTTCAAGACATATTCTTTTCTTTTTTGCTACACACTATTTTTGGAAAAGTGTAATCTAAAAAAAATGTGCAGTTTATTTCTTTTGCTAAGGCTATGAAAAGAAACTCACATTCAAATGGCAATACTGTGAAAACTGGAGGTCTTGGGGCTAAAGAAAGATCCCAAAAAACATTTAGAAAAATTCAAGTATTTATTGGTTATGCCAGCTAGGAAGGTTTCTTAATTGAATGGTGTTTGGAAAGCAGCAGGAATGTACTGTCAAATGTATAAGTCAACATCTCTCCAAGAAAGAAGACAAGGAAGGGATTGGTATTTTATTACATACTTTCCTATGAGGTATTTTATAGTAGATGTAACATAGCATTTACTATGACCTGAAAGCAGGGTAAATTGATAATTTTCTGGAGGATTCCTCAGTGGAAATGACTTCTAAGAGAGAAATTAAGATAGCATCAAAGCATTTTCTGTCATTATTACTACCTACTAGCATGGAGAGAAACACATAGCCCAATTCCCTCAGGAACTGCTAGCTTAACACCTAGCAAGAAATCCACTTTGCCATCATTTGAGTAAATTATATAATGAGAACAGGCATTTGTCAGGATTTTCATTTCTTACAGCAATGAAAAGTAGCAGTAAGATAAGAAGCCCTCTGTGATATTTTGATTTATAATAAATATGTGTTTGATCTTCATCCCCATTTCTGGCACAGAGATCCCAAAACCTTTGGAATTTCTTAAGTGATGAGAGACATAATGATGTTTTTTGTTACTTTAATAAGGTGACTTTTGGAAAGCCCCTAGATTTCCTAAGGATGGGGGCTGGTAGCCAGGAGAACCAACCAGGTGATTAGAGGGTTGGAATTTTCAGTCTCAATCGCACCCCCAATCACTAGGTATGGAGAGGGGCTGGAAGTTGAATGGATTGCCAATGGCCAATGATTTAATTGTTCATGACTACGTAATGAAGCCTCCATAAAAACCCAAAAGGAGAGGGTTCAGAGAGCTTCCAGGTTGGTGAATGCATGGCAGTTCTGGGAGAGTGGCACATCCAGAGAACATGGAACCTCTGCATCCTGATGATGGTGTCTGAGAATTGCTTATGGTGTGAGGAAGACTGCCTCTCCGCCCCACTCACACCCATTGGAGTTGGGTCCAGGAACCTTAAAATACGCTCTTTCCTTTGAAAAATAAATATGAGGACAACAGTGACCCAATAATCATTTACTAATTCATTTAACAAATATGTACTGAGACCTGCTAGATGAAAGGCAAGTAACTAGACACAGTGCACAGTTATGAATAAAGAAAATAAAGAGTCTGTTTCCCGAGGATGCATCTACTATGGGAGACAAGTAATAAAAAATTATGTAATCTACACATTCTGAAATTCTATGAAGGAAACAAAGTAGGTGTGTTAATAGTGAATATTGAGGGCCTGAAAGAAGGGAAAGTCATTTTGATTCTCAGTCAGAACTCTCAAAGGAAGAGTAATGTTGAGACTGGGACCTGATCAACGAAGCGAGCAAAGCTTGCACCCAGCAGGTGAAGAGCATTCTAAATCCCTAATGAACATGTGCAGAAGTCCTAGGTAGGAAAGAACTTGCTATCTATTCTGGGAAGAGGGCAATAGGTTAAGCCCAAAGATATAATAAAGAACAAAGCACAGAACGTGGCATTATAGGTCATAATAGGAAGCCCTGATTTTAACTTTAAAAAATATTGAAATGGGATTGAAAGTTTTACAGCAGGAAGATTTTTAAGCCTATTATTTGCTTTTATGATTTAGATCCTGTGTGGAGATTACTCTAAAAGAAGACTTGAGATTCAGTGGGAAACCGGTGAGTAAACCACCACAGAGGTGGAGGACAGATGATAATTATTTGAACCAGGCTGCTAAGGTTCCTAACTATTTTTTTAACTTATAACCTGTTCAAATGTCACCCATTCAGTCTATAAATTAGAAAGTTTATCTCTACTTCTAAAAATGTGTTTTGGGCATATTTCTTGTTTTGTTATTATTATTATGGAAAGTCTGTCTGAAATATGTTTACCTTGGGTAGATTAGTACTCTATTACTCTTTCAAACTAGAAAATAGAGGGAATTGCATAAATTTAACGTGTTATTGGAGGTGGAATAAACAGAAAGTGATTTAGAACTGGTTCGGGGAGATGAGCATGCCCCCTAAGAGTAGTTACTCGATTGAGCAACTCAGAAGTTGGTGGTAACCTTTCCACGGATGGGAAAAATCAGGGAGAAACATGAGCCAATAGGAATACGTTTTCACCTTACTAGTGTTTGTCTGTTGCTTTTAATATATGTTTAAAATGCAAGGGTGTTTCAGGTGGAATCTGAGTTCTGGTAGTCTTTCTGATAATTAAAGAATTTAAACCATTCCATTTGTTAGGCAGCCACTGTGCTTAAAGCATATACCTACAGTTTCCATCTCTTCTCATTGTCACTCCAGTTTCTCACAGTTAAAAAAGTTAATTAATACAAAAGTGAAGTTATCAGTCCTGATAATTTACTTCTTGTTAAAATTGTTAGTTGTGTTTCTGCATCTCTCTGTTTTTTAGCTTTATTTAGATGCATTTGAAATGTGTAAGAATAGGTCTTTTAAGCAAATTTAGTTATAAAACAAATTAACAAAAATATGCTTTGTAGAGCTTTGGTTCTCTGAAATGAACTGCAAATAAAGGTTCTGTGATCAAGTACCTACTGTTTTTGATCACGTATAGAAAATTCATATATGTTTCTTGTATGATTTATAATACAGATTAAAAATTTGGAAAATTAAGTAAAGCAATTGAACTTGATCAAATCAAAATAAAACAAAACCACTACTAACAGCCCAAAGTCCTATTTTCCTTTGTTTAACCCGAGTAGTGCCAATCTGGCTGCTTATGACCACCGGGACTGTATGCCTTTAAATGGAACTCCAGTATCTTTGACAGTGTGTGTTTTCACCCATTATATGCATGTTTGTTTGTATTATCAACAATAAGTTTCCTTTTTTTGATCAGTTTACCAGGAGGTGATGTTTGCTTCTTGAAACAAAAAGCCTATGCTTGCAGCCTTTTTCACATTCTGGCACTCTTGCCACTTTGTTGAAAATACAGGGAAATATAAAGATAGTGTTTTATGGTTTGTGTTCTCACATTGATTTCCTGATGGTCTGGCTTTTAAACCTGTTGCCTTCAACCAGTGTTTAGAATATCTTTGCTTTTTTGTTTCTTTCTACTTTTTTAAAAAATCTAGTTTATCAGCCACAAAATTGCTCCTGTGATTCCTTATAGATGGTTTAGGTGAAAAGGGAAATTGTGTTGATTATTACTTGGCAAATGCCTTCCTTTCTCCTTATTTCATTAATCAGGAGTTGTGAGGGTGCTGGTGAGTTCATGGTAAAGACATTTGAGCGTCATCAAATATTTACCAAGAGCCTACTTGATTTCAAAGTGGCACAGGAATTTTTTGGGATTCTGGCTCTCGCATTTACTGCAAGCGTGGTAAATGAGGGTATCCAACTTAGAATTATTGTGACAATTGCATGGAGTAATGTGTGTTGGGGGACTTATTTAGCACAGAGTTTTGCTATTTTTAATCATTCAATAAATCATAACATAGAAAAATTAAAAGTTACTTTGGATGTTACAGTATTACAAAGATTAAAAATCACAGTGCTTTTGGTGACAAGGTAGAAAATAAAGGATAGGAAAAGAGTCTGAAAGAGTCTTGTCCAAGAGATGATCAAGTTCTAACTAGAAAAATGTTTGTGAAATTGGGCAGTAGAATTACCAGATGATGTGAATGTCTGGAGGATATGAGTTTAAGAAATGGGATACAAAACAGGGGATCCCAGAGTCTGTCTGTATTACTTTGTGCTGTAATGGTGCTGCCCCTTCTGTGTTGGGTTGGAAACACAAGCTTTAACAAAGTTATACTTTCAGTGAAACTGCAGGTAAGTTTTCATGGCAGCATCTGTAAAGACTTCATTCCTCACACCTTTTCCTCTGAAGACCCAAGGTGAGTACAAACAGTCGTCTTTGACTAGCTGTCATTTATTGGCCTTTATGAAATTCCATGTTCTATAACCTATAACATCTTTTAGGTACCTGTTTTCTGTTTGCTTGTTTTGTTCATGTTTACATATTAACCTGCTTGTAACAACTGATAATATTAAGTGATCATATGAAGCTTGTGATTATGGTCAGTGTTTGGAGGATTAGAAAAATAATCTGTGATTTTATTAGGGGAGAAGAGAAAGCAAGTAAAGAGAAGAGAGGCATTTATTGACTGGCCTATAAACTTGAAACAACTGTCTACTCTTCATGTAAAAAAACTAAATCATACAATTTTTCACATACATAATTCCATTTCTCTGTCACAGGGCCCAGTGGCAAGGCCAGGTAGAAAAATCACAGGACTGGAGATAAAACATGACCACTAATCACTGTGGTTTTTGCACACAATTAGCATGCAGCACGGGTTAGTCAAAATGGAGAAAATAGGAAAGGGGGTAACAAACCACTCCAAGTAGAAGACCTGGAAGGAGGCATCTCAGTATGTCCTGTGGTCTCTGGTCCAGCAAGGGACAAGAGAAGCATGAGTGGGAGGTCACCCTCTGCTTCTATGGGGCCTTGGGCAGGGTCTGTCTGAACCAGCTCTCAGCAGATGGAGTTGGCAACTCAGCAAAGAGCCTTTAAGTTGCTTGGTTCTGTGGTCTCTTTTTAAGGAGTCTGTCAGTAGAGTGGAATGGTTATGCCTCAGGGGTTCTTGTCTATCAGTTTCTCCTTCTGTTCCAGTGACACATGTTGCAAAACAAATTTCTTATCTAAAGTAACGCTCTTAGTTTATCACTCTAAGACACTTGCAGTCCTACAGCTCATGTATAAATCTGTATTTAGTGCTGGTTCTCTTTTGGCTATAACA
This sequence comes from Aethalodelphis obliquidens, assembly GCF_003676395.1. Lineage (NCBI taxonomy): Eukaryota > Metazoa > Chordata > Mammalia > Artiodactyla > Delphinidae > Aethalodelphis > Aethalodelphis obliquidens. The sequence continues at coordinate 15,953,747 of NW_020837969.1, read as the reverse complement.
TGAGTTAGATTAAATAAAATGTCTTAGTCTTGCTTTCTTCTTTAGGATAGATCAGTTTATTGCAAAGGGTTTTCTGTGAAGTACTATTTCTGAAGATGCTCCTCAAAAAAGTGTTCTAGGATCACATGTGAGTGCAAAATGCTACACGAAATACTATGGTCTTAGAGATTCACGATGCACATGGCATTTTAAAGGCTCCGCGAGGATAGTCAAAAGTGGAAAAAAAGAAAGAAAAAAGCTTAGCTTTGTTCAACTTGGTTTTTTCAAACCTGTTTAATGATGTACCATCTTCTTTCTCTACTATCTCAGAAATACTGAGATAGAAGACCATTGAAAATACCTTTCAGAGGTAAATGTTCATGGTAGTTTTTCCAAGTCCTCAACAGAAACAAGGCATGCTTTAGTGAAGACTCTTGATTGTAAGAAACATGAATCTAGCCCAATGAGATTAAATAGAAAAGAAAATTCAGTAGATTACACAAATTTGGGATGAAAATAAAGAGGAGGGATGCAGCAGAACCTTAGGAATAAAATAAACCCAGGCAATTGAATAAGATTCTATCTTCACCTTATATCTTTCATTTCTTCTGCATGCCTAGGCCTGGCATTATCTTCTTTCTTAGTCTACATGGTTGAAAACTTGGTTATAACAAATTCCAAGTTTAGATGTTCCTGTTCAGTCTCCTGGGGAAACCCTCCATAAAATTTTTCTTGGCTTCAATATAGCATTTTTGTGGAAAGCTGATTTGCCCAGCTTGAGTCAAGGACCCATACCTGGGCATATTGCCTGTTACCAGATAAATAAGGTCCTGTTGTAAAACCATGATGCCTCCCATTGTAGCATGTAAATGGAGCAAGGAAAAGCAAGGTGATTCCTCCAGATATGGGGGAGTGAACTGGGCACAGAAAACAATAGCTATAAGTATGTGGTCAGTACAAGATTTTATTAACTGAATAGCCACATTGTAGGAATTGGAAAAAAACTGCGAAGCCAACCCTGATCCAAATTCAAATTTGGGGCCAAGGATTTTTATAATTACAGTAATGTTTGAATATGTAGTCTGGAAACATTTACTGTTAACAAGAGAAATAATGACTGGTCCAGTGTTGTTGTATATCTTCCCCTATTGACCTGAATCTATAATAGAATATTTGAGAAGTACTTAACTCTAAAGATAATTATCTCCTCATGTCCTTACTTAAGTCTTTGGAACTATTGCTCTAAAATTTTCCAGGCAATAGGCAAAAACTAATGAGTGTTCTGTGAGTCTTTCGGGGACCAGTCAACCATTGTTGACTATCAGCATCTTAGCCATCACTGAGAAAAGCAAGATTCAACTTAGCTCCTTCTTGAGGGCAAGAATTCAAAATGTTAGGCCGGTGTATGTACTGAAGTTAATTTTGTATCAGGAATACATTTTTTCCACATCCATATTATTTGTACTTCTTTTAGGAAGGGAAAATTTTTCTCTAAAGCTCAACTTGATGCAATTAATTTCATTAGGTCCACTTAATTAATTTTAGATAATTGATAAATTTGTCACATTACTGAAATAGCTGAAGTTGTCACATTCCATACATATTATGCCTCTGGGAAAGAAATAAGAACCATTCTAGAATATTCAACAATGTCAATTCTCAGCTCTCAGGTTTCCTGCAAATCCAGTCGTTTAGTGTAACATCAATGTACTGTGAATATATGGGTTTTCCTAGAAGCACTATCAAGTGCTATCAAGCACATGATTCATAGAGATTATCGAGGATTGTTTATTTCCTAGCTTCTATATGTCTTCTTAACCAATACTTGAAGCATCTGTCCCCTTTCACAAAAGCTTTATCCCATCTTGCATGCCTGAAATTAACATGGCGATTTACAAGGCTCTAGATCGGGTGATTCAGGACTAAGTAAAACTATTGACAATGTGGTTCTGATTTTAGTCGAAGTGGGAGAAGCTGGACTTTGATCCTGAAATAAAAACTCCATTTCAAATTATACTTTTCATAATCACCATAGTAATAATAACACTGATGTGTTCTTTTTTTAAAATGAAGGTTTTTATTCAGTACCCTTGCCAAAAGACCATTCACAAAGAGTCTACTAAGAATCAAGTAAACATAGTTTCAAATCCTTGCTATTAGCTTAAAATAATTCTGACTGATGTGTTATTCTTGTTTGCTAGGTTCCATGTGTGTTTGTGCATATATTCTCTCTCTTTCTCTCCCTATGTATGTAGGTATGTATGTAGGTATGTATGTATTTATTCATCATAATAAACCAGTGAGGTATATATCGTTATTTGTACTTTAACATCAAGATACTGAATTATAATAAAGTTAAATAACTTAGGCAAGGTGATATGGATGTAAGTGACAGACACAGGACTTGAAATTGACACTGACACCAAATTCCATATCAGGAAATTGAAAGAGGTAATACACATAAACAATTTTCAATAATATTAATTGTTTTTGTTATTTTTACTATGCATGCAGTCTTCCCCTCCGGGTATTCTGTGCTTCATTTCTGACCTAAACAATTCCTAGAAATCTCTCTTAGAAATCTCTGACGATTCCTAGAAATCTCTCACACTCTTGTGAGATTTGTTTCTGCCTTGCTTTTGCTGGCTGACCTTATTCTAACTACGGTTTTGTCTCAGACCACCATCACAGTTTCTGGGGCCAACTACCTAAGTACGTTCTAACAGGTTATTGTGGAAGGTGCAGACCCATGAATTGATTTCAGGCTTCTTCCTATCTCAGTTTACTCATAAAAACATCACCATTTATTCCTGCTTGGATTTCCATGAGACTAAATATCTATTTTCTTTCTTGTCATATTCCCTGGATACCTTCTCTGGCGCCCACTCAATGATTCTGTCCCTAGGAGTTAGAGCAAACTTTAAATATCATCTAAGCTCTGACATAGAGTAAAAGGGTGTGTTATTAACTAATAATTATGCTGGACTACAGATATATATTGACTATGTCCTGAGAAAAAGAGGTTGCATGGTTACTCTACTTTTGTGGACTTTAACCCTACAGACTATTGCTACATATTGATATAAATCCTATCTCCTGAATCTTGGACTAGAATTTCTGTTGTTAACAAATCATTTAAAATTTTATAACACTAATTATAAAAACTGCATTTATTGACCTACATAAGACATACAAATCATTATGCTAATCCTGTATATGGAACTGATTTATCCTTGTGTAAAATACTGGTAAGTACTATACTGTAATTGTGACCAATTTTTTATATATGAAAGAGTATCGCTTAGAGGTTACTTCTTTTGTGCCAAGCTTATTCCTATGGTTTGTGGCATCTATATTTTAACAGATTTTGACAAAATTGAGAGTATTTTAGTTGTTGATTATCTTTCTGAGACATATTCTCTTCATCTAATGAGATTAATAAGATGGTTCCTGTCTTAGAAGACAGTTGTACAATTTGCTTGTGTAGATAAGAGAGTAGTCAAGAGTCCCCAGGTGTGTGGTAAAATTCAAGTGACAGACATTGTAGCAAGAAAAGATAATTCAATAGACAGTTTTATCAAGGATACAAGGAATGGTGTGGACCATATGACCAGAGCCAGAAAAAAAATTATGCTGGCTGCACCACACGTAAAAGTCCATAGGGTATACTTGGAACTGACGGAAGAAGAAACAGGGATTGCAAAGACCAAAAAAAAAGAAAACAAAAACAAAAAAACACAAACAAACAGGGACTTCCCTGGTGGTCCAGTGGTTAAGTCTCCATGCTTCCGATGCAGGGGTTCTGAGTTTGATCTCGGTTGAGGAATTAGGATCCCACATGCCACATGGCCCTGCCAGTAAATAAATAAGTAAATGAACAGTAACATTCCACAACTAAAACAAATAAATGAAAACAACAACAACAACAAAAAACCTGCCTCAGTTGAGGAGTATAAAAATATTACCCTTCAGACAATACTACAGAGCTACAGTAATCAAGACAGTATGGTACTGGCACAAAAATAGAAATATAGATCAATGGAATAGGATAGAAAGCACAGAGATAAACTCACGCACATATGGTCACCTTGTTTTTTATAAAGGAGGCAAGAATGTACATGGAGAAAAGACAGGCTCTTCAATAAGTGGTGCTGGGAAAACTGGACAGCTACATGTAAAAGAATGAAATTAGAACACTCCCTAACACCATACACAAAAATAAACTCAAAATGGATTCGAGGAGGGGATTTGGTTCAAGATGGCAGAGTACAAGGATATGCTCTCACTCCCTCTTGCGAGAGCACTGAAATCACAACTAACTGCTGAACAATCATGGACAGGAAGACACTGGAACTCACCAGAAAAGATACCCCACATCCACAAACAAAGGAGAAGCCACAATGAGACGGTAGGAGGGACACAATCACAATAAAATCAAATCTCATAACCGCTGGTTGGGTGACTCACAAACTGGAGAACACTTATACCACAGAAGTCCACCCACTGGAGTGAAGGTTCTGAGCTCCACATCAGACTTTCCAACCTGGGGGGTCCGGCAACAGGAGGAGGAATTCCTAGAGAATCAGACTTTGAAGCCTAGCGGGATTTGATTGCAGGACATCAACAGGACTGGGGGAAACAGAGACTCCACTCTTGGAGGGCACACACAAAGTAGTGAGCGCATCAGGACCCAGGGGAAGGAGCAGTGACCCCACAGGAGACTGAACCAGACCTACCTGCTAGTGTTGGAGGGTCTTCTGCACAGGTGGGGGATGGCTGTGTCTCACCTTGAGGACAGGGACACTGGCAGCAGAAGTTCTGGGAGGTACTCCTTGGTGTGAGCCCTCTCAGATTCTGTCATTAGCCCCACCAAAGAGCCCAGTTAGGCTCCAGTGTTGGGTTGCCTCAGGCCAAACAACCAATGGAGAGGGAACCCAGCCTCACCCATCAGCAGTCAAGCGGATTAAAGTTTTACTGAGCTCTGCCCACCAGAGCAACAGCCGGCTCTACCCAACACCAGTCCCTCCCATCAGGAATCTTCCACAAGCCTCTTAGATAGCCTCATCCACCAGAGGGCAGACAGCAGAAGCAAGAAGAACTACAGTCCTGCAGCCTGTGGAACAAAAACCACATTCACAGAAAGATAGACGTGATGAAAAGGCAGAGGGCTATGTACCAGATGAAGGAAAAAGATAAAACCCCAGAAAAACAGCTAAATGAAGTGGAGATAGACAACCTTCCAGAAAAAGAATTCAGAATAATGATAGTGAAGATGATCCAGGACCTCAGAAAAAGAATGGAGGCAAAGATTGAGAAGATGCAAGAAATGTTTAACAAAGGCCTAGAAGAATTAAAGAACAAACAAACAGAGATGAACAATACAATAACTGAAATGAAGAATACAGTAGAAGGAATCAATAGCAGAATAACTGAGGCAGAAGAATGGATAAGTGACCTGGAAGACAGAATGGTGGAATTCATTGCTGCGGAACAGAATAAAGAAAAATGAATGAAAAGAAATGAAGACAGCCTAAGAGACCACTGGGACAACATTAAATGCAACAACATTCACATTATAGGGGTCCCAGAAGGAGAAGAGAGATAGAAAGGACCCGAGAAAATATTTGAAGAGATTATAGTTGAAAACTTCCCTAACATGGGAAAGGAAATAGCCACCCAAGTCCTGGAAGCCCTGAGAGTCCCATACAGGATAAACCCAAGAAGGAACATGCTGAGACACATAGTGTCATAGACAATCAAATTGGCAGAAATTAAAGACAAAGAAAAATTATTGAAAGCAGCAAGGGAAAAATGACAAATAACATACAAGGGAACTCCCATAAGGTTAACAGATGATTTCTCAGCAAAAACTCTACACGCCAGAAGGGAGTGGCATGACATATTTAAAGGGATGAAAGGGAAGAACCTACAACGAAGATTACGCGGCAAGGACCTCATTCAGATTCGATGGAGAAATCAAAAGCTTTACAGACAAGCAAATGCTAAGATAATTCAGCACCACCAAAGCAGCTCTACAACAAATGCTAAAGGAAGTTCTCTAAGTGGGAAACATAAGAGAACAAAAGGACCTACAAAAACAAACCCATAACAATTAAGAATATGGTAATAGGAACATACATATCGATAATTACTTTAAACATGAATGATTAAATGCTCCAACCAAAAGACATAGACTGGCTGAATGGATACAAAAACAAGACCCATATATATGCCGTCTACAAGAGACCCACTTCAGACCTACAGACACATACAGACTGAAAGTGAGGGGATGGAAAAAAATATTCCATGCAGGGGCTTCCCTGGTGGCGCAGTGGTTGAGAGTCTGCCTGCCAGTGCAGGGGACATGGGTTTGAGCCCTGGTCTGGGAAGATCCCACATGCCACGGAGCAATGAGGCCCGTGAGCCACAACTACTGAGCCTGCGTGTCTGGAGACTGTGCTCCACAACAAGAGAGGCTGCGATAGTGAGAGGCCTGCGCACTGCAACGAAGAGTGGCCCCTGCTTGCCACAACTAGAGAAAGCCCTCGCACAGAAACGAAGACCCAACACAGCCATAAATAAATAAATTTAAAAAGAATAACAACCCAAGCCAAGCTGTAGGATGTTATTTGAAATTCAAAATAGATTCTCAGGAAGATAAATAAACCAAGTGCCCACTGTTTTTTTTTTTTAAAAAAAAAAGATATTCCATGCAAATGCAAATCAAAAGAAAGCTGGAGTACAGTACTTATATCAGATATAATAGACTTAAACATAAGAATGCTACGAGAGACAAGGAAGGACAATACATAATAATCAAGGGATCAATCCAAGAAGAAGATGTAACAATTATAAATATATATATGCACCCAACATAGGAGCACCTCAATACATAAGGCAACTGCTAACAGCTATAAAAGAGGAAATCAACAGCAACACAGTAATAGTGGTGGACTTTAACACCTCACTTACACCAATGGACAGATCATCCAGACAGAAAATTAAAAGGAAACACAAGCTTTAAATGATACAATAGACCAGATAGATTTAATTGATATTTATAGGACATTCCATCCAAAAACAGCAGATTACACTTCTCAAGTGTGCACGGAACATTCTCCAGGATAGATCACATCGTGGGTCACAAATCAAGCCTCAGTCAACTTAAGAAAATTGAAATCATATCAAGCATCTTTTCTGACCACAATGCTATGAGATTACAAATCAATTATAGGGAAAAAAAAACCCGTGAAAACCACAAACACATGGAGGCTAAACAATACATTACTAAATAACCAAGAATTTACCGAAGAAATCAAAGAGGAAATCAAAAAAATATGTAGAGACAAATGACAATGAAAACATGACGATCCAAAACCTATGGGATGCAGCAAAAGCAGTTCTAAGAGGGAAGTTTATAGTAATACAATCCTACCTCAAGAAACAACAAACATCTCAAATAAAAAATCTAACCTTACACCTAAAGGAACTAGAGAAAGAAGAGCAAACAAAACCCAAAGTTGGTAGAAGGAAAGAAATCATAAAGATCAAAGCAGAAATAAATGAAATAGAAACAAAGAAAACAATAACAAAGACCAATAAAACTAAAAGCTGGTTCTTTGAGAAGATAAACAAAATTGATAAACCATTAGCCACTCATCAAGGAAAAGAGGGAGAGGAGTCAAATCAATAAAATTAGAAATGAAAAAGCAGAAGTTACAACAGACACCACAGAAATACAAAGCATCCTAAGAGACTAGTACAAGCAACTCTAAGCCAATGAAACAGACAACCTGGAAGAAATGCACAAATTCTTAGACAGATATAACCTTCCAAGACTGAACCAGGAAAAAATAGAAAATATGAACAGACCAATCACTAGTAATGAAATTGAAACTGTGATTAAAAATCTTCCAACAAACAAAAGTCCAGGACCAGATGGCTTCACAGGTGAAGTCTATCAAACATTGAGAGAAGAGCTAACACCCATCCTTCTCGAACTCTTACAAAAAATTGCAGAGGAAGGAACACTCCCAAACTCATTCTATGAGGCCACCATCACCCTGATACCAAAACTAGACAAAGATACTACAAAAAAAGAAAATTAAGACCAATATCACTGATGAATATAGATGCAAAAATCCTCAGCAAAATACTAGCAAACAGAATCCAGCAACACATTAAAAGGATCATACACCATGATCAAGTGGGATTTATCCCAGGGATGCTAGGATTCTTCAAAATATGCAAATCAATCAATGTGTTATACCATATTAACAAACTGAAGAAGAAAAACCATATGATCATCTCAATAGATGCAGAAAAAGCTTTTGACAAAATGCAACACCCATTTATGATAAAAACTCTCCAGAAAGTGGGCATAGAGGGAACCTACCTCAACATAATAAAGGCCATATACCACAAAAACCACAGCAAATGGTGAAAAACTGAAAGCATTTCCTCTAAGATCAGGAACAAGACAAGGATGTCCACTCTCACCACTGTTATTCAACATAGTTTTGCAAGTCCTAGCCACAGCAGAGTAGAAAAAAGAAATAAAAGGAATACAAATTGGAAAAGAAGAAGTAAAACCATCACTGTTTGCAGATGACATGATAGTATACATAGAGAATCCTAAAGATGCCACCAGAAAACTATTAGAGCTAATCAATGAATTTGGTAAAGTTGCAGTATACAAAATTAATGCACAGAAATCTCTTTCATTCCTATACATTAATGATGAAAAATCTGAAAGAGAAATTAAGGAAACACTCCCATTTACCATTGCAACAAAAAGAATAAAATACCTAGGAATAAACCTACCTAGGGAGACAAAAGACCTGTATGCAGAAAACTATAAGACACTGATGAAAGAAATTAAAGATGATACAAACAGATGGAGAGATATACCAT